>NC_054468.1:401748-711895 GCF_017639515.1 Carcharodon carcharias
CCTCCTCTCACACTCTCCTCTAGGTGCTGCTGACTGCTGTCCCAGGGCCTCCTCTCACACTCTCCTCTAGGTGCTGCTGACTGTCCCAGGGTCCTCCTCTCACACTCTCCTCTAGGTGCTGCTGACTGTCCCAGGGTCCTCCTCTCACACTCTCCTCTAGGTGCTGCTGACTGTCTGTCCCAGGGTCCTCCTCTCACACTCTCCTCTAGGTGCTGCTGACTGTCTGTCCCAGGGTCCTCCTCTCACACTCTCCTCTAGGTGCTGCTGACTGACTGTCCCAGGTCCTCCTCTCACACTCTCCTCTAGGTGCTGCTGACTGTCTGTCCCAGGGTCCTCCTCTCACACTCTCCTCTAGGTGCTGCTGACTGTCTGTCCCGGGTCCTCCTCTCACACTCTCCTCTAGGTGCTGCTGACTGTCCCCCCCCCCCTCGGGTGCTGCTGACTGTCCAGGGTCCTCCTCTCACACTCTCCTCTAGGTGCTGCTGACTGTCCCAGGTCCTCCTCTCACACTCTCCTCTAGGTGCTGCTGACTGTCCCAGGGTCCTCCTCTCACACTCTCCTCTAGGTGCTGCTGACTGTCCCAGGGTCCTCCTCTCACACTCTCCTCTAGGTGCTGCTGACTGTCTGTCCCAGGGTCCTCCTCTCACACTCTCCTCTAGGTGCTGCTGACTGTCCCAGGGTCCTCCTCTCACACTCTCCTCTAGGTGCTGCTGACTGTCCCAGGGTCCTCCTCTCACACTCTCCTCTAGGTGCTGCTGACTGTCCCAGGTCCTCCTCTCACACTCTCCTCTAGGTGCTGCTGACTGTCCCAGGGTCCTCCTCTCACACTCTCCTCTAGGTGCTGCTGACTGTCCCAGGGTCCTCCTCTCACACTCTCCTCTAGGTGCTGCTGACTGTTCCAGAGTCCTCCTCTCACTCTCACTCTCTCCTCTAGGTGCTGCTGACTGTCCCAGGGTCCTCCTCTCACACTCTCCTCTAGGTGCTGCTGACTGACTGTCCCAGGGTCCTCCTCTCACACTCTCCTCTAGGTGCTGCTGACTGTCCCAGGGTCCTCCTCTCACACTCTCCTCTAGGTGCTGCTGACTGTCCCAGGGTCCTCCTCTCACACTCTCCTCTAGGTGCTGCTGACTGCCTGTCCCAGGGTCCTCCTCTCACACTCTCCTCTAGGTGCTGCTGACTGTCCCAGGGTCCTCCTCTCACACTCTCCTCTAGGTGCTGCTGACTGTCTGTCCCAGGGTCCTCCTCTCACACTATCCTCTAGGTGCTGCTGACTGTCCCAGGGTCCTCCTCTCACACTCTCCTCTAGGTGCTGCTGACTGTCCCAGGGTCCTCCTCTCACACTCTCCTCTAGGTGCTGCTGACTGTCCCAGGGTCCTCCTCTCACACTCTCCTCTAGGTGCTGCTGACTGTCTGTCCAGGGTCCTCCTCTCACACTCTCCTCTAGGTGCTGCTGACTGTTTGTCCCAGGGGCCTCCTCTCACACTCTCCTCTAGGTGCTGCTGACTGTCCCAGGGTCCTCCTCTCACACTCTGCTCTAGGTGCTGCTGACTGTCTGTCCCAGGGTCCTCCTCTCACACTCTCCTGTAGGTGCTGCTGACTGTCCCAGGGCCCTCCTCTCACACTCTCCTCTAGGTGCTGCTGACTGTCCCAGGGTCCTCCTCTCACACTCTCCTCTAGGTGCTGCTGACTGTCCCAGGGTCCTCCTCTCACACTCTCCTCTAGGTGCTGCTGACTCCTGTCCCAGGGCCCTCCTCTCACACTCTCCTCTAGGTGCTGCTGACTGTCCCAAGGTCCTCCTCTCACACTCTCCTCTAGGTGCTGCTGACTGTCCCAGGGTCCTCCTCTCACACTCTCCTCTAGGTGCTGCTGACTGTCCCAGGGTCCTCCTCTCACACTCTCCTCTAGGTGCTGCTGACTGTCCCAGGGTCCTCCTCTCACACTCTCCTCTAGGTGCTGCTGACTGTCCCAGGGTCCTCCTCTCACACTCTCCTCTAGGTGCTGCTGACTGTCCCCCAGGGTCCTCCTCTCACACTCTCCTCTAGGTGCTGCTGACTGTCCCAGGGTCCTCCTCTCACACTCTCCTCTAGGTGCTGCTGACTGTCCCAGGGTCCTCCTCTCACACTCTCCTCTAGGTGCTGCTGACTGCCTGTCCCAGGGTCCTCCTCTCACACTCTCCTCTAGGTGCTGCTGACTGTCCCAGGGTCCTCCTCACCCTCTCCTCTAAGTGCTGCTGACTGCCTGTCCCAGGGTCTTCCTCTCTCACTCTCCTCTATGTGCTGCTGACTGTCCCAGGGTCCTCCTCTCACACTCTCCTCTAGGTGCTGCTGACTGTCCCAGGGTCCTCCTCTCACACTCTCCTCTAGGTGCTGCTGACTGTCCCAGGGTCCTCCTCTCACACTCTCCTCTAGGTGCTGCTGACTGTCCCAGGGTCCTCCTCTCACACTCTCCTCTAGGTGCTGCTGACTGTCTGTCCCAGGGTCCTCCTCTCACACTCTCCTCTAGGTGCTGCTGACTGTCCCAGGGTCCTCCTCTCACACTCTCCTCTAGGTGCTGCTGACTGTCTGTCCCAGGGTCCTCCTCTCACACTCTCCTCTAGGTGCTGCTGACTGTCCCAGGGTCCTCCTCTCACACTCTCCTCTAGGTGCTGCTGACTGTCCGTCAGGGTCCTCCTCTCACACTCTCCTCTAGGTGCTGCTGACTGTCCCAGGGTCCTCCTCTCACACTCTCCTCTAGGTGCTGCTGACTGTCCCAGGGTCCTCCTCTCACACTCTCCTCTAGGTGCTGCTGACTGCCTGTCCCAGGGTCCTCCTCTCACTCACACTCTCCTCTAGGTGCTGCTGACTGTCTGTCCCAGGGTCCTCCTCTCACACTCTCCTCTAGGTGCTGCTGACTGTCCCAGGGTCCTCCTCTCACACTCTCCTCTAGGTGCTGCTGACTGTGTCCCAGGGTCCTCCTCTCACACTCTCCTCTAGGTGCTGCTGACTGTCCCAGGGCCCCTCTCACACTCTCCTCTAGGTGCTGCTGACTGTCTGTCCCAGGGTCCTCCTCTCTCACACTCTCCTCTAGGTGCTGCTGACTGTCTGTCCAGGGTCCTCCTCTCACACTCTCCTCTAGGTGCTGCTGACTGTCCCAGGGTCCTCCTCTCACACTCTCCTCTAGGTGCTGCTGACTGTGTCCCAGGGTCCTCCTCTCACACTCTCCTCTAGGTGCTGCTGACTGTCCCAGGGTCCTCCTCTCACACTCTCCTCTAGGTGCTGCTGACTGTCCCCAGGGTCCTCCTCTCACACTCTCCTCTAGGTGCTGCTGACTGTCCCAGGGTCCTCCTCTCACACTCTCCTCTAGGTGCTGCTGACTGTCCCAGGGTCCTCCTCTCACACTCTCCTCTAGGTGCTGCTGACTGACTGTCCCAGGGTCCTCCTCTCACACTCTCCTCTAGGTGCTGCTGACTGCTGTCCCAGGGTCCTCCTCTCACACTCTCCTCTAGGTGCTGCTGACTGTGTCCCAGGGTCCTCCTCTCACACTCTCCTCTAGGTGCTGCTGACTGCCTGTCCCAGGGTCCTCCTCTCACACTCTCCTCTAGGTGCTGCTGACTGTCCCAGGGTCCTCCTCTCACACTCTCCTCTAGGTGCTGCTGACTGTCTGTCGCAGGGTCCTCCTCTCACACTCTCCTCTAGGTGCTGCTGACTGTCCCAGGGTCCTCCTCTCACACTCTCCTCTAGGTGCTGCTGACTGTCCCAGGGTCCTCCTCTCACACTCTCCTCTAGGTGCTGCTGACTGTCCCAGGTCCTCCTCTCACACTCTCCTCTAGGTGCTGCTGACTGTGTCCCAGGGTCCTCCTCTCACACTCTCCTCTAGGTGCTGCTGACTGTCCCAGGGTCCTCCTCTCACACTCTCCTCTAGGTGCTGCTGACTGTCCCAGGGTCCTCTCACACTCTCCTCTAGTGCTGCTGACTGTCTGTCCCAGGGTCCTCCTCTCACACTCTCCTCTAGGTGCTGCTGACTGTCTGTCCCAGGGTCCTCCTCTCACACTCTCCTCTAGGTGCTGCTGACTGTCCCAGGGTCCTCCTCTCACACTCTCCTCTAGGTGTGCTGACTGACTGTCCCAGGGTCCTCCTCTCACACTCTCCTCTAGGTGCTGCTGACTGTCTGTCCCAGGGTCCTCCTCTCACACTCTCCTCTAGGTGCTGCTGACTGTCCCAGGGTCCTCCTCTCACACTCTCCTCTAGGTGCTGCTGACTGTCCCCAGGGTCCTCCTCTCACACTCTCCTCTAGGTGCTGCTGACTGTCCCAGGGTCCTCCTCTCACACTCTCCTCTAGGTGCTGCTGACTGTCCCAGGGTCCTCCTCTCACACTCTCCTCTAGGTGCTGCTGACTGTCCCAGGGTCCTCCTCTCACACTCTCCTCTAGGTGCTGCTGACTGTCCCAGGGTCCTCCTCTCACACTCTCCTCTAGGTGCTGCTGACTGTCTGTCCCAGGGTCCTCCTCTCACACTCTCCTCTAGGTGCTGCTGACTGTCCCAGGGTCCTCCTCTCACACTCTCCTCTAGGTGCTGCTGACTGTCCCAGGTCCTCCTCTCACACTCTCCTCTAGGTGCTGCTGACTGTCCCAGGGTCCTCCTCTCACACTCTCCTCTAGGTGCTGCTGACTGTCCCAGGGTCCTCCTCTCACACTCTCCTCTAGGTGCTGCTGACTGTCTGTCCCAGGGTCCTCCTCTCACACTCTCCTCTAGGTGCTGCTGACTGTCCCAGGGTCCTCCTCTCACACTCTCCTCTAGGTGCTGCTGACTGTCCCAGGGTCCTCCTCTCACACTCTCCTCTAGGTGCTGCTGACTGTCCCAGGGTCCTCCTCTCACACTCTCCTCTAGGTGCTGCAGACTGTCCCAGGGTCCTCCTCTCACACTCTCCTCTAGGTGCTGCTGACTGTCTGTCCCAGGGTCCTCCTCTCACACTCTCCTCTAGGTGCTGCTGACTGCCTGTCCCAGGGTCCTCCTCTCACACTCTCCTCTAGTGCTGCTGACTGACTGTCCCAGGGTCCTCCTCTCACACTCTCCTCTAGGTGCTGCTGACTGTCCCAGGGTCCTCCTCTCACACTCTCCTCTAGGTGCTGCTGACTGTCCCAGGGTCCTCCTCTCACACTCTCCTCTAGGTGCTGCTGACTGTCCCAGGGTCCTCCTCTCACACTCTCCTCTAGGTGCTGCTGACTGTCCCAGGGTCCTCCTCTCACACTCTCCTCTAGGTGCTGCTGACTGCTGTCCCAGGGTCCTCCTCTCACACTCTCCTCTAGGTGCTGCTGACTGTCCTGTCCCAGGGTCCTCCTCTCACACTCTCCTCTAGGTGCTGCTGACTGTCTGTCCCAGGGTCCTCCTCTCACACTCTCCTCTAGGTGCTGCTGACTGTCCCAGGGTCCTCCTCTCACACTCTCCTCTAGGTGCTGCTGACTGTCCCAGGGTCCTCCTCTCACACTCTCCTCTAGGTGCTGCTGACTGTGTGTCCCAGGGTCCTCCTCTCACACTCTCCTCTAGGTGCTGCTGACTGTCCCAGGGTCCTCCTCTCACACTCTCCTCTAGGTGCTGCTGACTGTGTGTCCCAGGGTCCTCCTCTCACACTCTCCTCTAGGTGCTGCTGACTGCCTGTCCCAGGGTCCTCCTCTCACACTCTCCTCTAGGTGCTGCTGACTGTCCCAGGGTCCTCCTCTCACACTCTCCTCTAGGTGCTGCTGACTGTGTGTCCCAGGGTCCTCCTCTCACACTCTCCTCTAGGTGCTGCTGACTGCCTGTCCCAGGGTCCTCCTCTCACACTCTCCTCTAGGTGCTGCTGACTGTCTGTCCCAGGGTCCTCCTCTCACACTCTCCTCTAGGTGCTGCTGACTGTCCCAGGTCCTCCTCTCACTCTCCTCTAGGTGCTGCTGACTGCCTGTCCCAGGGTCCTCCTCTCACACTCTCCTCTAGGTGCTGCTGACTGTGTCCAGGGTCCTCCTCTCACACTCTCCTCTTGGTGCTGCTGACTGTCCCAGGGTCCTCCTCTCACACTCTCCTCTAGGTGCTGCTGACTGTCCCAGGGTCCTCCTCTCTCACTCTCCTCTAGGTGCTGCTGACTGTCTGTCCCAGGGTCCTCCTCTCACACTCTCCTCTAGGTGCTGCTGACTGTCCCAGGGCCCTCCTCTCACACTCTCCTCTAGGTGCTGCTGCCTGTCCCAGGGTCCTCCTCTCACACGCTCCTCTAGGTGCTGCTGACTGTCCCAGGGTCCTCCTCTCACACTCTCCTCTAGGTGCTGCTGACTGTCCCAGGGTCCTCCTCTCACACTCTCCTCTAGGTGCTGCTGACTGTCCCAGGGTCCTCCTCTCACACTCTCCTCTAGGTGCTGCTGACTGTCTGTCCCAGGGTCCTCCTCTCACACTCTCCTCTAGGTGCTGCTGACTGTGTCCCAGGGTCCTCCTCTCACACTCTCCTCTAGGTGCTGCTGACTGTCCCAGGGTCCTCCTCTCACACTCTCCTCTAGGTGCTGCTGACTGTCCCAGGGTCCTCCTCTCACACTCTCCTCTAGGTGCTGCTGACTGTCTGTCCCAGGGTCCTCCTCTCACACTCTCCTCTAGGTGCTGCTGACTGTCTGTCCCAGGGTCCTCCTCTCACACTCTCCTCTAGGTGCTGCTGACTGTCCCAGGGTCCTCCTCTCACACTCTCCTCTAGGTGCTGCTGACTGTCTGTCCCAGGGTCCTCCTCTCACACTCTCCTCTAGGTGCTGCTGACTGTCCCCAGGGTCCTCCTCTCACACTCTCCTCTAGGTGCTGCTGACTGTCCCAGGGTCCTCCTCTCACACTCTCCTCTAGGTGCTGCTGACTGTCCCAGGGTCCTCCTCTCACACTCTCCTCTAGGTGCTGCTGACTGTCCCAGGGTCCTCCTCTCACACTCTCCTCTAGGTGCTGCTGACTGTCTGTCCCAGGGTCCTCCTCTCACACTCTCCTCTAGGTGCTGCTGACTGTCCCAGGGTCCTCCTCTCACACTCTCCTCTAGGTGCTGCTGACTGTCCCAGGGCCCTCCTCTCACACTCTCCTCTAGGTGCTGCTGAGTGTCCCAGGGTCCTCCTCTCACACTCTCCTCTAAGTGCTGCTGACTGACTGTCCCAGGGTCTCCTCTCACACTCTCCTCTAGGTGCTGCTGACTGTCCCAGGGTCCTCCTCTCACACTCTCCTCTAGGTGCTGCTGACTGTCCCAGGGTCCTCCTCTCACACTCTCCTCTAGGTGCTGCTGACTGTCTGTCCCAGGGTCCTCCTCTCACACTCTCCTCTAGGTGCTGCTGACTGTCCCAGGGTCCTCCTCTCACACTCTCCTCTAGGTGCTGCTGACTGTCCCAGGGTCCTCCTCTCACACTCTCCTCTAGGTGCTGCTGACTGTCCCAGGGTCCTCCTCTCACACTCTCCTCTAGGTGCTGCTGACTGTCCCAGGGTCCTCCTCTCACACTCTCCTCTAGGTGCTGCTGACTGTCCCAGGGTCCTCCTCTCACACTCTCCTCTAGGTGCTGCTGACTGTCTGTCCCAGGGTCCTCCTCTCACACTCTCCTCTAGGTGCTGCTGACTGTCCCAGGGTCCTCCTCTCACACTCTCCTCTAGGTGCTGCTGACTGTCCCAGGGTCCTCCTCTCACACTCTCCTCTAGGTGCTGCTGACTGTCCCAGGGTCCTCCTCTCACACTCTCCTCTAGGTGCTGCTGACTGTCTGTCCCAGGGTCCTCCTCTCACACTCTCCTCTAGGTGCTGCTGACTGACTGTCCCAGGGTCCTCCTCTCACACTCTCTTCTAGGTGTTGCTGACTGTCCCAGGGTCCTCCTCTCACACTCTCCTCTAGGTGCTGCTGACTGTCTGTCCCAGGTCCTCCTCTCACACTCTCCTCTAGGTGCTGCTGACTGTCCCCAGGGTCCTCCTCTCACACTCTCCTCTAGGTGCTGCTGACTGTCCCAGGGTCCTCCTCTCACACTCTCCTCTAGGTGCTGCTGACTGTCCCAGGGTCCTCCTCTCACACTCTCCTCTAGGTGCTGCTGACTGTCCCAGGGTCCTCCTCTCACACTCTCCTCTAGGTGCTGCTGACTGTCTGTCCCAGGGTCCTCCTCTCACACTCTCCTCTAGGTGCTGCTGACTGTCCCAGGGTCCTCCTCTCACACTCTCCTCTAGGTGCTGCTGACTGTCTGTCCCAGGGTCCTCCTCTCACACTCTCCTCTAGGTGCTGCTGACTGTCCCAGGGTCCTCCTCTCACACTCTCCTCTAGGTGCTGCTGACTGACTGTCCCAGGGTCCTCCTCTCACACTCTCCTCTAGGTGCTGCTGACTGTGTCCCAGGGTCCTCCTCTCACACTCTCCTCTAGGTGCTGCTGACTTGTCCCAGGGTCCTCCTCTCACACTCTCCTCTAGGTGCTGCTGACTGCCTGTCCCAGGGTCCTCCTCTCACACTCTCCTCTAGGTGCTGCTGACTGTCCCAGGGTCCTCCTCTCACACTCTCCTCTAGGTGCTGCTGACTGTCCCAGGGTCCTCCTCTCACACACTCTCCTCTAGGTGCTGCTGACTGTCCCCCAGGGTCCTCCTCTCACACTCTCCTCTAGGTGCTGCTGACTGTCTGTCCAGGGTCCTCCTCTCACACTCTCCTCTAGGTGCTGCTGACTGTCCCAGGGTCCTCCTCTCACACTCTCCTCTAGGTGCTGCTGACTGTCCGTCCCAGGGTCCTCCTCTCACACTCTCCTCTAGGTGCTGCTGACTGTCCCAGGGTCCTCCTCTCACACTCTCCTCTAGGTGCTGCTGCTGACTGTCCCAGGTTCCTCCTCTCACACTCTCCTCTAGGTGCTGCTGACTGCCCTGTCCCAGGGTCCTCCTCTCACTCTCTCCTCTAGGTGCTGCTGACTGCCTGTCCCAGGGTCCTCCTCTCACACTCTCCTCTAGCTGCTGACTGACTGTCCCAGGGTCCTCCTCTCACACTCTCCTCTAGGCTGCTGACTGACTGTCCCAGGGTCCTCCTCTCACACTCTCCTCTAGGTGCTGCTGACTGTCCCAGGGTCCTCCTCTCACACTCTCCTCTAGGTGCTGCTGACTGTCCCAGGGTCCTCCTCTCACACTCTCCTCTAGGTGCTGCTGACTGTCCCCCAGTCCTCCTCTCACACTCTCCTCTAGGTGCTGCTGACTGTCTGTCCCAGGGTCCTCCTCTCACACTCTCCTCTAGGTGCTGCTGACTGTCTGTCCCAGGGTCCTCCTCTCACACTCTCCTCTAGGTGCTGCTGACTGTCTGTCCCAGGGTCCTCCTCTCACACTCTCCTCTAGGTGCTGCTGACTGTCCCAGGGTCCTCCTCTCACACTCTCCTCTAGGTGCTGCTGACTGTCCCAGGGTCCTCCTCTCACACTCTCCTCTAGGTGCTGCTGACTGACTGTCCCAGGGTCCTCCTCTCACACTCTCCTCTAGGTGCTGCTGACTGTCCCAGGGTCCTCCTCTCACACTCTCCTCTAGGTGCTGCTGACTGCTGTCCCAGGGTCCTCCTCTCACACTCTCCTCCAGGTGCTGCTGACTGTCTGTCCCAGGGTCCTCCTCTCACACTCTCCTCTAGGTGCTGCTGACTGTCCCAGGGTCCTCCTCTCACACTCTCCTCTAGGTGCTGCTGACTGCCTGTCCCAGGGTCCTCCTCTCGCACTCTCCTCTAGGTGCTGACTGTCTGTCCCAGGGTCCTCCTCTCACACTCTCCTCTAGGTGCTGCTGACTGTCTGTCCCAGGGTCCTCCTCTCACACTCTCCTCTAGGTGCTGCTGACTGTCCCAGGGTCCTCCTCTCACTCTCTCTCTAGGTGCTGCTGACTGTTTGTCCCAGGGTCCTCCTCTCACAATCTCCTCTAGGTGCTGCTGACTGACTGTCCCAGGGTCCTCCTCTCACACTCTCCTCTAGGTGCTGCTGACTGTCCCAGGGTCCTCCTCTCACACTCTCCTCTAGGTGCTGCTGACTGTCCCAGGGTCCTCCTCTCACACTCTCCTCTAGGTGCTGCTGACTCTGTCCCAGGGTCCTCCTCTCACACTCTCCTCTAGGTGCTGCTGACTGTCCCAGGGTCCTCCTCTCACACTCTCCTCTAGGTGCTGCTGACTGTCCCAGGGTCCTCCTCTCACACTCTCCTCTAGGTGCTGCTGACTGTCCCAGGGTCCTCCTCTCACACTCTCCTCTAGGTGCTGCTGACTGTCCCAGGGTCCTCCTCTCACACTCTCCTCTAGGTGCTGCTGACTGTCCCAGGGTCCTCCTCTCACTCTCTCCTCTAGGTGCTGCTGACTGTCTGTCCCAGGGTCCTCCTCTCACACTCTCCTCTAGGTGCTGCTGACTGACTGTCCCAGGGTCCTCCTCTCACACTCTCCTCTAGGTGCTGCTGACTGTCCCAGGGTCCTCCTCTCACACTCTCCTCTAGGTGCTGCTGACTGTCCCAGGGTCCTCCTCTCACACTCTCCTCTAGGTGCTGCTGACTGCTGTCCCAGGGTCCTCCTCTCACACTCTCCTCTAGGTGCTGCTGACTGTCTGTCCAGGGTCCTCCTCTCACACTCTCCTCTAGGTGCTGCTGACTGTCCCAGGGTCCTCCTCTCACACTCTCCTCTAGGTGCTGCTGACTGTCTGTCCCAGGGTCCTCCTCTCACACTCTCCTCTAGGTGCTGCTGACTGTCTGTCCCAGGGTCCTCCTCTCACACTCTCCTCTAGGTGCTGCTGACTGTCCCAGGGTCCTCCTCTCACACTCTCCTCTAGGTGCTGCTGACTGTCCCAGGGTCCTCCTCTCACACTCTCCACTAGGTGCTGCTGACTGTCCCAGGGTCCTCCTCTCACACTCTCCTCTAGGTGCTGCTGACTGTCTGTCCCAGGGTCCTCCTCTCACACTCTCCTCTAGGTGCTGCTGACTGTCCCAGGGTCCTCCTCTCTCACCCTCCTCTAGGTGCTGCTGACTGTCTGTCCCAGGGTCCTCCTCTCACACTCTCCTCTAGGTGCTGCTGACTGTCCCAGGGTCCTCCTCTCACACTCTCCTCTAGTGCTGCTGACTGACTGTCCCAGGGTCCTCCTCTCACACTCTCCTCTAGGTGCTGCTGACTGTGTCCCAGGGTCCTCCTCTCACACTCTCCTCTAGGTGCTGCTGACTGCCTGTCCCAGGGTCCTCCTCTCACACTCTCCTCTAGGTGCTGCTGACTGTCTGTCCCAGGGTCCTCCTCTCACACTCTCCTCTAGGTGCTGCTGACTGTCCCAGGGTCCTCCTCTCACACTCTCCTCTAGGTGCTGCTGACTGTCCCAGGGTCCTCCTCTCACACTCTCCTCTAGGTGCTGCTGACTGTCCCAGGGTCCTCCTCTCACACTCTCCTCTAGGTGCTGCTGACTGTCCCAGGGTCCTCCTCTCACACTCTCCTCTAGGTGCTGCTGACTGTCCCAGGGTCCTCCTCTCACACTCTCCTCTAGGTGCTGCTGACTGTCTGTCCCAGGGTCCTCCTCTCACACTCTCCTCTAGGTGCTGCTGACTGTGTCCCAGGGTCCTCCCTCTCACACTCTCCTCTAGGTGCTGCTGACTGTCCCAGGGTCCTCCTCTCACACTCTCCTCTAGGTGCTGCTGACTGTCCCAGGGTCCTCCTCTCACACTCTCCTCTAGGCTGCTGCTGACTGTCCCAGGGTCCTCCTCTCACACTCTCCTCTAGGTGCTGCTGACTGTCTGTCCCAGGGTCCTCCTCTCACACTCTCCTCTAGGTGCTGCTGACTGTCCCAGGGTCCTCCTCTCACACTCTCCTCTAGGTGCTGCTGACTGTCTGTCCAGGGTGCTCCTCTCACACTCTCCTCTTGGTGCTGCTGTCTGTCTGTCCCAGGGTCCTCCTCTCACACTCTCCTCTAGGTGCTGCTGACTGTCCCAGGGTCCTCTCTCTCACTCTCTCCTCTAGGTGCTGCTGACTGTCCCAGGGTCCTCCTCTCACACTCTCCTCTAGGTGCTGCTGACTGTCCCAGGGTCCTCCTCTCACACTCTCCTCTAGGTGCTGCTGACTGTCTGTCAGGGTCCTCCTCTCACACTCTCCTCTAGGTGCTGCTGACTGTCCCCAGGGTCCTCCTCTCACACTCTCCTCTAGGTGCTGCTGACTGTCTGTCCCAGGGTCCTCCTCTCACACTCTCCTCTAGGTGCTGCTGACTGTCCCAGGGTCCTCCTCTCACACTCTCCTCTAGGTGCTGCTGACTGACTGTCCCAGGGTCCTCCTCTCACTCTCTCCTCTAGGTGCTGCTGACTGCTGTCCCAGGGTCCTCCTCTCACACTCTCCTCTAGGTGCTGCTGACTGCCTGTCCCAGGGTCCTCATCTCACACTCTCCTCTAGGTGCTGCTGACTGTCTGTCCCAGGGTCCTCCTCTCACACTCTCCTCTAGGTGCTGCTGACTGTCCCAGGGTCCTCCTCTCACTCTCTCCTCTAGGTGCTGCTGACTGTCCCAGGGTCCTCCTCTCACACTCTCCTCTAGGTGCTGCTGACTGTCCCAGGGTCCTCCTCTCACACTCTCCTCTAGGTGCTGCTGACTGACTGTCCCAGGGTCCTCCTCTCACACTCTCCTCTCGGTGCTGCTGACTGTCCCAGGGTCCTCCTCTCACACTCTCCTCTAGGTGCTGCTGACTGTCTGTCCCAGGGTCCTCCTCTCACACACTCTCCTCTAGGTGCTGCTGACTGTCCCAGGGTCCTCCTCTCACACTCTCCTCTAGGTGCTGCTGACTGTCCCAGGGTCCTCCTCTCACACTCTCCTCTAGGTGCTGCTGACTGTCCCAGGGTCCTCCTCTCACACTCTCCTCTAGGTGCTGCTGACTGACTGTCCCAGGGTCCTCCTCTCACACTCTCCTCTAGGTGCTGCTGACTGTCCCAGGGTCCTCCTCTCACACTCTCCTCTAGGTGCTGCTGACTGTCCCAGGGTCCTCCTCTCACACTCTCCTCTAGGTGCTGCTGACTGTCCCAGGGTCCTCCTCTCACACTCTCCTCTAGGTGCTGCTGACTGTCTGTCCCAGGGTCCTCCTCTCACACTCTCCTCTAGGTGCTGCTGACTGTCCGTCCCAGGGTCCTCCTCTCACACTCTCCTCTAGGTGCTGCTGACTGCCTGTCCCAGGGTCCTCCTCTCACACTCTCCTCTAGGCTGCTGACTGTCTGTCCCAGGGTCCTCCTCTCACACTCTCCTCTAGGTGCTGCTGACTGTCCCCAGGGTCCTCCTCTCACACTCTCCTCTAGGTGCTGCTGACTGTCCCAGGGCCTCCTCTCACACACTCTCCTCTAGGTGCTGCTGACTGTCCCAGGGTCCTCCTCTCACACTCTCCTCTAGGTGCTGCTGACTGTCCCAGGGTCCTCCTCTCACACTCTCCTCTAGGTGCTGCTGACTGTCCCAGGGTCCTCCTCTCACACTCTCCTCTAGGTGCTGCTGACTGTCCCAGGGTCCTCCTCTCACACTCTCCTCTAGGTGCTGCTGACTGTCCCAGGGTCCTCCTCTCACACTCTCCTCTAGGTGCTGCTGACTGCCTGTCCCAGGGTCCTCCTCTCACACTCTCCTCTAGGTGCTGCTGACTGTCTGTCCAGGGTCCTCCTCTCACACTCTCCTCTAGGTGCTGCTGACTGTCCCAGGGTCCTCCTCTCACACTCTCCTCTAGGTGCTGCTGACTGTCCCAGGGTCCTCCTCTCACACTCTCCTCTAGGTGCTGCTGACTGTCTGTCCAGGGTCCTCCTCTCACACTCTCCTCTAGGTGCTGCTGACTGCCTGTCCCAGGGTCCTCCTCTCACACTCTCCTCTAGGTGCTGCTGACTGTCCCAGGGTCCTCCTCTCACACTCTCCTCTAGGTGCTGCTGACTGCCTGTCCCAGGGTCCTCCTCTCACACTCTCCTCTAGGTGCTGCTGCCTGTCCCAGGGTCATCCTCTCACACTCTCCTCTAGGTGCTGCTGACTGTCCCAGGGTCCTCCTCTCACACTCTCCTCTAGGTGCTGCTGACTGTCCCAGGGTCCTCCTCTCACACTCTCCTCTAGGTGCTGCTCTCTGCCCCAGGGCCCTCCTCTCACACTCTCCTCTAGGTGCTGACTGTCCCAGGGACCTCCTCTCACACTCTCCTCTAGGTGCTGATGACTGTCCCAGGGTCCTCCTCTCACACTCTCCTCTAGGTGCTGCTGACTGTCCCAGGGTCCTCCTCTCACACTCTCCTCTAGGTGCTGCTGACTGTCTGTCCCAGGGTCCTCCTCTCACACTCTCCTCTAGGTGCTGCTGACTGTGTCCCAGGGTCCTCCTCTCACACTCTCCTCTAGGTGCTGCTGACTGTCCCAGGATCCTCCTCTCACACTCTCCTCTAGGTGCTGCTGACTGTCCCAGGGTCCTCCTCTCACACTCTCCTCTAGGTGCTGCTGACTGCCTGTCCCAGGATCCTCCTCTCACACTCTCCTCTAGGTGCTGCTGACTGTCCCAGGGTCCTCCTCTCACACTCTCCTCTAGGTGCTGACTGTCCCAGGGTCCTCCTCTCACACTCTCCTCTAGGTGCTGCTGACTGTCCCAGGGTCCTCCTCTCACACTCTCCTCTAGGTGCTGCTGACTGTCCCAGGGTCCTCCTCTCACACTCTCCTCTAGGTGCTGCTGACTGTGTCCCAGGGTCCTCCTCTCACACTCTCCTCTAGGTGCTGCTGACTGCTGTCCCAGGGTCCTCCTCTCACACTCTCCTCTAGGTGCTGCTGACTGTCCCAGGGTCCTCCTCTCACACTCTCCTCTAGGTGCTGCTGACTGTCCCAGGGTCCTCCTCTCACACTCTCCTCTAGGTGCTGCTGACTGTCTGTCCCAGGGTCCTCCTCTCACACTCTCCTCTAGGTGCTGCTGACTGTCCCAGGGTCCTCCTCTCACTCTCCTCTAGGTGCTGCTGACTGTCCCAGGGTCCTCCTCTCACACTCTCCTCTAGGTGTTGCTGACTGTCCCAGGGTCCTCCTCTCACACTCTCCTCTAGGCTGCTGACTGCCTGTCCCAGGGTCCTCCTCTCACACTCTCCTCTAGGTGCTGCTGACTGTCCCAGGGTCCTCCTCTCACACTCCCTCTAGGTGCTGCTGACTGTCCCAGGGTCCTCCTCTCACACTCTCCTCTAGGTGCTGCTGACTGTCCCAGGGTCCTCCTCTCACACTCTCCTCTAGGTGCTGCTGACTGACTGTCCCAGGGTCCTCCTCTCACACTCTCTTCTAGGTGCTGCTGACTGTCCCAGGGTCCTCCTCTCACACTCT
Source organism: Carcharodon carcharias (assembly GCF_017639515.1). Classification (NCBI taxonomy): domain Eukaryota; kingdom Metazoa; phylum Chordata; class Chondrichthyes; order Lamniformes; family Lamnidae; genus Carcharodon; species Carcharodon carcharias. Next base: position 416,975 of record NC_054468.1, read on the forward strand.
CCTCTAGGTGCTGCTGACTGTCCCAGGGTCCTCCTCTCACACTCTCCTCTCACACTCTCCTCTAGGTGCTGCTGACTGTCCCAGGGTCCTCTTCTCACACTCTCCTCTAGGTGCTGCTGACTGTCTGTCCCAGGGTCCTCCTCTCACACTCTCCTCTAGGTGCTGCTGACTGTCCCAGGGTCCTCCTCTCACACTCTCCTCTAGGTGCTGCTGACTGTCCCAGGGTCCTCCTCTCACACTCTCCTCTAGGTGCTGCTGACTGCTGTCCCAGGGTCCTCCTCTCACACTCTCCTCTAGGTGCTGCTGACTGTCCCAGGGTCCTCCTCTCTCACACTCTCCTCTAGGTGCTGCTGACTGTCCCAGGGTCCTCCTCTCACACTCTCCTCTAGGTGCTGCTGACTGTCCCAGGGTCCTCCTCTCACACTCTCCTCTAGGTGCTGCTGACTGTCCCAGGGTCCTCCTCTCACACTCTCCTCTAGGTGCTGCTGACTGTCTGTCCCAGGGTCCTCCTCTCACACTCTCCTCTAGGTGCTGCTGACTGTCCCAGGGTCCTCCTCTCACACTCTCCTCTAGGTGCTGCTGACTGTCCCAGGGTCCTCCTCTCACACTCTCCTCTAGGTGCTGCTGACTGTCCCAGGGTCCTCCTCTCACACTCTCCTCTAGGTGCTGCTGACTGTCTGTCCCAGGGTCCTCCTCTCACACTCTCCTCTAGGTGCTGCTGACTGTCCCAGGGTCCTCCTCTCACACTCTCCTCTAGGTGCTGCTGACTGCCTGTCCCAGGGTCCTCCTCTCACACTCTCCTCTAGGTGCTGCTGACTGTCCCAGGGTCCTCCTCTCACACTCTCCTCTAGGTGCTGCTGACTGTCCCAGGGTCCTCCTCTCACACTCTCCTCTAGGTGCTGCTGACTGTCCCAGGGTCCTCCTCTCACACTCTCCTCTAGGTGCTGCTGACTGTCCCAGGGTCCTCCTCTCACACTCTCCTCTCGGTGCTGCTGACTGTCTGTCCCAGGGTCCTCCTCTCACACTCTCCTCTAGGTGCTGCTGACTGTCCCAGGGTCGCCTCTATCACTCTCCTCTAGGTGCTGCTGACTGTCCAGGGTCCTCCTCTCACACTCTCCTCTAGGTGCTGCTGACTGTCCCAGGGTCCTCCTCTCACACTCTCCTCTAGGTGCTGCTGACTGCTGTCCCAGGGTCCTCCTCTCACACTCTCCTCTAGGTGCTGCTGACTGTCCCAGGGTCCTCCTCTCACACTCTCCTCTAGGTGCTGCTGACTGTCCCCAGGGTCCTCCTCTCACACTCTCCTCTAGGTGCTGCTGACTGTGTCCCAGGGTCCTCCTCTCACACTCTCCTCTAGGTGCTGCTGACTGTCCCAGGGTCCTCCTCTCACACTCTCCTCTAGGCTGCTGACTGCTGTCCCAGGGTCCTCCTCTCACACTCTCCTCTTGCTGCTGACTGCTGTCCCAGGGTCCTCCTCTCACACTCTCCTCTAGGTGCTGCTGACTGTCCCAGGGTCCTCCTCTCACACTCTCCTCTAGGTGCTGCTGACTGTCCTGTCCCAGGGTCCTCCTCTCACACTCTCCTCTAGGTGCTGCTGACTGTCCCAGGGTCCTCCTCTCACACTCTCCTCTAGGTGCTGCTGACTGTCCCAGGGTCCTCCTCTCACACTCTCCTCTAGGTGCTGCTGACTGTCCCCCAGGGTCCTCCTCTCACACTCTCCTCTAGGTGCTGCTGACTGTCCCAGGGTCCTCCTCTCACACTCTCCTCTAGGTGCTGCTGACTGTCTGTCCCAGGGTCCTCCTCTCACACTCTCCTCTAGGTGCTGCTGACTGTCCCAGGGTCCTCCTCTCACACTCTCCTCTAGGTGCTGCTGACTGTCCCAGGGTCCTCCTCTCACACTCTCCTCTAGGTGCTGCTGACTGTCCCAGGGTCCTCCTCTCACACTCTCCTCTAGGTGCTGCTGACTGTCCCAGGGTCCTCCTCTCACACTCTCCTCTAGGTGCTGCTGACTGTCCCAGGGTCCTCCTCTCACACTCTCCTCTAGGTGCTGACTGTCTGTCCCAGGGTCCTCCTCTCACACTCTCCTCTAGGCTGCTGACTGACTGTCCCAGGGTCCTCCTCTCACACTCTCCTCTAGGTGCTGCTGACTGTCCCAGGGTCCTCCTCTCACACTCTCCTCTAGGTGCTGCTGACTGTCCCAGGGTCCTCCTCTCACACTCTCCTCTAGGTGCTGCTGACTGTCTGTCCCAGGGCCCTCCTCTCACACTCTCCTCTAGGTGCTACTGACTGTGTCCCAGGGTCCTCCTCTCACACTCTCCTCTAGGTGCTGACTGTCTGTCCCAGGGTCCTCCTCTCACACTCTCCTCTAGGTGCTGCTGACTGTGTCCAGGGTACTCCTCTCACAGTCTCCTCTAGGTGCTGCTGACTGTCCCAGGGTCCTCCTCTCACACTCTCCTCTAGGTGCTGCTGACTGTCCCAGGGTCCTCCTCTCACACTCTCCTCTAGGTGCTGCTGACTGTCCCCAGGGTCCTCCTCTCACACTCTCCTCTAGGTGCTGCTGACTGTCTGTCCCAGGGTCCTCCTCTCACACTCTCCTCTAGGTGCTGCTGACTGTCCCAGGGTCCTCCTCTCACACTCTCCTCTAGGTGCTGCTGACTGTCCCCAGGGTCCTCCTCTCACTCTCTCCTCTAGGTGCTGCTGACTGTCTGTCCCAGGGTCCTCCTCTCACACTCTCCTCTAGGTGCTGCTGACTGTCCCAGGGTCCTCCTCTCACACTTTCCTCTAGGTGCTGCTGACTGTCCCAGGGTCCTCCTCTCACACTCTCCTCTAGGTGCTGCTGACTGTCCCAGGGTCCTCCTCTCACACTCTCCTCTAGGTGCTGCTGACTGTCCCAGGGTCCTCCTCTCACACTCTCCTCTAGGTGCTGCTGACTGTCCCAGGGTCCTCCTCTCACACTCTCCTCTAGGTGCTGCTGACTGTCCCAGGGTCTCCTCTCACACTCTCCTCTAGGTGCTGCTGACTGTCTGTCCCAGGGTCCTCCTCTCACACTCTCCTCTAGGTGCTGCTGACTGTCCCAGGGTCCTCCTCTCACACTCTCCTCTAGGTGCTGCTGACTGTCCCAGGGTCCTCCTCTCACACTCTCCTCTAGGTGCTGCTGACTGTCTGTCCCAGGGTCCTCCTCTCACACTCTCCTCTAGGTGCTGCTGACTGACTGTCCCAGGGTCCTCCTCTCACACTCTCCTCTAGGTGCTGCTGACTGTCCCAGGGTCCTCCTCTCACACTCTCCTCTAGGTGCTGCTGACTGCCTGTCCCAGGGTCCTCCTCTCACTCCTCCTCTAGGTGCTGCTGACTGTGTCCCAGGGTCCTCCTCTCACACTCTCCTCTAGGTGCTGCTGACTGTCTGTCCAGGGTCCTCCTCTCACACTCTCCTCTAGGTGCTGCTGACTGTCCCAGGGTCCTCCTCTCACACTCTCCTCTAGGTGCTGCTGACTGTCCCAGGGTCCTCCTCTCACACTCTCCTCTAGGTGCTGCTGACTGTCCCAGGGTCCTCCTCTCACACTCTCCTCTAGGTGCTGCTGACTGTCCCAGGGTCCTCCTCTCACACTCTCCTCTAGGTGCTGCTGACTGTCCCAGGGTCCTCCTCTCACACTCTCCTCTAGGTGCTGCTGACTGACTGTCCCAGGTCCTCCTCTCACACTCTCCTCTAGGTGCTGCTGACTGTCCCAGGGTCCTCCTCTCACACTCTCCTCTAGGTGCTGCTGACTGTCCCAGGGTCCTCCTCTCACACTCTCCTCTAGGTGCTGCTGACTGTCCCAGGGTCCTCCTCTCACACTCTCCTCTAGGTGCTGCTGACTGTCCCAGGGTCCTCCTCTCACACTCTCCTCTAGGTGCTGCTGACTGTCCCAGGGTCCTCCTCTCACACTCTCCTCTAGGTGCTGCTGACTGTCCCAGGGTCCTCCTCTCACACTCTCCTCTAGGTGCTGCTGACTGTCCCAGGGTCCTCCTCTCACACTCTCCTCTAGGTGCTGCTGACTGTCCCAGGGTCCTCCTCTCACACTCTCCTCTAGGTGCTGCTGACTGTCTGTCCCAGGGTCCTCCTCTCACACTCTCCTCTAGGTGCTGCTGACTGTCTGTCCAGGGTCCTCCTCTCACACTCTCCTCTAGGTGCTGCTGACTGTCCCAGGGTCCTCCTCTCACACTCTCCTCTAGGTGCTGCTGACTGTCCCCAGGGTCCTCCTCTCACACTCTCCTCTAGGTGCTGCTGACTGTCCCAGGGTCCTCCTCTCACACTCTCCTCTAGGTGCTGCTGACTGTCCCAGGGTCCTCCTCTCACACTCTCCTCTAGGTGCTGCTGACTGCTGTCCCAGGGTCCTCCTCTCACACTCTCCTCTAGGTGCTGCTGACTGTCCCAGGGTCCTCCTCTCACACTCTCCTCTAGGTGCTGCTGACTGTCCCAGGGTCCTCCTCTCACACTCTCCTCTAGGTGCTGCTGACTGTGTCCCAGGGTCCTCCTCTCACACTCTCCTCTAGGTGCTGCTGACTGCCTGTCCCAGGGTCTCCTCCACACTCTCCTCTAGTGCTGCTGACTGACTGTCCCAGGGTCCTCCTCTCACACTCTCCTCTAGGTGCTGCTGACTGTCCCAGGGTCCTCCTCTCACACTCTCCTCTAGGTGCTGCTGACTGTCCCAGGGTCCTCCTCTCACACTCTCCTCTAGGTGCTGCTGACTGTCCCAGGGTCCTCCTCTCACACTCTCCTCTAGGTGCTGCTGACTGTCCCAGGGTCCTCCTCTCACACTCTCCTCTAGGTGCTGCTGACTGTCCCAGGGTCCTCCTCTCACACTCTCCTCTAGGTGCTGCTGACTGTCTGTCCCAGGGTCCTCCTCTCACACTCTCCTCTAGGTGCTGCTGACTGTCTGTCCCAGGGTCCTCCTCTCACACTCTCCTCTAGGTGCTGCTGACTGTGTCCCAGGGTCCTCCTCTCACACTCTCCTCTAGGTGCTGCTGACTGTCCCAGGGTCCTCCTCTCACACTCTCCTCTAGGTGCTGCTGACTGTCCCAGGGTCCTCCTCTCACACTCTCCTCTAGGTGCTGCTGACTGCCTGTCCCAGGGTCCTCCTCTCACACTCTCCTCTAGGTGCTGCTGACTGTCCCAGGGTCCTCCTCTCACACTCTCCTCTAGGTGCTGCTGACTGCTGTCCCAGGGTCCTCCTCTCACACTCTCCTCTAGGTGCTGCTGACTGCTGTCCCAGGGTCCTCCTCTCACACTCTCCTCTAGGTGCTGCTGACTGTCCCAGGGTCCTCCTCTCACACTCTCCTCTAGGTGCTGCTGACTGTCCCAGGGTCCTCCTCTCACACTCGCCTCTAGGTGCTGCTGACTGCCTGTCCCAGGGTCCTCCTCTCACACTCGCCTCTGGGTGCTGCTGACTGTCTGTCCCAGGGTCCTCCACTCGCTCTCTCCTCTAGGTGCTGCTGACTGTCCCAGGGTCCTCCTCTCACACTCTCCTCTAGGTGCTGCTGACTGTCCCAGGGTCCTCCTCTCACACTCTCCTCTAGGTGCTGCTGACTGTCCCAGGGTCCTCCTCTCACACTCTCCTCTAGGTGCTGCTGACTGTCCCAGGGTTCTCCACTCGCTCTCTCCTCTAAGTGCTGCTGACTGTCCCAGGGTCCTCCTCTCACACTCTCCTCTAGGTGCTGCTGACTGTCCCAGGGTCCTCCTCTCACACTCTCCTCTAGGTGCTGCTGACTGTCTGTCCCAGGGTCCTCCTCTCACACTCTCCTCTAGGTGCTGCTGACTGTCCCAGGGTCCTCCTCTCACACTCTCCTCTAGGTGCTGCTGACTGTCTGTCCCAGGGTCCTCCTCTCACACTCTCCTCTAGGTGCTGCTGACTGTCTGTCCAGGGTCCTCCTCTCACACTCTCCTCTAGGTGCTGCTGACTGTCCCAGGGTCCTCCTCTCACACTCTCCTCTAGGTGCTGCTGACTGTCCCAGGGTCCTCCTCTCACACTCTCCTCTAGGTGCTGCTGACTGTCCCAGGGTCCTCCTCTCACACTCTCCTCTAGGTGCTGCTGACTGTCCCAGGGTCCTCCTCTCACACTCTCCTCTAGGTGCTGCTGACTGTCCCAGGGTCCTCCTCTCACACTCTCCTCTAGGTGCTGCTGACTGTCTGTCCCAGGGTCCTCCTCTCACACTCTCCTCTAGGTGCTGCTGACTGTCCCAGGGTCCTCCTCTCACACTCTCCTCTAGGTGCTGCTGACTGTCCCAGGGTCCTCCTCTCACACTCTCCTCTAGGTGCTGCTGACTGTCTGTCCAGGGTCCTCCTCTCACACTCTCCTCTAGGTGCTGCTGACTGTCCCAGGGTCCTCCTCTCACACTCTCCTCTAGGTGCTGCTGACTGTCCCAGGGTCCTCCTCTCACACTCTCCTCTAGGTGCTGCTGACTGTCCCAGGGTCCTCCTCTCACACTCTCCTCTAGGTGCTGCTGACTGTCCCAGGGTCCTCCTCTCACACTCTCCTCTAGGTGCTGCTGACTGACTGTCCCAGGGTCCTCCTCTCACACTCTCCTCTAGGTGCTGCTGACTGTCCCAGGGTCCTCCTCTCACTCTCCTCTAGGTGCTGCTGACTGTCCCAGGGTCCTCCTCTCACACTCTCCTCTAGGTGCTGCTGACTGTCCCAGGGTCCTCCTCTCACACTCTCCTCTAGGTGCTGCTGACTGCCTGTCCCAGGGTCCTCCTCTCACACTCTCCTCTAGGTGCTGCTGACTGTCCCAGGGTCCTCCTCTCACTCTCTCCTCTAGGTGCTGCTGACTGTCTGTCCCAGGGTCCTCCTCTCACACTCTCCTCTAGGTGCTGCTGACTGTCCCAGGGTCCTCCTCTCACACTCTCCTCTAGGTGCTGCTGACTGACTGTCCCAGGGTCCTCCTCTCACACTCTCCTCTAGGTGCTGCTGACTGACTGTCCCAGGGTCCTCCTCTCACACTCTCCTCTAGGTGCTGCTGTCTGTCCCAGGGTCCTCCTCTCACACTCTCCTCTAGGTGCTGCTGACTGTCCCAGGGTCCTCCTCTCACACTCTCCTCTAGGTGCTGCTGACTGTCTGTCCCAGGGTCCTCCTCTCACACTCTCCTCTAGGTGCTGCTGACTGTCCCAGGGTCCTCCTCTCACACTCTCCTCTAGGTGCTGCTGACTGTCCCAGGGTCCTCCTCTCACACTCTCCTCTAGGTGCTGCTGACTGTCCCAGTCCTCCTCTCACACTCTCCTCTAGGTGCTGCTGACTGACTGTCCCAGGGTCCTCCTCTCACACTCTCCTCTAGGTGCTGCTGACTGTCCCAGGGTCCTCCTCTCACACTCTCCTCTAGGTGCTGCTGACTGTCCCAGGGTCCTCCTCTCACACTCTCCTCTAGGTGCTGCTGACTGTCCCAGGGTCCTCCTCTCACACTCTCCTCTAGGTGCTGCTGACTGTCTGTCCCAGGGTCCTCCTCTCACACTCTCCTCTAGGTGCTGCTGACTGTCCCAGGGTCCTCCTCTCACTCTCCTCTAGGTGCTGCTGACTGTCTGTCCCAGGGTCCTCCTCTCACACTCTCCTCTAGGTGCTGCTGACTGTCCCAGGGTCCTCCTCTCACACTCTCCTCTAGGTGCTGCTGACTGACTGTCCCAGGGTCCTCCTCTCACACTCTCCTCTAGGTGCTGCTGACTGTCTGTCCCAGGGTCCTCCTCTCACACTCTCCTCTAGGTGCTGCTGACTGTGTCCCAGGGTCCTCCTCTCACACTCTCCTCTAGGTGCTGCTGACTGTCCCAGGGTCCTCCTCTCACACTCTCCTCTAGGTGCTGCTGACTGTCCCAGGGTCCTCCTCTCACACTCTCCTCTAGGTGCTGCTGACTGTCCCAGGGTCCTCCTCTCACACTCTCCTCTAGGTGCTGCTGACTGCTGTCCCAGGGTCCTCCTCTCACACTCTCCTCTAGGTGCTGCTGACTGTCCCAGGGTCCTCCTCTCACACTCTCCTCTAGGTGCTGCTGACTGTCCCAGGGTCCTCCTCTCACACTCTCCTCTAGGTGCTGCTGACTGTCCCAGGGTCCTCCTCTCACACTCTCCTCTAGGTGCTGCTGACTGCCTGTCCCAGGGTCCTCCTCTCACACTCTCCTCTAGGTGCTGCTGACTGTCCCAGGGTCCTCCTCTCACACTCTCCTCTAGGTGCTGCTGACTGTCTGTCCCAGGGTCCTCCTCTCACACTCTCCTCTAGGTGCTGCTGACTGTCCCAGGGTCCTCCTCTCACACTCTCCTCTAGGCGCTGCTGACTGACTGTCCCAGGGTCCTCCTCTCACACTCTCCTCTAGGTGCTGCTGACTGTCCCAGGGTCCTCCTCTCACACTCTCCTCTAGGTGCTGCTGACTGTCCCAGAGTCCGCCTCTCACACTCTCCTCTAGGTGCTGCTGACTGTCCCAGGGTCCTCCTCTCACACTCTCCTCTAGGTGCTGCTGACTGTCTGTCCCAGGGTCCTCCTCTCACACTCTCCTCTAGGTGCTGCTGACTGTCCCAGGGTCCTCCTCTCACACTCTCCTCTAGGTGCTGCTGACTGTCCCAGGGTCCTCCTCTCACACTCTCCTCTAGGTGCTGCTGACTGTCCCAGGGTCCTCCTCTCACACTCTCCTCTAGGTGCTGCTGACTGTCCCAGGGTCCTCCTCTCACACTCTCCTCTAGGTGCTGCTGACTGTCCCAGGGTCCTCCTCTCACACTCTCCTCTAGGTGCTGCTGACTGTGTCCCAGGGTCCTCCTCTCACACTCTCCTCTAGGTGCTGCTGACTGTCCCAGGGTCCTCCTCTCACACTCTCCTCTAGGTGCTGCTGACTGTCCCAGGGTCCTCCTCTCACACTCTCCTCTAGGTGCTGCTGACTGTCCCAGGGTCCTCCTCTCACACTCTCCTCTAGGTGCTGCTGACTGTCCCAGGGTCCTCCTCTCACACTCTCCTCTAGGTGCTGCTGACTGTCCCAGGGTCCTCCTCTCACACTCTCCTCTAGGTGCTGCTGACTGTCCCAGGGTCCTCCTCTCACACTCTCCTCTAGGTGCTGCTGACTGCTGTCCCAGGGTCCTCCTCTCACACTCTCCTCTAGGTGCTGCTGACTGTCCCAGGGTCCTCCTCTCACACTCTCCTCTAGGTGCTGCTGACTGTCCCAGGGTCCTCCTCTCACACTCTCCTCTAGGTGCTGCTGACTGTCCCAGGGTCCTCCTCTCACACTCTCCTCTAGGTGCTGCTGACTGCCTGTCCCAGGGTCCTCCTCTCACACTCTCCTCTAGGTGCTGCTGACTGTCCCAGGGTCCTCCTCTCACACTCTCCTCTAGGTGCTGCTGACTGTCTGTCCAGGGTCCTCCTCTCACACTCTCCTCTAGGTGCTGCTGACTGTCCCAGGGTCCTCCTCTCACACTCTCCTCTAGGTGCTGCTGACTGACTGTCCCAGGGTCCTCCTCTCACACTCTCCTCTAGGTGCTGCTGACTGTCCCAGGGTCCTCCTCTCACACTCTCCTCTAGGTGCTGCTGACTGTCCCAGGGTCCTCCTCTCACACTCTCCTCTAGGTGCTGCTGACTGTCCCAGGGTCCTCCTCTCACACTCTCCTCTAGGTGCTGCTGACTGTCTGTCCCAGGGTCCTCCTCTCACACTCTCCTCTAGGTGCTGCTGACTGTCCCAGGGTCCTCCTCTCACACTCTCCTCTAGGTGCTGCTGACTGTCCCAGGGTCCTCCTCTCACACTCTCCTCTAGGTGCTGCTGACTGTCCCAGGGTCCTCCTCTCACACTCTCCTCTAGGTGCTGCTGACTGTCCCAGGGTCCTCCTCTCACACTCTCCTCTAGGTGCTGCTGACTGTCCCAGGGTCCTCCTCTCACACTCTCCTCTAGGTGCTGCTGACTGTCCCAGGGTCCTCCTCTCACACTCTCCTCTAGGTGCTGCTGACTGTCTGTCCCAGGGTCCTCCTCTCACACTCTCCTCTAGGTGCTGCTGACTGTCCCAGGGTCCTCCTCTCACACTCTCCTCTAGGTGCTGCTGACTGTCCCAGGGTCCTCCTCTCACACTCTCCTCTAGGTGCTGCTGACTGTCCCAGGGTCCTCCTCTCACACTCTCCTCTAGGTGCTGCTGACTGTCTGTCCCAGGGTCCTCCTCTCACACTCTCCTCTAGGTGCTGCTGACTGTCCCAGGGTCCTCCTCTCACACTCTCCTCTAGGTGCTGCTGACTGCTGTCCCAGGGTCCTCCTCTCACACTCTCCTCTAGGTGCTGCTGACTGCCTGTCCCAGGGTCCTCCTCTCACACTCTCCTCTAGGTGCTGCTGACTGTCCCAGGGTCCTCCTCTCACACTCTCCTCTAGGTGCTGCTGACTGTCCCAGGGTCCTCCTCTCACACTCTCCTCTAGGTGCTGCTGACTGTCCCAGGGTCCTCCTCTCACACTCTCCTCTAGGTGCTGCTGACTGTCCCAGGGTCCTCCTCTCACACTCTCCTCTAGGTGCTGCTGACTGTCCCAGGGTCCTCCTCTCACACTCTCCTCTAGGTGCTGCTGACTGTCCCAGGGTCCTCCTCTCACACTCTCCTCTAGGTGCTGCTGACTGTCTGTCCCAGGGTCCTCCTCTCACACTCTCCTCTAGGTGCTGCTGACTGTCTGTCCCAGGGTCCTCCTCTCACACTCTCCTCTAGGTGCTGCTGACTGTGTCCCAGGGTCCTCCTCTCACACTCTCCTCTAGGTGCTGCTGACTGTCCCAGGGTCCTCCTCTCACACTCTCCTCTAGGTGCTGCTGACTGTCCCAGGGTCCTCCTCTCACCTCTACTCTCCTCTAGGGCTCTGGGTCCTCCTCTCACACTCTCCTCTAGGTGCTGCTGACTGTCCCAGGGTCCTCCTCTCACACTCTCCTCTAGGTGCTGCTGACTGTCCCAGGGTCCTCCTCTCACACTCTCCTCTAGGTGCTGCTGACTGTCCCAGGGTCCTCCTCTCACACTCTCCTCTAGGTGCTGCTGACTGTCCCAGGGTCCTCCTCTCACACTCTCCTCTAGGTGCTGCTGACTGCTGTCCCAGGGTCCTCCTCTCACACTCTCCTCTAGGTGCTGCTGACTGTCCCAGGGTCCTCCTCTCACTCTCCTCTCTAGGTGCTGCTGACTGTCCCAGGGTCCTCCTCTCACACTCTCCTCTAGGTGCTGCTGACTGTCCCAGGGTCCTCCTCTACTCTCTCCTCTAGGTGCTGCTGACTGCCTGTCCCAGGGTCCTCCTCTCACACTCTCCTCTAGGTGCTGCTGACTGTCCCAGGGTCCTCCTCTCACACTCTCCTCTAGGTGCTGCTGACTGTCTGTCCCAGGGTCCTCCTCTCACACTCTCCTCTAGGTGCTGCTGACTGTCCCAGGGTCCTCCTCTCACACTCTCCTCTAGGTGCTGCTGACTGACTGTCCCAGGGTCCTCCTCTCACACTCTCCTCTAGGTGCTGCTGACTGTCCCAGGGTCCTCCTCTCACACTCTCCTCTAGGTGCTGCTGACTGTCCCAGGGTCCTCCTCTCACACTCTCCTCTAGGTGCTGCTGACTGTCCCAGGGTCCTCCTCTCACACTCTCCTCTAGGTGCTGCTGACTGTCTGTCCCAGGGTCCTCCTCTCACACTCTCCTCTAGGTGCTGCTGACTGTCCCAGGGTCCTCCTCTCACACTCTCCTCTAGGTGCTGCTGACTGTCCCAGGGTCCTCCTCTCACACTCTCCTCTAGGTGCTGCTGACTGTGTCCCAGGGTCCTCCTCTCACACTCTCCTCTAGGTGCTGCTGACTGTCCCAGGGTCCTCCTCTCACACTCTCCTCTAGGTGCTGCTGACTGTCCCAGGGTCCTCCTCTCACACTCTCCTCTAGGTGCTGCTGACTGTCTGTCCAGGGTCCTCCTCTCACACTCTCCTCTAGGTGCTGCTGACTGTCCCAGGGTCCTCCTCTCACACTCTCCTCTAGGTGCTGCTGACTGTCCCAGGGTCCTCCTCTCACACTCTCCTCTAGGTGCTGCTGACTGTCTGTCCCAGGGTCCTCCTCTCACACTCTCCTCTAGGTGCTGCTGACTGTCTGTCCCAGGGTCCTCCTCTCACACTCTCCTCTAGGTGCTGCTGACTGTCCCAGGGTCCTCCTCTCACACTCTCCTCTAGGTGCTGCTGACTGCTGTCCCAGGGTCCTCCTCTCACACTCTCCTCTAGGTGCTGCTGACTGTGTCCCAGGGTCCTCCTCTCACACTCTCCTCTAGGTGCTGCTGACTGTCCCAGGGTCCTCCTCTCACACTCTCCTCTAGGTGCTGCTGACTGTCTGTCCCAGGGTCCTCCTCTCACACTCTCCTCTAGGTGCTGCTGACTGTCTGTCCCAGGGTCCTCCTCTCACACTCTCCTCTAGGTGCTGCTGACTGTCCCAGGGTCCTCCTCTCACACTCTCCTCTAGGTGCTGCTGACTGTCCCAGGGTCCTCCTCTCACACTCTCCTCTAGGTGCTGCTGACTGTCCCAGGGTCCTCCTCTCACACTCTCCTCTAGGTGCTGCTGACTGTCCCAGGGTCCTCCTCTCACACTCTCCTCTAGGTGCTGCTGACTGTCCCAGGGTCCTCCTCTCACACTCTCCTCTAGGTGCTGCTGACTGTCTGTCCCAGGGTCCTCCTCTCACACTCTCCTCTAGGTGCTGCTGACTGTCCCAGGGTCCTCCTCTCACACTCTCCTCTAGGTGCTGCTGACTGACCCAGGGTCCTCCTCTCACACTCTCCTCTAGGTGCTGCTGACTGACTGTCCCAGGGTCCTCCTCTCACACTCTCCTCTAGGTGCTGCTGACTGTGTCCCAGGGTCCTCCTCTCACACTCTCCTCTAGGTGCTGCTGACTGTCCCAGGGTCCTCCTCTCACTCTCTCCTCTAGGTGCTGCTGACTGTCCCAGGGTCCTCCTCTCACACTCTCCTCTAGGTGCTGCTGACTGTCCCAGGGTCCTCCTCTCACACTCTCCTCTAGGTGCTGCTGACTGCCTGTCCCAGGGTCCTCCTCTCACACTCTCCTCTAGGTGCTGCTGACTGTCCCAGGGTCCTCCTCTCACTCTCCTCTAGGTGCTGCTGACTGTCCCAGCGTCCTCCTCTCACACTCTCCTCTAGGTGCTGCTGCCTGTCCCAGGGTCCTCCTCTCACTCTCTCCTCTAGGTGCTGCTGACTGCCTGTCCCAGGGTCCTCCTCTCACACTCTCCTCTAGGTGCTGCTGACTGTCCCAGGGTCCTCCTCTCACTCTCCTCTAGGTGCTGCTGACTGTCTGTCCCAGGGTCCTCCTCTCACTCTCTCCTCTAGGTGCTGCTGACTGTCCCAGGGTCCTCCTCTCACACTCTCCTCTAGGTGCTGCTGACTGACTGTCCCAGGGTCCTCCTCTCATACTCTCCTCTAGGTGCTGCTGACTGTCCCAGGGTCCTCCTCTCACTCTCTCCTCTAGGTGCTGCTGACTGTCCCAGGATCCTCCTCTCACACTCTCCTCTAGGTGCTGCTGACTGTCCCAGGGTCCTCCTCTCACACTCTCCTCTAGGTGCTGCTGACTGTCTGTCCCAGGGTCCTCCTCTCACACTCTCCTCTAGGTGCTGCTGACTGTCCCAGGGTCCTCCTCTCACACTCTCCTCTAGGTGCTGCTGACTGTCCCAGGGTCCTCCTCTCACACTCTCCTCTAGGTGCTGCTGACTGTCCCAGGGTCCTCCTCTCACACTCTCCTCTAGGTGCTGACTGTCTGTCCCAGGGTCCTCCTCTCACACTCTCCTCTAGGTGCTGACTGTCTGTCCCAGGGTCCTCCTCTCACACTCTCCTCTAGGTGCTGCTGACTGTCCCAGGGTCCTCCTCTCACACTCTCCTCTAGGTGCTGCTGACTGTCCCAGGGTCCTCCTCTCACTCTCTCCTCTAGGTGCTGCTGACTGCCTGTCCCAGGGTCCTCCTCTCACACTCTCCTCTAGGTGCTGCTGACTGTCCCAGGGTCCTCCTCTCACACTCTCCTCTAGGTGCTGCTGACTGTCCCAGGGTCCTCCTCTCACTCTCCTCTAGGTGCTGCTGACTGTCCCAGCGTCCTCCTCTCACACTCTCCTCTAGGTGCTGCTGACTGTCCCAGGGTCCTCCTCTCACTCTCTCCTCTAGGTGCTGCTGACTGCCTGTCCCAGGGTCCTCCTCTCACTCTCCTCTAGGTGCTGCTGACTGTCTGTCCCAGGGTCCTCCTCTCACTCTCTCCTCTAGGTGCTGCTGACTGTCCCAGGGTCCTCCTCTCACACTCTCCTCTAGGTGCTGCTGACTGACTGTCCCAGGGTCCTCCTCTCACACTCTCCTCTAGGTGCTGCTGACTGTCCCAGGGTCCTCCTCTCACTCTCTCCTCTAGGTGCTGCTGACTGTCCCAGGATCCTCCTCTCACACTCTCCTCTAGGTGCTGCTGACTGTCCCAGGGTCCTCATCTCACACTCTCCTCTAGGTGCTGCTGACTGTCTGTCCCAGGGTCCTCCTCTCACACTCTCCTCTAGGTGCTGCTGACTGTCCCAGGGTCCTCCTCTCACACTCTCCTCTAGGTGCTGCTGACTGTCCCAGGGTCCTCCTCTCACACTCTCCTCTAGGTGCTGCTGACTGCTTGTCCCAGGGTCCTCCTCTCACACTCTCCTCTAGGTGCTGACTGTCTGTCCCAGGGTCCTCCTCTCACACTCTCCTCTAGGTGCTGCTGACTGTCCCAGGGTCCTCCTCTCACACTCTCCTCTAGGTGCTGCTGACTGTCTGTCCCAGGGTCCTCCTCTCACACTCTCCTCTAGGTGCTGCTGACTGTCTGTCCCAGGGTCCTCCTCTCACACTCTCCTCTAGGTGCTGCTGACTGTCCCAGGGTCCTCCTCTCACACTCTCCTCTAGGTGCTGCTGACTGTCCCAGGGTCCTCCTCTCACACTCTCCTCTAGGTGCTGCTGACTGCTTGTCCCAGGGTCCTCCTCTCACACTCTCCTCTAGGTGCTGACTGTCTGTCCCAGGGTCCTCCTCTCACACTCTCCTCTAGGTGCTGACTGTCTGTCCCAGGGTCCTCCTCTCACACTCTCCTCTAGGTGCTGCTGACTGTCCCAGGGTCCTCCTCTCACACTCTCCTCTAGGTGCTGCTGACTGTCCCAGGGTCCTCCTCTCACTCTCTCCTCTAGGTGCTGCTGACTGCCTGTCCCAGGGTCCTCCTCTCACACTCTCCTCTAGGTGCTGCTGACTGTCCCAGGGTCCTCCTCTCACACTCTCCTCTAGGTGCTGCTGACTGTCCCAGGGTCCTACTCTCACTCTCCTCTAGGTGCTGCTGACTGTCCCAGCGTCCTCCTCTCACACTCTCCTCTAGGTGCTGCTGACTGTCCCAGGGTCCTCCTCTCACTCTCTCCTCTAGGTGCTGCTGACTGCCTGTCCCAGGGTCCTCCTCTCACACTCTCCTCTAGGTGCTGCTGACTGTCCCAGGGTCCTCCTCTCACTCTCCTCTAGGTGCTGCTGACTGTCTGTCCCAGGGTCCTCCTCTCACTCTCTCCTCTAGGTGCTGCTGACTGTCCCAGGGTCCTCCTCTCACACTCTCCTCTAGGTGCTGCTGACTGACTGTCCCAGGGTCCTCCTCTCACACTCTCCTCTAGGTGCTGCTGACTGTCCCAGGGTCCTCCTCTCACTCTCTCCTCTAGGTGCTGCTGACTGTCCCAGGATCCTCCTCTCACACTCTCCTCTAGGTGCTGCTGACTGTCCCAGGGTCCTCCTCTCACACTCTCCTCTAGGTGCTGCTGACTGTCCCAGGGTCCTCCTCTCACACTCTCCTCTAGGTGCTGCTGACTGCTTGTCCCAGGGTCCTCCTCTCACACTCTCCTCTAGGTGCTGACTGTCTGTCCCAGGGTCCTCCTCTCACACTCTCCTCTAGGTGCTGCTGACTGTCCCAGGGTCCTCCTCTCACACTCTCCTCTAGGTGCTGCTGACTGTCTGTCCCAGGGTCCTCCTCTCACACTCTCCTCTAGGTGCTGCTGACTGTCCCAGGGTCCTCCTCTCACACTCTCCTCTAGGTGCTGCTGACTGTCCCAGGGTCCTCCTCTCACACTCTCCTCTAGGTGCTGCTGACTGTCCCAGGGTCCTGCTCTCACTCTCTCCTCTAGGTGCTGCTGACTGCCTGTCCCAGGGTCCTCCTCTCACACTCTCCTCTAGGTGCTGCTGACTGTCCCAGGGTCCTCCTCTCACTCTCCTCTAGGTGCTGCTGACTGTCCCAGCGTCCTCCTCTCACACTCTCCTCTAGGTGCTGCTGACTGTCCCAGGGTCCTCCTCTCACTCTCTCCTCTAGGTGCTGCTGACTGCCTGTCCCAGGGTCCTCCTCTCACACTCTCCTCTAGGTGCTGCTGACTGTCCCAGGGTCCTCCTCTCACTCTCCTCTAGGTGCTGCTGACTGTCTGTCCCAGGGTCCTCCTCTCACTCTCTCCTCTATGTGCTGCTGACTGTCCCAGGGTCCTCATCTCACACTCTCCTCTAGGTGCTGCTGACTGACTGTCCCAGGGTCCTCCTCTCACACTCTCCTCTAGGTGCTGCTGACTGTCTGTCCCAGGGTCCTCCTCTCACACTCTCCTCTAGGTGCTGCTGACTGCTTGTCCCAGGGTCCTCCTCTCACACTCTCCTCTAGGTGCTGACTGTCTGTCCCAGGGTCCTCCTCTCACACTCTCCTCTAGGTGCTGCTGACTGTCCCAGGGTCCTCCTCTCACACTCTCCTCTAGGTGCTGCTGACTGTCCCAGGGTCCTCCTCTCACTCTCTCCTCTAGGTGCTGCTGACTGCCTGTCCCAGGGTCCTCCTCTCACACTCTCCTCTAGGTGCTGCTGACTGTCCCAGGGTCCTCCTCTCACTCTCCTCTAGGTGCTGCTGACTGTCCCAGCGTCCTCCTCTCACACTCTCCTCTAGGTGCTGCTGACTGTCCCAGGGTCCTCCTCTCACTCTCTCCTCTAGGTGCTGCTGACTGCCTGTACCAGGGTCCTCCTCTCACACTCTCCTCTAGGTGCTGCTGACTGTCCCAGGGTCCTCCTCTCACTCTCCTCTACGTGCTGCTGACTGTCTGTCCCAGGGTCCTCCTCTCACTCTCTCCTCTAGGTGCTGCTGACTGTCCCAGGGTCCTCCTCTCACACTCTCCTCTAGGTGCTGCTGACTGACTGTCCCAGGGTCCTCCTCTCACACTCTCCTCTAGGTGCTGCTGACTGTCCCAGGGTCCTCCTCTCACTCTCTCCTCTAGGTGCTGCTGACTGTCCCAGGATCCTCCTCTCACACTCTCCTCTAGGTGCTGCTGACTGTCCCAGGGTCCTCCTCTCACACTCTCCTCTAGGTGCTGCTGACTGTCTGTCCCAGGGTCCTCCTCTCACACTCTCCTCTAGGTGCTGCTGACTGTCCCAGGGTCCTCCTCTCACACTCTCCTCTAGGTGCTGCTGACTGTCCCAGGGTCCTCCTCTCACACTCTCCTCTAGGTGCTGCTGACTGTCCCAGGGTCCTCCTCTCACACTCTCCTCTAGGTGCTGCTGACTGTCCCAGGGTCCTCCTCTCACACTCTCCTCTAGGTGCTGCTGACTGTCCCAGGGTCCTCCTCTCACACTCTCTTCTAGGTGCTGCTGACTGCTTGTCCCAGGGTCCTCCTCTCACACTCTCCTCTAGGTGCTGACTGTCTGTCCCAGGGTCCTCCTCTCACACTCTCCTCTAGGTGCTGCTGACTGTCCCAGGGTCCTCCTCTCACACTCTCCTCTAGGTGCTGCTGACTGTCTGTCCAGGGTCCTCCTCTCACACTCTCCTCTAGGTGCTGCTGACTGTCCCAGGGTCCTCCTCTCACACTCTCCTCTAGGTGCTGCTGACTGTCCCAGGGTCCTCCTCTCACACTCTCCTCTAGGTGCTGCTGACTGTCCCAGGGTCCTGCTCTCACTCTCTCCTCTAGGTGCTGCTGACTGCCTGTCCCAGGGTCCTCCTCTCACACTCTCCTCTAGGTGCTGCTGACTGTCCCAGGGTCCTCCTCTCACTCTCCTCTAGGTGCTGCTGACTGTCCCAGCGTCATCCTCTCACACTCTCCTCTAGGTGCTGCTGACTGTCCCAGGGTCCTCCTCTCACTCTCTCCTCTAGGTGCTGCTGACTGCCTGTCCCAGGGTCCTCCTCTCACACTCTCCTCTAGGTGCTGCTGACTGTCCCAGGGTCCTCCTCTCACTCTCCTCTAGGTGCTGCTGACTGTCTGTCCCAGGGTCCTCTTCTCACTCTCTCCTCTATGTGCTGCTGACTGTCCCAGGGTCCTCCTCTCACACTCTCCTCTAGGTGCTGCTGACTGACTGTCCCAGGGTCCTCCTCTCACACTCTCCTCTAGGTGCTGCTGTCTGTCCCAGGGTCCTCCTCTCACTCTCTCCTCTAGGTGCTGCTGACTGTCCCAGGATCCTCCTCTCACACTCTCCTCTAGGTGCTGCTGACTGTCCCAGGGTCCTCCTCTCACACTCTCCTCTAGGTGCTGCTGACTGTCTGTCCCAGGGTCCTCCTCTCACACTCTCCTCTAGGTGCTGCTGACTGTCCCAGGGTCCTCCTCTCACACTCTCCTCTAGGTGCTGCTGACTGTCCCAGGGTCCTCCTCTCACACTCTCCTCTAGGTGCTGCTGACTGCTTGTCCCAGGGTCCTCCTCTCACACTCTCCTCTAGGTGCTGACTGTCTGTCCCAGGGTCCTCCTCTCACACTCTCCTCTAGGTGCTGCTGACTGTCCCAGGGTCCTCCTCTCACACTCTCCTCTAGGTGCTGCTGACTGTCCCAGGGTCCTCCTCTCACACTCTCCTCTAGGTGCTGCTGACTGTCTGTCCCAGGGTCCTCCTCTCACACTCTCCTCTAGGTGCTGCTGACTGTCCCAGGGTCCTCCTCTCACACTCTCCTCTAGGTGCTGCTGACTGTCCCAGGGTCCTCCTCTCACACTCTCCTCTAGGTGCTGCTGACTGCCTGTCCCAGGGTCCTCCTCTCACACTCTCCTCTAGGTGCTGCTGACTGCCTGTCCCAGGGTCCTCCTCTCACACACTCCTCTAGGTGCTGCTGACTGTCTGTCCCAGGGTCCTCCTCTCACACTCTCCTCTAGGTGCTGCTGACTGTCCCAGGGTCCTCCTCTCACACTCTCCTCTAGGTGCTGCTGACTGTCCCAGGGTCCTCCTCTCACACTCTCCTCTAGGTGCTGCTGACTGTCCCAGGGTCCTCCTCTCACACTCTCCTCTAGGTGCTGCTGACTGTCCCAGGGTCCTCCTCTCACACTCTCCTCTAGGTGCTGCTTACTGTCTGTCCCAGGGTCCTCCTCTCACACGCTCCTCTAGGTGCTGCTGACTGTCTGTCCCAGGGTCCTCCTCTCACACTCTCCTCTAGGTGCTGCTGACTGCCTGTCCCAGGGTCCTCCTCTCACTCTCCTCTAGGTGCTGCTGACTGTCCCAGCGTCCTCCTCTCACACTCTCCTCTAGGTGCTGCTGTCTATCCCAGGGTCCTCCTCTCACACTCTCCTCTAGGTGCTGCTGACTGTCCCAGGGTCCTCCTCTCACACTCTCCTCTAGGTGCTGCTGACTGTCCCAGGGTCCTCCTCTCACACTCTCCTCTAGGTGCTGCTGACTGTCCCAGGGTCCTGCTCTCACTCTCTCCTCTAGGTGCTGCTGACTGCCTGTCCCAGGGTCCTCCTCTCACACTCTCCTCTAGGTGCTGCTGACTGTCCCAGGGTCCTCCTCTCACTCTCCTCTAGCTGCTGCTGACTGTCCCAGCGTCCTCCTCTCACACTCTCCTCTAGGGGCTGCTGACTGTCCCAGGGTCCTCCTCTCACTCTCTCCTCTAGGTGCTGCTGACTGCCTGTCCCAGGGTCCTCCTCTCACACTCTCCTCTAGGTGCTGCTGACTGTCCCAGGGTCCTCCTCTCACTCTCCTCTAGGTGCTGCTGACTGTCTGTCCCAGGGTCCTCTTCTCACTCTCTCCTCTATGTGCTGCTGACTGTCCCAGGGTCCTCCTCTCACACTCTCCTCTAGGTGCTGCTGACTGACTGTCCCAGGGTCCTCCTCTCACACTCTCCTCTAGGTGCTGCTGTCTGTCCCAGGGTCCTCCTCTCACTCTCTCCTCTAGGTGCTGCTGACTGTCCCAGGATCCTCCTCTCACACTCTCCTCTAGGTGCTGCTGACTGTCCCAGGGTCCTCCTCTCACACTCTCCTCTAGGTGCTGCTGACTGTCTGTCCCAGGGTCCTCCTCTCACACTCTCCTCTAGGTGCTGCTGACTGTCCCAGGGTCCTCCTCTCACACTCTCCTCTAGGTGCTGCTGACTGCTTGTCCCAGGGTCCTCCTCTCACACTCTCCTCTAGGTGCTGACTGTCTGTCCCAGGGTCCTCCTCTCACACTCTCCTCTAGGTGCTGCTGACTGTCCCAGGGTCCTCCTCTCACACTCTCCTCTAGGTGCTGCTGACTGTCTGTCCCAGGGTCCTCCTCTCACACTCTCCTCTAGGTGCTGCTGACTGTCCCAGGGTCCTCCTCTCACACTCTCCTCTAGGTGCTGCTGACTGTCCCAGGGTCCTCCTCTCACACTCTCCTCTAGGTGCTGCTGACTGTCTGTCCCAGGGTCCTCCTCTCACACTCTCCTCTAGGTGCTGCTGACTGTCCCAGGGTCCTCCTCTCACACTCTCCTCTAGGTGCTGCTGACTGTCCCAAGGGTCCTCCTCTCACACTCTCCTCTAGGTGCTGCTGACTGTCCCAGGGTCCTCCTCTCACACTCTCCTCTAGGTGCTGCTGACTGTCCCAGGGTCCTCCTCTCACACTCTCCTCTAGGTGCTGCTGACTGTCCCAGGGTCCTCCTCTCACACTCTCCTCTAGGTGCTGCTGACTGTCCCAGGGTCCTCCTCTCACACTCTCCTCTAGGTGCTGCTTACTGTCTGTCCCAGGGTCCTCCTCTCACACGCTCCTCTAGGTGCTGCTGACTGTCTGTCCCAGGGTCCTCCTCTCACACTCTCCTCTAGGTGCTGCTGACTGCCTGTCCCAGGGTCCTCCTCTCACTCTCCTCTAGGTGCTGCTGACTGTCCCAGGATCCTCCTCTCACACTCTCCTCTAGGTGCTGCTGACTGTCCCAGGGTCCTCCTCTCACACTCTCCTCTAGGTGCTGCTGACTGTCTGTCCCAGGGTCCTCCTCTCACACTCTCCTCTAGGTGCTGCTGACTGTCCCAGGGTCCTCCTCTCACACTCTCCTCTAGGTGCTGCTGACTGTCCCAGGGTCCTCCTCTCACACTCTCCTCTAGGTGCTGCTGACTGTCTGTCCCAGGATCCTCCTCTCACACTCTCCTCTAGGTGCCGCTGACTGTCCCAGGGTCCTCCTCTCACACTCTCCTCTAGGTGCTGCGGACGGCCTGTCCCAGGGTCCTCCTCTCACACTCTCCTCTAGGTGCTGCTGTCTGTCCCAGGGTCCTCCTCTCACACTCTCCTCTAGGTGCTGCGGACGGCCTGTCCCAGGGTCCTCCTCTCACACTCTCCTCTAGGTGCTGCTGACTGCTTGTCCCAGGGTCCTCCTCTCACACTCTCCTCTAGGTGCTGCTGTCTGTCCCAGGGTCCTCCTCTCACTCTCTCCTCTAGGTGCTGCTGACTGTCCCAGGGTCCTCCTCTCACACTCTCCTCTAGGTGCTGCTGACTGTCTGTCCCAGAGTCCTCCTCTCACACTCTCCTCTAGGTGCTGCTGTCTGTCCCAGGGTCCTCCTCTCACACTCTCCTCTAGGTGCTGCGGACGGCCTGTCCCAGGGTCCTCCCCATGCAGTCTCATCAGTGCTGCTGACTGCCTGTCGCTGGGTCTTCCCCTCACACTCTCCTTTAGGAGCTGCAGACGGCCTGTCCCAGGGTCCTCCTCTCACACTCTCCTCTAGGTGCTGCTGACTGTCCCAGGGTCCTCCTCTCACACTCTCCTCTAGGTGCTGCTGACTGTCCCAGGGTCCTCCTCTCACACTCTCCTCTAGGTGCTGCTGACTGTCCCAGGGTCCTCCTCTCACACTCTCCTCTAGGTGCTGCTGACTGTCCCAGGGTCCTCCTCTCACACTCTCCTCTAGGTGCTGCTGACTGTCCCAGGGTCCTCCTCTCACACTCTCCTCTAGGTGCTGCTTACTGTCTGTCCCAGGGTCCTCCTCTCACACGCTCCTCTATGTGCTGCTGACTGTCTGTCCCAGGGTCCTCCTCTCACACTCTCCTCTAGGTGCTGCTGACTGCCTGTCCCAGGGTCCTCCTCTCACTCTCCTCTAGGTGCTGCTGACTGTCCCAGCGTCCTCCTCTCACACTCTCCTCTAGGTGCTGCTGACTGTCCCAGGGTCCTCCTCTCACTCTCTCCTCTAGGTGCTGCTGACTGTCCCAGGGTCCTCCTCTCACACTCTGCTCTAGGTGCTGCTGACTGTCCCAGGATCCTCCTCTCACACTCTCCTCTAGGTGCTGCTGACTGTCCCAGGGTCCTCCTCTCACAATCTCCTCTAGGTGCTGCTGACTGTCCCAGGGTCCTCCTCTCACAATCTCCTCTAGGTGCTGCTGACTGTCCCAGGGTCCTCCTCTCACAATCTCCTCTAGGTGCTGCTGACTGTCCCAGGGTCCTCCTCTCACAATCTCCTCTAGGTGCTGCTGACTGTCCCAGGGTCCTCCTCTCACACTCTCCTCTAGGTGCTGCTGACTGTCCCAGGGTCCTCCTCTCACACTCTCCTCTAGGTGCTGCTGACTGTCCCAGGGTCCTCCTCTCACACTCTCCTCTAGGTGCTGCTGACTGTCCCAGGGTCCTCCTCTCACACTCTCCTCTAGGTGCTGCTGACTGTCCCAGGGTCCACCTCTCACACTCTCCTCTAGGTGCTGCTGAATGTCTGTCCCAGGGTCCTCCTCTCACACTCTCCTCTAGGTGCTGCTGTCTGTCCCAGGGTCCTCCCCTCACACTCTCCTCTAGGTGCTGCTGACTGTCTGTCCCAGGGTCCTACTCTCACACTCTCCTCTAGGTGCTGCTGACTGTCCCAGGGTCCTCCTCTCACACTCTCCTCTAGGTGCTGCTGACTGTCCCAGGGTCCTCCTCACACACTCTCCTCTAGGTGCTGCGGACGGCCTGTCCCAGGGTCCTCCTCTCACACTCTCCTCTAGGTGCTGCTGACTGACTGTCCCAGGGTCCTCCTCTCACACTCTCCTCTAGGTGCTGCTGACTGCCTGTCGCTGGGTCTTCCCCCCACACTCTCCTTTAGGAGCTGCAGACGGCCTGTCCCAGGGTCCTCCTCTCACACTCTCCTCTAGGTGCTGCTGACTGTCCCAGGGTCCTCCTCTCACACTCTCCTCTAGGTGCTGCTGACTGTCTGTCCCAGGGTCCTCCTCTCACACTCTCCTCTAGGTGCTGCTGACTGTCCCAGGGTCCTCCTCTCACACTCTCCTCTAGGTGCTGCTGACTGTCCCAGGGTCCTCCTCTCACCCTCTCCTCTAGGTGCTGCTGACTGTCCCAGGGTCCTCCTCTCACCCTCTCCTCTAGGTGCTGCTGACTGTCCCAGGGTCCTCCTCTCACACTCTCCTCTAGGTGCTGCTGACTGTCCCAGGGTCCTCCTCTCACACTCTCCTCTAGGTGCCGCTGACTGTCCCAGGGTCCTCCTCTCACTCTCTCCTCTAGGTGCTGCTGACTGTCCCAGGGTCCTCCTCTCACACTCTCCTCTAGGTGCTGCTGACTGTCCCAGGGTCCTCCTCTCACACTCTCCTCTAGGTGCTGACTGTCTGTCCCAGGGTCCTCCTCTCACACGCTCCTCTAGGTGCTGCTGACTGTCTGTCCCAGGGTCCTCCTCTCACACTCTCCTCTAGGTGCTGCTGACTGTCTGTCCCAGGGTCCTCCTCTCACACTCTCCTCTAGGTGCTGCTGACTGTCCCAGGGTCCTCCTCTCACACTCTCCTCTAGGTGCTGCTGTCTGTCCCAGGGTCCTCCTCTCACACTCTCCTCTCGGTGCTGCTGACTGCCTGTCCCAGGGTCCTCCTCTCACACTCTCCTCTAGGTGCTGCTGACTGTCCCAGGGTCCTCCTCTCGCACTCTCCTCTCGGAGCTGCTGACTGCTTGTCCCAGGGATTCCTCCTCTCACACTCTCCTCTAGGTGCTGCTGACTGCTTGTCCCAGGGATTCCTCCTCTCGCACTCTCCTCTAGGTGCTGCTGACTGTCCCAGTGTCCTCCTCTCACACTCTCCTCTAGGTGCTGCTGACTGTCCCATGGTCCTCCTCTCACACTCTCCTCTAGGTGCTGCTGACTCTCTGTCCCAGGGTCCTCCTCTCACTCTCTCCTCTAGGTGCTGCTGACTGCCTGTCTCAGAGCCCTCCTCTCACACTCTCCTCTAGGTGCTGCTGACTCTCTGTCCCAGGGTCCTCCTCTCACTATCTCCTCTAGATGCTGCTGACTGTCCCAGGGTCCTCCTCTCACTCTCCTCTCTAGGTGTTGCTGACTGCCTGACCCAGGGTCCTCCTCTCACTCTCTCCTCTAGGTGCTGCTGACTGCTTGTCCCAGGGATTCCTCCTCTCGCACTCTCCTCTAGGTGCTGCTGACTGTCCCAGGGCCCTCCTCTCACACTCTCCTCTAGGTGCTGCTGACTGTCCCAGGGTCCTCCTCTCACTCTCTCCTCTAGGTGCTGCTGACTGTCTGTCCCAGGGTCCTACTCTCACACTCTCCTCTAGGTGCTGCTGACTGTCCCAGGGTCCTCCTCTCACACTCTCCTCTAGGTGCTGCTGACTGTCCCAGGGTCCTCCTCTCACACTCTCCTCTAGGTGCTGCTGACTGTCCCAGGGTCCTCCTCTCACACTCTCCTCTAGGTGCTGCTGACTGCCTGTCCCAGGGTCCTCCTCACACACTCTCCTCTAGGTGCTGCTGACTGTCCCAGGGTCCTCCTCTCACTCTCTCCTCTAGGTGCTGCTGACTGTCTGTCCCAGGGTCCTCCTCTCACTCTCTCCTCTAGGTGCTGCTGACTGTCTGTCCCAGGGTCCTCCTCTCACTCTCTCCTCTAGGTGCTGCTGACTGTCTGTCCCAGGGTCCTCCTCTCACACTCTCCTCTAGGTGCTGCTGACTGTCCTATGGTCCTCCTCTCACACTCTCCTCTAGGTGCTGCTGACTGTCTGTCCCAGGGTCCTCCTCTCACACTCTCCTCTAGGTGCTGCTGACTGCTTGTCCCAGGGTCCTCCTCTCACACTCTCCTCTAGGTGCTGACTGTCTGTCCCAGGGTCCTCCTCTCACACTCTCCTCTAGGTGCTGCTGACTGTCCCAGGGACCTCCTCTCACACTCTCCTCTAGGTGCTGCTGACTGTCTGTCCCAGGGTCCTCCTCTCACACTCTCCTCTAGGTGCTGCTGACTGTTTTACCCAGGGTCCTCCTCTCACACTCTCCTCTAGGTGCTGACTGTCTGTCCCAGGGTCCTCCTCTCACACTCTCCTCTAGGTGCTGCTGACTGTCCCAGGGTCCTCCTCTCACACTCTCCTCTAGGTGCTGCTGACTGTCTGTCCCAGGGCCCTCCTCTCACACTCTCCTCTAGGTGCTGCTGACTGTCCCAGTTTCCTCCTCTCACACTCTCCTCTAGGTGCTGCTGACTGTCCCAGGGTCCTCCTCTCACACTCTCCTCTAGGTGCTGCTGACTGTCTGTCCCAGGGTCCTCCTCTCACACTCTCCTCTAGGTGCTGCTGACTGCTTGTCCCAGGGTCCTCCTCTCACACTCTCCTCTAGGTGCTGCTGACTGTCTGTCCCAGGGTCCTCCTCTCACACTCTCCTCTAGGTGCTGCTGACTGACTGTCCCAGGGTCCTCCTCTCACACTCTCCTCTAGGTGCTGCTGACTGTCCCAGGGTCCTCCTCTCACTCTCTCCTCTAGGTGCTGCTGACTGTCCCAGGGTCCTCCTCTCACTCTCTCCTCTAGGTGCTGCTGACTGTCCCAGGGTCCTCCTCTCACACTCTCCTCTAGGTGCTGCTGACTGTCCCAGGGTCCTCCTCTCACACTCTCCTCTAGGTGCTGCTGACTGTCCCAGGGTCCTCCTCTCACTCTCTCCTCTAGGTGCTGCTGACTGTCCCAGGGTCCTCCTCTCACACTCTCCTCTAGGTGCTGCTGACTGTCCCAGGGTCCTCCTCTCACACTCTCCTCTAGGTGCTGCTGACTGTCCCAGGGTCCTCCTCTCACTCTCTCCTCTAGGTGCTGCTGACTGTCCCAGGGTCCTCCTCTCACACTCTCCTCTAGGTGCTAACTGCCTGTCCCAGGGTCCTCCTCTCACACTCTCCTCTAGGTGCTGCTGACTGTCCCAGGGTCCTCCTCTCACTCTCTCCTCTAGGTGCTGCTGACTGCCTGTCCCAGGGTCCTCCTCTCACACTCTCCTCTAGGTGCTGCTGACTGTCCCAGGGTCCTCCTCTCACTCTCCTCTAGGTGCTGCTGACTGTCCCAGCGTCCTCCTCTCACACTCTCCTCTAGGTGCTGCTGACTGTCCCAGGGTCCTCCTCTCACTCTCTCCTCTAGGTGCTGCTGACTGCCTGTCCCAGGGTCCTCCTCTCACACTCTCCTCTAGGTGCTGCTGACTGTCCCAGGGTCCTCCTCTCACTCTCCTCTAGGTGCTGCTGACTGTCTGTCCCAGGGTCCTCCTCTCACACTCTCCTCTAGGTGCTGCTCCCTGTCCCAGGGTCCTCCTCTCACACTCTCCTCTAGGTGCTGCTGACTGTCCCAGGGTCCTCCTCTCACTCTCTCCTCTAGGTGCTGCTGACTGTCCCAGGGTCCTCCTCTCACACTCTCCTCTAGGTGCTGCTGACTGACTGTCCCAGGGTCCTCCTCTCACACTCTCCTCTAGGTGCTGCTGTCTGTCCCAGGGTCCTCCTCTCACTCTCTCCTCTAGGTGCTGACTGTCTGTCCCAGGGTCCTCCTCTCGCTCTCTCCTCTAGGTGCTGCTGACTGTCTGTCCCAGGGTCCTCCTCTCACACTCTCCTCTAGGTGCTGCTGACTGACTGTCCCAGGGTCCTCCTCTCACACTCTCCTCTAGGTGCTGCTGACTGTCTGCCCCAGGGTCTTCCCCTCACACTCTCCTCTAGGTGCTGACTGTCTGTCCCAGGGTCCTCCTCTCACACTCTCCTCTAGGTGCTGCTGACTGTCTGTCCCAGGGTCCTCCTCTCACACTCTCCTCTAGGTGCTGCTGACTGTCTGTCCCAGGGTCCTCCTCTCACACTCTCCTCTAGGTGCTGCTGACTGTCCCAGGGTCCTCCTCTCACTCTCTCCTCTAGGTGCTGCTGACTGACTGTCCCAGGGTCCTCCTCTCACACTCTCCTCTAGGTGCTGCTGACTGTCCTAGGGTCCTCCTCTCACTCTCTCCTCTAGGTGCTGCTGACTGCCTGTCCCAGGGTCCTCCTCTCACACTCTCCTCTAGGTGCTGCTGACTGTCCCAGGGTCCTCCTCTCACTCTCTCCTCTAGGTGCTGCTGACTGTTTGTCCCAGGGTCCTCCTCTCACACTCTCCTCTAGGTGCTGCTGACTGTCCCAGGGCCCTCCTCTAGGTGCTGCTGACTGTCCCAGGGTCCTCCTCTCACACTCTCCTCTAGGTGCTGCTCCCTGTCCCAGGGTCCTCCTCTCACACTCTCCTCTAGGTGCTGCTGACTGTCCCAGGGTCCTCCTCTCACTCTCTCCTCTAGGTGCTGCTGACTGTCCCAGGGTCCTCCTCTCACACTCTCCTCTAGGTGCTGCTGACTGACTGTCCCAGGGTCCTCCTCTCACACTCTCCTCTAGGTGCTGCTGTCTGTCCCAGGGTCCTCCTCTCACTCTCTCCTCTAGGTGCTGACTGTCTGTCCCAGGGTCCTCCTCTCGCTCTCTCCTCTAGGTGCTGCTGACTGTCTGTCCCAGGGTCCTCCTCTCACACTCTCCTCTAGGTGCTGCTGACTGACTGTCCCAGGGTCCTCCTCTCACACTCTCCTCTAGGTGCTGCTGACTGTCTGTCCCAGGGTCTTCCTCTCACACTCTCCTCTAGGTGCTGACTGTCTGTCCCAGGGTCCTCCTCTCAGACTCTCCTCTAGGTGCTGCTGACTGTCTGTCCCAGGGTCCTCCTCTCACACTCTCCTCTAGGTGCTGCTGACTGTCTGTCCCAGGGTCCTCCTCTCACACTCTCCTCTAGGTGCTGCTGACTGTCCCAGGGTCCTCCTCTCACTCTATCTTCTAGGTGCTGCTGACTGACTGTCCCAGGGTCCTCCTCTCACACTCTCCTCTAGGTGCTGCTGACTGTCCTAGGGTCCTCCTCTCACTCTCTCCTCTAGGTGCTGCTGACTGCCTGTCCCAGGGTCCTCCTCTCACACTCTCCTCTAGGTGCTGCTGACTGTCCCAGGGTCCTCCTCTCACTCTCTCCTCTAGGTGCTGCTGACTGTTTGTCCCAGGGTCCTCCTCTCACACTCTCCTCTAGGTGCTGCTGACTGTCCCAGGGCCCTCCTCTAGGTGCTGCTGACTGTCCCAGGGTCCTCCTCTCACACTCTCCTCTAGGTGCTGCTGTCTGTCTGTCCCAGGGTCCTCCTCTCACACTCTCCTCTAGGTGCTGCTGACTGTCCCAGGGTCCTCCTCTCACACTCTCCTCTAGGTGCTTCTGACTGTCTGTCCCAGGGCCCCCCTCTCACACTCTCCTCTAGGTGCTGCTGACTGTCCCAGGGTCCTCCTCTCACACTCTCCTCTAGGTGCTGCTGACTGTCCCAGGGTCCTCCTCTCACTCTCTCCTCTAGGTGCTGCTGACTGTCTGCCCCAGGGTCCCCCTCTCACTCTCTCCCTAGGTGCTGCTGACTGCCTATCCCAGGGATTACCTCTCACACTGTCCTCCAGTGAGTACCCAGCTTCTGACCTGCTGTGGTAAGCATTCTCATCACCTCATTTATCATTGTTGAGTTTCTGGTCAAGAGTGAACCCTAGAATATTAATGTTGGGGAACACGGCAAAGATAATGGCAGCAATTCCGTAGTTTTCCATCTTCCTCAGTAATCTCCATGTGATCCCTTGCCAAAAGCTTTTCTGCATCCCTTTTACACCATTTCCCATCAGCCTTGTCCATTACCTCCACAATTGTCACAGATTTGGTGAGTACCGTTCTCACTTTTCAAATTTGTGCTGGCTGCTTCCAAATATTTGCTTATAAGGGGAGGTGGTGGCAAGAGGGTATTATCATTGGGAAAAGTAATCCAGAGTCCCTGGGTAAATCTCTGAGGACCTGGGTTCAAATCCCACCATGCCTGATGGTGAAATTTGCATCCAATAAAAGCTTGGATTTTAAAAGTCTGATGGTGACCATGAAACCATTGCTGATTGTCATAAAAATCCATCTGGTTCACTAATGTCCTTTAAGGAAGGAAATCTGCTGTCCTTACCCTGGTCTGGCCTACACGTGACTCCAGACCCACCGCAAATTGGCTGACCCTTAAATGCAAGGATGGGCATTAAATGCCGGCCTAGCCAGTGGTGCCCCAGCCCAGGAATGAATAAATACAAATATCCAGAATAGTGGGAATTTCATCCTATAAAACCCTAAACATCTCCACAGAAACTAACCACACTTGTACCTAGATTATCTCTGTCTTCCATTTGAATAATGTTACAGAGTTGGCCTCTCTCTTTATAATAAAAATTACTATCAGACATTGTGTTGACGTTTCGAGTCCTCATGACCCTGCAGCAGTTCTGCTGAAGGGTCATGAGGACTCGAAACGTCAACTCTTTTCTTCTCCGCCGATGCTGCCAGATCTGCTGAGTTTTTCCAGGTAATTCTGTTTTTGTTTTGGATTTCCAGCATCTACAGTTTATTGTTTTTATCAGACATTGAGCTGCCTGTCTTGACCCTTTCATGTTTAACAGGCCTCTATCAGGTCACCACTCAGTTTTCTCTTTGCTGTTCAGTTTTTCTTCATATAACTATCATTGCAAGTTGTCAGATTGTTAGTCCGACATCCACATTCATATGGACTCGAAAGGTTAACTCTGTTTCTCACTGCACAGGTGCTGTCAGACTTGCTGGGTTTTTCCAGCATTTTCTATTTTTATTTCAGATTTCCACTTGATTTTACTTTTATCTTAGTGTTCAGCTGAGGCTTGCTACATTTTTGTTAAAATATGATTTTAATTTTTCTCAACATAAGGTTCATAAGTTATTGCTTCTCGTCAGTCTCAACACTCAAAGCAACAAGATCAAACACAGAGAGCAATTAGCAGTGAGATACACTCTCTCATGCTAGGACAAACGTACAATCCCATCCCATTAATTCAGCATCCTAAACACCTCTGAGTGTTTCACATGGACAGTGAGCATTGGTTACTGAAGAGTCTGTGGGCGGCTATTCGAAAGAAAAGGATCTGGAAGAGAGTTTAAGCTCTGGGGAGGTGAGAGTGATGGGGTAATGAAGATAGAATGGTTCAGAATGGATGGGAGGACCAGAAATCGATTCAGGATTGATGACTAGTGAGTGGAGATTGGTTCATGATTGGTGATTGGTGACTGTGGATTGGTTAAGGCTGGTGACTGGGGATTGGCTCAGGATTGGTGACTGGGGAATAGGGATCGGTTCAATATTGGTGACTGGTAAGTGGTGATTGGTTCAGAGAAACTTTAATCCCAATGTAAATGTGCTGAATTGTGCACGCTGGCAAGTTAACAGGTTATTAAGTTGATTGTCAGAGTCTAACTTTGAAGGTTTTAATGTATAGAAATTGTGCTTAGTACATTTTTGCTTTTAATCAAAGGGACCAACAACAAAATGACTGACAAAAGGAAGTGAAATTGTTCCCATGAATCTCTCAAACTCAGAAATGTTCAAAAGTGCTCTGCAGGTCTGGCAGCATTTGTGGAGAGCAATAGGGTTAATCACCAGATTGTTGTAAAACCCATCTAATGCCCCTTTAGGGAAGGAAATCTGCCATCCTTACCTGGCCTGGCCTACATGTGACTCCAGACCCACAGCAATGTCGTTGACTCTGAAATGCCCTCTGAAATGGCTGAACAGTCACAGTGCATCTGTGGTGACTGTTTAAGGTGGTGGATGTGGTGCCAATCATGCGGAGCTGCTTTGTCCTAGATGGTGTTGAGCTTCTTGAGTGTTGTGGGAGCTGCACTCATCCAGGCAAATGGGGAGTATTCCATCACACTCCTGACTTGTGCCTTGGACAGGCTTTGGGGAGTCAGGAGGTGAGTTACTCACCACACGATTCCCAGCCTCTAACCTGCTCTTGTAGTCACAGTATTTATATGTCTAGTCCAGTTCAGTTTCTGGTCAATGGTAACCCCCAGGATGTTGATAGTGGGGGATTCAGTGATGGTAATGCTGTTGAATATCAAGGGAGATGATTACATTAGATTTTTTTATTTATTAAAGGGACGTGTACATGCCAGTATTTAGTGTCTAAACAAAGCCAGGCAGGTGGACAGAGAAAAGAATAAAGTAAGGGAGGACATTGATGGCAAAGGAATAAATAGTGTTATCGAAAAGATGTCTGTCCTGGAAAGAAGTTTAATCATAAAGTGAGAGGAATTGTTACTAAAATATATTAAAATGTCTGTACAGCAATGCACACACAGTGTCCATAATAAAACAGAGGAGCTGGAGGCACTGGTGCATTGGGAGAAGCCAGAGATAGTAAAGATTTTTGAGACACGGCTAGAGAAAAATCAGGACTGGGAGACAAGATTGCAGGATTTAAAATATTTAGAATAGAGAAGGCGGAGTAACTGGACTTATTCAGAATTAACATACTGACAGTAGGAAAAAGGATGCAGCTATCAGCAAAACAAAAAAACAAAATCCACAACAATGGATAATAGATTTTTCTTCTGTAGGAGTAAGGGGAACTAATAAATAGAGAAATGGCAGGGCAGCTCTAACCTCGAGAGTGCCCATCCTGTGCCATGTGGGAACTCCAGGATGCTTCCCGTGTCCCGGATACCATTTGTGCAGAAAGTGACGTCTGTTGCAGCAGCTTGAGTTCCGGGTTATGGAACTTGAGCAGCAGCTGGTGTCACTGCAGAGCATCTGAGAGGCTGAGAGTTATGTGGATGCATGTTTATAGATGTGGTCACCCCACAGCTCAAGAATTTGCAAGAAGAGAGGAAAGTGACCAGACAGTCATAAAGAAATGGGGTGTATATGTGCACAAGTCATTGAAGTTGCTAGGACAGGTTGAGAACATGGTTAATAAAGCAGACAGTATCCTGGGCTTTATTAATAGGGGAATAGAGTACAAGAACAAGTTTGTGTTGAACCTGTATAAGTTTGGCCTCAGCTGGAGTACTGCATCCAGTTCTAGGCACCACACTTTAGGAAGGATGTGGAGACAGACAGAATTCAGAAAAGGTTTACAAGAATGGTTCTAGGGATGAGGAACTTCAGTTATGAAGATAGATTGGAGAAGTTGGGACTGTTTTCCTTGGAGGGGTGAAGGCTGAGAGGGGATTTGATAGAGATGTTCAAAATCATGAGGGGACTGGACAGAGTCAATAGAGAGAAACTGTTCCCACCTGTGAAAGGATCAAGAACGAGGTGGCACAGATTTAAAGTAATTAGTAAAAGAAGCAATAGTGTATGAGGAGAAACTTTTCCAAAGAGCGTGTTAGGATCTGGAATGCACTGCTTGAGAGTGTGATGGACGTAGGTTCAACTGAAGCATCCAATAGGGAACTAGACTTTTATCTGAAAAGGGAGAATGTGCAGGGTTAAGGGGAGAAGGCGGGAGAATGGCATTAGCTGAACTGCTCATTTGGAGATCCCGGTGCAGATACATTGGGCCAAATGGCCTCCTTCTGCACCATAACTATTCTGTAGTATATAAGATAATAAAGTTTCAATCAGAGTAATAGGCACAGTGTACAGACCACCAAAAAGCAGAAGGGAGGTGGAGGAATAAAAATGCAGACAAATTAGGGAATTGGGTAGAAGAACATAGAAAAGTAATCATGGGGGATTTCAAATACCTTGATATTAATTTTACGGAAAAGGTAGTGTTACAATCTACAGAGAGGCTGTCAGGGGGCTAAGACATCACACTCTACATTGTTAGAAAATATATATCTATATCTATATCTATGCGTATCTTTATGATTAATTTCTAAAATTTTAAAAACTGGACAAACACATTTTTAAGGTGGCTGAAGCTATGTCTGTCTGTGACCCTCGGACAATAAGAACTAATATGGTAGTTTCGCAGAAACTGACGTCTTGTTATCCTGGAAGAGACCCTAACCAACCCTCTATGGGCTGCAGAGACCAAATTCAAAGGGAACAAAGCCCATCTACATTTCATAAGCCAGACCTGGCCAATCAGAGCCAATTCGTCTGCTAGGACAAAGGACCCTGCAACCTCCCCTTAAGACTTAATGGTTGGGACATTAACAATCTCAGGGACCAAACAAAAGGATACACACCCTTTGTATCCCTAGCTGGGGGAACCAGTAATATTGCATTGTGGCACTAAGAAACCTCAGTCTGCCACTTTTGCATCTGCAAGCAAGAGCACAAAAAGAGGGGCTCTGTCCAGGTTTAAATGCCTGGCACCATCTACACTGTTTCTACTCGACATTTTGTACCGTCCCCTATAAGACTGATTTGTCTCTGTGCGCCTATCTCATTGTGGAAGTCATCTCTACTGGAAAAGTGAATTATCCAGCATCAGTTTTCAATCTGCCTGCATTTGTGAAGAAATACACCATTGGACTTTGGTTCTGGACTATGAACGCATGTGAAACAGTAATTCTTTTCTCTGTGATCTTTGCCTGTGAATATTTCCTTCTCTATTTCTCTTTACTGTATGAGTGTATAGATGGGGGGTGTGGGGGTGGGGGGGCACCCCCTACCCCCTACATTTTGAGTATATGCAAATAAGCTAAGCCTCGTGACTTCATCCTATCTTGAGTTTGCTGTGGGGTTATTAAATGAAAATTGGATCACACCAAAACTGAGGGGTTAGGAAACATACCACTGCTTTTAATGGGGGAAAGCAAATCAAAAACACCTTCTGTTTATGGATGGGCGGCAAGGAGAAATCAGGGCTGTGTAAAATAACCCCCCTCCTGTTTGTAACAAGACCAATAATTCTTTTAAAGATAGTTTTAATTCCCAATAACTGACTCATAGGATCACAAGACAAGGTTTCAAATTTTAAGACTTTTATTGTGACAAACTAGTTTAAAGCAACATTGAACAAATGCTATTTGGTAGGCAACTAATAAACTACAGAAAAGATATCCCCCAATTTAACTTTTTAACACAACCTAAAACCACAGTTATACTTCATTGCTTGCTCTCTGCAGTCCAAACCAGTCCACCATCAATCCCTGCTTCCAAAGGGTTTCGAATAAAAATCATAAGGCAAAGAAGTCCCAAACTAAATACCAGCAATAAGCCAATAAGGCCAACTGCAGCAATTCAGTACTGACTGTCTGACAGTACAGTAATCCCTCAGTATTGACCATCCAACAGTGCAGCACGCCCTCAGTACTGACTGTCCGACAGTGCAGCACTCCCTCAGTGCTCACCATCCGACAGTGTGGCACTCCCTCAGTACTGACCCTCTGACAGTGCAGCACTCCCTCAGTACTGACCCTCTGACAGTGCAGCACTCCCTCAGTACTGACCCTCTGACAGTGCAGTCCTCCATTGCACCCTAAATGCCTTCCGGGATAATGAGAGCCACTTTCTGGAGTGGAGCTGGGAGAAGGAGCAGGCAGAGGGTAATTAGACTGTTTCAGGCAAGAAATGTACTTCTGCCAAAGTGCAGGATCGTCACTATTAAAGAGTCAAATTGAGGAAGCAGGTGTTGCTGCTCTGTTTCCTTTGAAGGGCAACAGTCTGGGGAGCTGTAAATTATTAACAAGGAGGCGAAGGCTGTTGTTCATTAACAGCAGCTCCCAGATCTGTATGGCAGACTGTCATTCCTCATCCCGATGAGAAGCATTACTGGATTGTGCCCACAGCTCTTATGGATTTCGTTTTTCCTGGTTATTGGTTGCCTGAGTGTTGCAATATTCAGCGCAGAATAAACACAACCATTATCCACTGCAGCAACCCTGAAAAATCAGAACACTTTGACTCCCTGATTGTCTCAGGATTTGAACAGGTCCATGTTATGTTAGTCTGTCTTCATTATCAAAGAAAGAAAGTAAATATTTGCCTTTACATAGTGCCTCCATGAACAGCTCCTGGTCAACTGCCCAGTGGCTCCTGTGTAAGCTTGTAGGCATCTATTCCATGAGGAGAGACCAGTGTGATGAGGCCCTGGATTACATAGGATATATGGCACAGAAACAGGCCATTCAGCCCATCCAATCCATGCTCCACTCCCACCTCCTCCCATCTTTCCTCATCTAAATCTATCATCCTAACCATCCATCCCCTTTTTCCCTTGTGTGCTTTTCTAGCTTCCTCTCAAATACATCCATATGATTCACTTCAACCAGCCCCTGCAGTACAGTGCGTTCCACATTCTCACCATTCTCTGGGGAAGAATTTTCTCCTGAACTTCCCACTGGCTCTCTTGGTAACTATCTTGTTTTCCTCACTCTGACGTTGAGTTGGGGTGGGGAGTGGGGGTGGTTGATGATGTGTTGTATTTGCCTGAAACAAAAGAAAGGACAGGAGACATGTCTGCTGTTTGAAATAGCATAAGGGAGTGACCTTTGATTTAATAGACAATAGCCCAATTGCTCATGAAAGTACAAGATTATTAAACAATTAATCAGATGTAATAATACAAAATCATTGCAGTCTTATGATTTTATACAAGTCAAATGCTCCAAGCTCCAGTGGTAAACCTAGCTTCACATAATCTAATGGGTATAAACTTCTGTTGATAATCATATTAGTAAAGTCAACGTGAATCAGAAATTAATCTTAAACGTAATCAAACTTCCATCTCAAGTAAACATCTTCCATTGATGGTTATATTATATTCAACAATTTATAAACAGAAATATCTCTTCTTACCTAAAACAAAAGAAAGGACAGGAGACACTGGCTATAGGGTCAGGTTACACAAGGGGTTTCAGACACAAGGACATCAGCCCCTGAGCAGACTGGCTCATTGTCTTTATGGGGGTGTTTCGTTACGGATTGTACCATTGTCTTTATGGGGGTGTTTTGCTGTGAATTGACATTTAAGGGAAAAAGCTAAGAGAAGAGATATTTGCAACCAATTACATATGAAACGCATGTTGAATTAACAAGGTGATACAAGAAGAAAAATAAAGAATGAAGGGGTGATTTCTTTGGGAACTCTCAAACTTTGAAAGATGATTTGTATGATTGTGCCCATTGATCCCAAATCTCAGGGTCTATGCCTATTGATGAAAACAAAATACTGCAGACGCTGGAATCTGAAATAAAAGCAGAAAATGCTTGAAAAACTCAGCAGACCAGGCAGCATCTGTGAAGAGAGAAACAGAGTTAATGTTTTGAGTCCATATCACTCTTCTTCAGAGCTAAAGAGAAGTAGAAGTGATGGATTTTATACTGTTTAAGAGAGGGAAGAGCAGGTGGAGCTGGATAGGAGGTCAGGGAGAGGTGGGAGCTCAGGAGAGATTGACAAAGATGCCATAGACACAAGATAAAGGGAGTGTTAATAGTATTGGTAAAGACTAAAGAAGGTGTTGATAGTGGCATAAAGATAAGATAGCAGAACAAGGGTCAGCACTCTGTGAAAGAACAACATAGGAGCCAGTGACAGATGGCCCTGGGGTTCGGGAAAAGGCATAAAAATGAATAAATAAATAAAAACAAATAAAGTGATAATTTTAAAAATAGTACAAGAAAAGGGATGAAGATAGAGGACAGAGTTCATGGTCTGCTGTTGTTGAACTCAATGTTAAGTCCGGAAGGCTGTAAAGTGCCTAGTTGGAAGATGAGGTGCTGTTCCTCCAGGTTACGCGTTGAGCTTCACTGGAACATTGCAGCAGGCCAAGGATGGACATGTGGGCACGAGAGCAGGATGGGGTGTTGAAATGGCAAGCAACAGGAAGGTCTGGGTCATGCTTGTGGACTGAGTGAAAGTGTTCCGCAAAGCGGTCACCCAGTCTGTGTTTGGTCTCTCCAATGTAGAGGAGGCCACATTGGGAGCAGCGAATGCAGTCGACCAAATTGAGGGAAGTGCAAGTGAAGCACTGTTTCACCTGAAAGGAGTGTTTGGGGCCTTGGACGGTGAGGATGGAGGAGGTGAAGGGGCAGGTGATGCACTTTCTGTGATTGCATGGGAAGGTGCCGTGAGGAGGGGATGAGGTGTTGGGGGTGATGGAGGAGTGGACCAGGGTGTCCTGGAGGAAAAGGTCCCTATAGAATTCTGACAGTCGGGGTGAGGGGAAGAAGTGTTTGGTGGTGGCATCATGCCTATTGATCCCAAATCCTAAATCCCAGAATCCATGCCCATCAATTCCAAATCCCAGAGTCTGTGCCCATCAATCCTAGATCCTAGAGTCCATGTCCATTATCCCAGATCCGAGAGTCTATGCTCATGAGCCTGGATTCCAGAGAGAGGTTTGGGATACAAGCAAAAAACTGCGGATGCTGGAAATCCAAAACAAAAACAAAAATACCTGGAAAAACTCAGTAGGTCTGACAGCATCTGCGGAGAGGAACACAGTTAATGTTTCCAGTCCAAATGACCCTTCAACAGAACTAAGGAAAAATAGAAGAGAGGTGAAATATAAGCTGATTTAAGGGGTTGGGGGTGGTGGGGTGGGACAAGTAGAGCTGGATAAAGAGCCAGTGATAGGTGGAGATAACCAAAAGATGTCGCAGACAAAAGGACAAAGAGGTGTTGAAGGTGGTGATATTATCTAAGGAATGTGCTAATTAAGGGTAGAAAGCAGGACAAGCAAGATGCAGATAGCCCTAGTGGGGGTGGGGTGGGGGGAAGGAATCGAAATAGGCTAAAAGGTAGAGATAAAATAATGGAAGGAAATACATTAAAAAATAATGCAAGTAGGTGGGAAAAGAAAAATATATATAAATTATTGGGAAAAAAAGGGGGGGAATCAGAAAGGGGTTGGGGATGGAGGACAGAGTTCATGATCTAAAATTGTTGAACACAATATTCAGTCCAGAAGGCTGTAAAGTGCCTAGTCGGAAGATGAGGTGCTGTTCCTCCAGTTTGCATTGAGCTTCACTAGAACATTGCAGCAAGCCAAGGACAGACATGTGGGCAAGAGAGCAGGGTGGAGTGTTGAAATGGCAAGCGACAGGGAGGTCTGGGTAATGCTTGTGGACAGACTGAAGGTGTTCCGCAAAGCGGTCACCCAGTCTGCGTTTGGTCTCTCCAATGTAGAGGAAACCGCATTGGGAGCAATGGATGCAGTAGACTAAATTGAGGGAAGTGCATGTAAAATGTTGCTTCACTTGAAAGGAGTGTTTGGGCCCTTGGACGGTGAGGAGAAGGGAAGTAAAGGGGCAGGTGTTGCACCCTCTGCGGTTGCATGGAAAGGTGCCATGGGAGGGGGTTGAGGTGTAGGGGGTGATGGAGGAGTGGACCAGGGTGTCCCAGAGGGAACAATCCCTGCGGAATGCCGACAGGGGGTGAAGGGGAGATATGTTTGGTGGTGGCATCATGCTGGAGTTGGCGGAAATGGCAGAGGATGATCCTTTGAATGCGGAGGGTGGTGGGGTGATAAGTGAGGACAAGGGGGATCCTATCATGTTTCTGGGAGGGAGGAGAAGGCGTGAGGGCGGATGCGTGGGAGATGGGCTGGACACGGTTGAGGGCCCTGTCAACCACCGTGGATAGAAAACCTCGGTTAATGAAGAAGGAGGACATGTCAGAGGAACTGTTTTTGAAGGTAGCATCATCAGAACAGATGCAATGGAAGTGAAGGAACTGAGAGAATGGGATGGAGTCCTTACAGGAAACGGGGTGTGAGGAGCTGTAGTCGAAGTAGTTGTGGGAGTCGGTAAGCTTGTATTAGATGTTGATGGATAGTCTATCACCACAAATTGAGACAGAGAGGTCAAGGAAGGGAAGGGAAGTGTCAGAGATGGACCATGTGAAAATGATGGAGTGGTGGAGATTGGCAGCAAAATTAATAAATTTTTCCAGGTCCAGATGAGAGCATGAAGCAGCACCGAAGTAATCATCGATGTACCGGAGAAAGAGTTGTGGGAGGTGGTCGGAGTAGGACTGGAACAAGGAATGTTCCACATACCCCATAAAGAGACAGGCATAGCTGGGGCCCATGCGGGTACCCATAGCCACACCTTTTATTTGGAGGAAATGAGAGGAGTTGAAGGAGAAATTGTTCAGTGTGAGAACAAGTTCAGCCAGACGGAGGAGAGTAGTGGTGGATGGGGATTGTTCTGGCCTCTGTTCAAGGAAGAAGTGGAGAGACATCAGACCATCCTAGTGGGGGATGGAGGTGTAGAGGGATTGGACATCCATGGTGAAGAGGAAGTGGTTGGGGCCAGGGAACTGGAAATTGTTGATATGATGTAGGGTGTCAGAGGAATCACAGATGTAGGTGGGAAGGGACTGGACAAGGGGAGAGAGAATGGAGTCAAGATAGCAAGAAATGAGTTCCGTGGGACAGGAACAGGCTGACGTGATCGGTCTGCCGGGACAGTCCTGTTTGTGGATTTTGGGTAGGAGGTAGAAGCGGGCCGTACGAGGTTGGGAGACTATGTGGTTGGAAGCTGTGGAATGAAGATCTCCAGAGGAGATGAGGTCAGTAACAGTCCTGGAAACAATGGCTGATGTTCAATGGTGGGGTCATGGTCCAGGGGGAGGTAGGAGAAAGTGTCTGCGAGTTGACACTCAGCCTCTGCGAGGTAGAGATCAGTGCGCCAGACAACAACAGCACCACCCTTGTCAGCGGATTTGATGACAATGTCAGGGTTGGACCTGAGAGAAT
Organism: Carcharodon carcharias; assembly: GCF_017639515.1. Taxonomy (NCBI): domain Eukaryota; kingdom Metazoa; phylum Chordata; class Chondrichthyes; order Lamniformes; family Lamnidae; genus Carcharodon; species Carcharodon carcharias. Next base: position 456,778 of record NC_054468.1, read on the forward strand.
GGAGTGCAGCAAGTTCAGAGAGAGACAGGTTAGAGTGGGTGAGAGGAGCAGAGAAATTGAGACGACTGATGTCACACCGACAGTTCTCAATGAAAAGATCAAGAGAAAGTAAGAATCCAGAGGGAGGGGTCCAGTTGAAGGGAGAATATTGGAGGTGGGTAAAAGGATCCGTTGAACGGGGATAGGACTCCTGCCCAAAGAAGTGAGCATGGAGACGAAGGCGGTGGAAGAAGAGTTCAGCATCGTGCTGAGCCCGAAATTCATTGAGATGAGGGCACAGGAGTATGAAACTAAGTCCTCTGCTGAGCACTGAACATTCAGCTTCAGAGAGGGGAAGGTCAGGGGGTATGGTAAGAAGTTTGGATCTGGGGATGTGGAGAGCAGTCAAGAAAATGGAGTTGAGGTGGTGGTGGTGGTGGAGCAGCCCAAGGGCTGTGTGGTCTACCCTGCTTCTATTTCTTGCATTCTTAAATGAGGGTGAGATATAATCTTTAAGTCAGTTCTGCCAAACTTTAGGTAAACGTTATTTTATGTGATTGTCTTCCAGCTAAATTATACAGAGTTGGAGATGGCTACTTGAATTTATTGAATGTACTTTTTCATATGAATGGACCAACAGAAGAATCAAAGATTTAAAGATTCTGCACCAACATACTCTCGAGTCTCTGAAGTATGCAGAATAATTTAACACATCAAAGGATAAAACCCCAAATTTGCAAACAAAATTAGACTGAACAAAGTTGCTAAGAGCCTCTGTGACTAGTGTTTGTATTTGATTTAATCTTCGTGCTGCTTCATCACATTCAAAGATGAATCTTCACATTTAGCTGTTTGTAGTTCTCCCAGATCAAGGCTTTCTCACCAACAGTTGTGTATCGCCTGAAAGCCCAGGGTCCTCCATGTAATGAACATAGTGTGTTATCATCTGGCGTAATCGCAACACAAACTATCCAGGATTTGGCAAAACACGACTCTTAATCCAATCAGTTATTTCAGGTTATGAGATCAAGGTCAGGTTCCTCCCACAATGCTAAGAATGGCTCCCCAGTGGTTACCCCTCTCCTCTGACTGCATGTCTCTGTCCCTTCACCTTTGACCTTTTACCTCTGATTACCTGTCAGTTGCGGTTCATTGGCCAAGGAGTGCTGGAGTGGTACTCATGTCACTAAAGCAATAATGCAGAGGCCCAGGCTAATGTTCTGGGGAGCTAGGGGAGTTTACATTCAACTGCCCTCTGAGATGGCTTAGCAAACCATTCAGTTGCACCAAACTGCGACAGAGTGAATTGCAGCGGTTCAAGAAGGGGGCTCACCACCATCTTCTCAAGGGCAATTAAGCATGGGCAATAAACGGTGGCTTTGCCAGCAACGCCCACATCCCATGAAAGAATAAAAATACATCATCACACTCCTGCCTTGTTCTGTGCAGAAAGACCATCTCACATCATGGATACTTTGATAGAAGTTTTACGCCTGTAAAACATGATTATCTTTCTTTTCTGATGATCCAATCAGATGTGCCCCTCCAGACAGCATGGAGTAGGAGCTGGATCACAGCTCCTTCAGAATGCTGCAATTTTTGCTGCTTTAGCCCCGTCTGAAGCAACACTGGAATCACTCTCAATACCAGATTTACACCAAGATACAGAAACATTTGCTTTATTTGACTTTGTTCTTAACCCTGTTCATCTCTGGAAACCATTAGAGGATGAATAACTGTGTTGCTGTGTAATTAAAGATACTTATTGTTCTGATTAGGCTCCTACTCAGAGATAACATTATCAGGAGTAATTGAGCAGTGTGTGGAAAAAAAACAGATTAACATTTACCTAAGATGACTGATAAATCTTCGAAATGAATTAGCCTCTGTGTCTAGAATTTCAAAAAAATCTTTGTTTCAGCTGAGAAATGTCAGTCGTGGTGCTGTAACCGTGACAGTGAATTTAGGCACTGGAGGGGGAGTTCACGTGTGAAGAAATGTGTGAAACACCTTTGGGAATTCAAAATAATTTATTAGAACAATGGGAGTTTCTCTTCACTGTCTAGCATCTCACTGAACACAGGCACCGTCTGATTAACCATTATCCTGCCGGAGAATACAAAGATATTGTAATCTCCTTGGGATCATTCCCTATATATTTAGAGGCATGTGCACAAGCAAAAATGCAACAACAACTTGTATTTATATAGCACCTTTAGCTTAGTAAAATATCCCACAGGAACCTAATCAAATAAAATTTGACACTGAGCCAGATAAGTAGATATTGGCCCAAATTTTCCCGTCAGCGTCGAGACCCCTGTGTCCGTCACTGGTCTGACAATTTTTTCTGTCTGAACTTCTGATGGATGACTCTGCAGAGCCCCTTCAGTGCAGGAATCAATTGAGAGAGCAGAGGAGAGAATTCCTGCAAAAGCTACCTTCCCTACTTTCTTAACAACACTAGCGGCCATATTCAGGTGGTACAGAACTTGAGGATTGCTGAAAAGCAGAGGCTTTTTTTGTTGAAGCTTTCACCTTGCACTCATCAGGCCTATTTGCAAGAAAATACCAATGTCAGGGAAAGAACATTTTCATTCTCCAAGTGTTGTCCAAAACCCTTCATCAGTTTGCACATCATAACTTGTTCAGGACCTGGACCCCATATTCACTTTGGCAGATCCACAATCCCACCGGTATCTCATCTGGTCTGACAGCTCTGTTGTTTATCATACCTGACAGTGCTATTCTGATTTCTTCCAGGTTGATGTTACCTGTCATCCCTTAATTTGCAGCTATCTCTTATGTCTTTGTTCTTGGGTTTTCTTCATTCAGAAGCCAGTGATTCACTGAGGTTACTCCAGCTGCATCCTTGACTTAACATATATCTCCCACATCTTTTGTTAACCTGCCTCAGGCAGCTGCTATTCTGGAGATTTGTATCCCATTGTTATCCAGACTTCCATATATTTCCTCCATGGTCAGGAATCTTTCTCCAGCAATCCCTTTCTTTGCATTCCTTTCTGTCTTCTTGTACTGTTCTTTATCTCTGTTAAACCCTCACCATCTCCATTTCTTTAACAGCTCCTTCTTTTCTTTTACTGTACTTCCTATGTTTTCATTCCACTGCCACCAAGTTTCTTTTCCAGCGGAAATATTTCTCCATCCTTATAAAAAGGAGCCTCACTTTCTCCGGCCTCTGCTGATAACTGAAGCCCTGAATTCCTGATATTATCTCAGTGAATCTCGTTCACCTTCTCATGGACTTCATTTCCTTCCTAAAGTGAGGAACCTCAAACTGGACACACTATTCTGACCGCTGACTGACCGATAGCTTCTAATTTACTTCTGATGTTGGGTAACAGACTGGAAACCTGAGTTGACACATCCCTGCCTCAAGAACAGGGCTACTGACTGACACCTCCCTAGGACTGAAGTGGCTGAACTTATGCTCTACGGTTTACTCCTGGTCCTCCTGATGTGGGGTCAGACTGACAACAGCCCCCAGAACTTCAGAAAAATAATTTTAAGTGTAAAATATTCTGGCCTCAAGCATACTGTGTGATCAATTTGGGTTCAGATTTTTAATATTCCAATCATTTACTTAATATTGTCCTATTCCTAAATCCTAACTGACCTGTCATGAAGCTATTAATGTATATAATATTTCAGAAAATATTTTTCTTTTATAATAGAGGTTTAGTCTGTGGGTCTGTCTTAATTGGATTAAAGCCAGCTAGTCTGGGTGCTTTGATATGTAGTAGTTTTGATTTGGGAGAGAGATAGCTACATTTGCATCTTTTTGAATAGAGCATTTAAGAAGTGGGGTGAAAATTGAAGCCTTTCTAGCAGCTACCAAGCAATATGTTTACATTACTAGTAAAGTTGGTGCTATGAAAGGGGTTTTATTGTTAGAGAGGTTTAGTTCAGAGGTTGTAGATACAATGAGAATTAACATTCAATGGGGCTGGTAGGTATAACTTCAGCAGTTTTTGGGTGTGCAGGGCAGAGGCAATTTGAGATCAAAAGGCAGCTGTAAGTCTCCAACTGGCTCCACAGGAACCAAAGTGAAAAAAACCTCATTTTGAATTTGTAAGGTGAAATTGCTTTGCCTGGTGTCTGGTTAAGTCTATGGGCAGAATTTTCTGTCTGTTGGGTAGGTGGTCCCGACCCAATCTCCGGCAGGTGGTGAGCTGATCCCCACCAGAGAAGTGAGCCCCACTGCCATTTTAAGTCGGCGGGCCAATTAAGGCCCACCCAGCGTGACGTCCAGTGGGAAGCGCTATGCGCTCCCTGTGCAAGCGGAGGGGCGTGGGGGGGGTTTTCCCCAAAAGCGAGAGTGTGCTCTTTTGCTCATGCGCTTGAAAGAGTGCACATCTCCCTGAAGCTAAGTGCAGCCTCAGGGAGATCGCTGACACTTTAAAAAACATTAAAAATAGAGAAAGAAAAATCCTAAACATGTCCCCCTCATGTGACAACATGAGGGGGACATATTCATAAATTACACTAAAACTTTATTAAACTGTTTTAAACCATGCACAAAACCTCATCCTGCTGGTGGATGAGGTTTCATGTTTTTTCTACTCCCCGCCGGGACTCCTGGCTGACCTGCCAAACTTAAGGTTGGATGGGCAGGTTCTTTAATTGTTTAATTGATCCTGTCAATGGCCTCAATTGGCCACTGACAGGTTGGCGGGTGTACAACTGATTTTTCTGCGCCTCCGCCTTCCTGAAAATTTAAATGGGGAGCAGTGACATCGAGAGCTCCATCCAACATCATCCCGCCGGGATTCTGCCAGACATCATCCCGCGGGATTTTACGTGTTGACAAGTGGGCCCTGCCCCCTGCTCACTGACAGCAAAATTCTGCCCTATGGCTTGCTGTTACATTAATGGAGATAAGTTTGGGAATTTGTTAAAAATCATGATAGCACTAATTTGTAGCAATTTGTGTATAAAAATTTTAACCTGTGTAAGTTAATAAAACGTTTCACTTAGTTTAATGTAAAATTTCAAGAACTGATGGTCTGATTCCTGAATTTAGAGTCACATCTCAAACATAACACTTAAAATTATAGGTTTAGGGGCTTGTCAATCCTCAATGTTGTGCGTTAGTGATAGTTGTTTAGAGGCAGTGTTGCAGGAGAAGGTAATAATAAGTGTGGTTCATGGAGATATTAAATCTATTCCGTTGAGGAAGGCAAATTTAAAGAACAAATGGAAGACTGGTGAAGTTATAGTTGGAGTAGTGGAAAAACTGCCCATTGCAGGGGTTCAATTTATTCTGGGTAATGATACAGCTGGATCACAAATGTGGGTGATGCCTGTGTAGTTGAGCAGCCTGTAGAGGTGTTTTCAACAGAAGTGTTATAGGATGAACATCCTGGATTGTTTCTTGATTGTGTTATAATGAGATCAAAAGCCCATCGGGAAGAACAAAATAAACAAGATAAGCAGGCAGTTCAAAGAAGGCAGACAAGATGAAGGTGTTGAAATCCAATTAGCTGGCAGTATGTTTGATGACATTGCTCAGGAGGAAGGAATGCAGAACAGTTCAGCTGAAGTGTTTAACTCAAAGAGGTTAGTGGAGTTACAGAAAAATGATTTGCAGTTAAAACAGTTATATCAGAAAGATAATTCAGAAACTGAAGCAAAATGTATTCCAGTGAGTTATTAACTTCGAAGGAATATTTTAATGAGAAAATGGCGGTCGAATCATGTCTCAGCAATTGAAAGCTGGAGGGAGTTGCATCAGATTGTTATCCCATTAGGGTATAGAAATGAAATTCTGAGGATTGCACATGAAATTTCAATGGGCAGGGTGTGGGGAGGGGGGGGGTGCAATTAGAAATTAGGAAAACACAGGAAAATATACAGAGGTTTTTTTTTGGCCAAGATTGCACAGGAATGTCGTAAAATTCTGTAGAACCTGTCATACATGTCAAGTAACAGGAAAGCCACAAGCAGTGATCAAACCGATGCCTTTAATCCCAATACCAGCATTTGAAGAATCTTTTACCAGAGTCATGATTGTTTGTGTAGAACTCCATGGTATTTACTGACAATAATGGATGTGCTTACTAGATTTCCTGAAACAATACCTATAAGAAATATTACAACTAAGAAGATTATGGAGGAGTTAATTACATTTTTTACAAGACATGGTTTACCTAAGGAAATACAATCAAGTCAGGGGTTAAATTTCATGTCACAGCTGTTTAAGTAAGTAATGAACAGTTTGGGGATAAAATAGTTGAAGTCAACAGTTTATCATCCAGAGTCACAAGGAGCTTTGGAAGGATGGTATCAACTTTAAAAGCTATGATAAGAGCATACTGTCAGGATTATTCACAGGATTGGGATATGGGAATTCCATTTTTGTTATTTGCTATTAGAGATGCTCCTAATGCATCAACTGGTTTTAGCCCTTTTGAACTAGTTTATGGTCATGAGGTAAGGGGACCACTGAAATTGATTTATGAGAAATTGGTGGGTCAAGATTCAGAAACTACTCTCCTGGGCTACATATCAAATTTGAGGGAAAGATTGAACAGAGCATGTGAGTTGGCTAGGGAACTTTTAAAAATCTCACAGCAAGTGATGAAAGTGAAAGTAGATAAGCAGGCTAAAATCGCAGTTTTGTTTCTGGAGAGAAAGTACTGGTTTTGTTACCAGGACTAGGTGATTCATTAAATGCAAGATGTAGTGGGCCTTACAAGATTGAAAAGAAATTAAATGAAGTAAATTATTTAATAAATACTCCAGATAGAAGAAAGAAGCAGAGGGTGTGTCATGTAAATATGCTTAAAAAGTACTTTGACAGAGGAGAGGAACAAAAAAGGTATTAGTGATGGTGGATGATGAGAAAGTGGTAGAAGTGCAGGATTCTGAAATTGATTTTCCTCTGATAAAATTGGATAATGATGGGGTGCTTGAAAATTGAAATTAAATATTGAATTACCTTCCTAACAAGTGTCAAATGATTTGGAAAAGCTGTTGCAGTCACATAAACCTATTTGTGGAAATATGTTGGGAAAGACACATTTAGCTTTACATGACGTATGTAAGAAATATCATTTTCAGTGAGGCAACAACCTTATAGATTAAATCCAACAAAGTTATCACAAGTACAAAAAGAAATTGATTTCATACTTCAAAATGATATCACTGAGCTGAATTGCAGCAACTGGTGTTCGCCTATTGGAACCTGCTGGAACACAAAGACTGTGGCCTGAATTTTCGAGTTGGCGATTTGGGGGTGGGCCCCGCTCGCTGACGGGAAAATGATGTGGGGTGACGTTGGAAGGAACCCCTGATGTAATCCCGGTCCCTGTAAATTTTTAGGAAGGCGGGCGAACAGCGAATTCAGCCAATTGAGGCCATTGACAGGCTAATTAAGATAATTAAAGACCTGCCCGTCCAAGCTTAAGGCTGGCGGGCAGGCCAGGAGCCCCAGTGAGCTTCTGATAAAGCATGAAACCTCATTCACTGGCAGGATGAAGTTTCATGTCTGTTTTTAAAAAGTGTAACAAAGTTTCTGTCCTTTTTATTAATATGTTCCATCTCGTGTGCCATTGTCGATGATGGGGACATGTTAATAATTTTTAAATTTTTCTATTTTTAAAATTTTTTGCACTGTGAGTAATATCCCTGAGACAGGACTTTGTCTCAGGGAGCAGTGCGCACTTTGACAGATGGTGAATCCCTCCCCACCTCCCTGCACAGGAAGCGCATAGCAATTCCCGTCAGGTAGCCCGCTGGGCGGGCCTTAATTGGCCCACCCATTCAAAATGGCAGAGGGCCCCGTTTCGGTGGCAGGGGTCGGCTGTCCACCCATTGCCAAGCTGGTGGGGCCCGCATGCTGTCCAAGGGCAAGATTCTGTAGTGTGTGTGGACTATCGAAAGGTGAATGCAGTGATGAAATTGGATTCCTATCCCATACTATGGTTCGAAGGTTGCATTGAGAGAGTGGTTCAATCAAAATTTATCACAAAGATTGACTTGCTAAAAGGATATTGGCAGGCACCGTTACAAGAGAGAGCAAAGGGGATATCAGCTTTCTTAACGCCAAGTGGATTATATCAGAAAACAATTGCAGGACTGAGCAATTGTGCTGTTTATATTGATGAACCTAATAGTTTTCAGTCAAACGTGGGAGGAGCATTTACAGCATCTGGAAGAATTATTTACTCAACTACAAGAAGTTGATTTGGTGATGAACTTGGCTAAAAGTGAATTTGCAAAAGTGCAATTTATGTATCTAGGCCACACCATTGGACATGGTAAGATGGCTACGAGATGTGAAAGTCAAGGCTATTGTGGATTTCCCAGGGCCTACAACAAAACAAGAAGTTTTGAGGTTCCTGGGCATGAGTGAATTTTACCATAAATTTGTACCAAATTTTAGCCAAGTGGTTGCTCCATTGACTGAACTATTAAAAAAGACCAAGAAGTTTCAATGGACACTGGAGTGTCAGAAATCATTTGATAGTTTGAAAACTGTATTAACTATGACACTAGTGTTGGCAGTGCCCAATTATGCCAAGCAATTTAAGTTGTCTGTTGATGTAAGCGATATAAGCGTTGGGGCTGTACTGTTAAAAAAAGATGACATTGGGATTGAATACATTGGAATTGAACAAATTTTGAGACAAAAGTGCAAGGCTTTTCAGATGGAGTCTACTGTTACAACCATTTAATCTACATGTTATACATATTGCTGGAAGAGAAAATCGGTTTGCAGGTGTGTCATCAAGAGTTTGAAGCTTGAAGGAAAATGGATACTGTTAAAAAAACCTAGACACTGAACTGGAGTGATTTCTGTTGATTCCAAGGACTAGTGTATGTTTATTGTTATGTTAATGCATGCACCTGGTAATGTAATAGGGTAATAAGTATAGGAGATAGTGTGAGATGGTTATTAAAATGAAGCCGTCTTTTAGAAATATGACGATTCATTTTCTGATAAGGAGGGGGATGTCATGAAGCCATTAATGTATATAATATTTTGGAAAATATTTTTATTTTACAATAGAGATTTAGTCTGTGGGTCTGTCTTAATTGGATTAAAGCCAGATAGTCAGATACTTTGATGGGTACTAGTTTTGATATGGAAGCTGCATTTGCATTTTTTTGAATAAAGCATTCAAGAAGTGGCATGCAAACTGAAGCCTTTCATCAGCTACCAAGCAATATGTTTATATTACCAATATAAAGTTGGTGCTATGAAAGGGGTTTTATTGTTAGAGAGCTTTAGCTCAGAGGTTGTAGATACAATGAGAATTAACATTCAGGGGCTGGTAGACATAACTATAACTATAAACTATAACTTCAATAGTTTTTGGGTGTGCAGAGCAGAGACAATGTGAGATCAAAAGGCAGCTGTAAGCCTCCAACTGGCTCCACAGGAACCAAAGTGAAAAGAACCTCATTTTTAATTTGTAAGGTGGAAATGCTTTGTCTAGTGTTTGGATAAGTCTATGGGTTGCTGTTGCAATAATGGAGATTAGTTTGGGAATTTGTTAAAAATTATGATAGTAGTCATTTGTAGCCATGTGTATGTATTTTTTTAACCTGTATAAATTAATAGAATGTTTCATTTAATTTAACGTAAAACTTTGAGAACCGATGGTCTGATTCCTGCATTTAGAGTCGCATCTCAAACATACCACTTAAAAATGTAGGTTATGACAGTTGTTTAAAGTTTCCCTCTGGGATTTTTAAATAACTCCACTTTACCAACTACATTGGTCATAACATGACCACATGCAGCAAGTAACACACCCAGCAATCAGCCTGCCTCTCCTGGGGGCTTTAGAGGATGAATGATAAATTATATCCTCACCCCAAATTAAACCCGAACTACACCCAAATTACACCCTTAACGACATCCGACTTACATTCACATTACACCCAAACTACATGCAAATTATATTCATAACTATATCCAAATTACTGCCAAAACTAAACCCAAATTATATCCCTAACTGCACCCAAATTATACTCTCTTTCTCAACCTCTGTCATATTTTCTCTCTAGCCATCTTACCTCTCTCTCACTCTTTCTCACATTCTCTCTATCTCTCTCTCTCTAACCATCTCACCCTCTATCACAGTCTCCCTCTAACTAGCTCACCTCTCTCAGCCTCTCTCTTACGCTTTCTCTCTAATTTTCTCTCTCACCCTTTTTTACACTCTCTAAGCACCTCACCTCTCTCATTCTCTCTTCTCAACCATCTCACTCTCTCTCTCTCACTCTCCCTCACCCTCTTTCTCAACCTCTCTCATTCTTTCTCTCACCATCTTTCACACTCTATCGCCCTCTGTCACAATCGCACTCTATCTCTCTCACCCTCTCTCTCACTCTTCCACACTCTCCCTCCCTCTCTCTCACAATCTCTCTCTCACCCTGTCTCACACACTTTCTCTCACAATCTCAGTTCGCTCTTTCACCCTGTTCAAGTTTAATACATTTATTAATATACCCAGTTAGCCTAATTTATCTGCCATTACCCTACTTTTAAACTAGTCATTATTCCTTCTTTCTTAAACTGTGGGCATTCATGCTGCAAGTATTGTGGTCACTTAACAATTGACTGGATTAATTCCGCATTACACATTACAGATACAAATGGGAAAGCTATTAGTGAAGTGTTTGGAGTAATTGTTTATCAAAGGCTGTTTGTATCTGCTTCTGTTGGGGGAGGGTTTAGGAACGATGAGTGCAGGTATTAGCTGTGAAATGGCTTTTCAAATATTTACTCAAACTTTTGCATCAGTATCTCAAACTGAGTTATGTATACAGTGATAATAATTTTCCTGTTGCCTGACAATATGAATGTCTACACAAAGAAATATAGAAAATAGGGGCAGGAGGAGCTCATTCAGTCCTTCGAGCCTGCTCTGCCATTCAATATGATCAAGGCTGATCCTCTATCTCAACGCCATCCTCCCGCTCTCTCCCCATACCCCTTAATGCCTTTAGAGTGCAGAAATCTCTCTATTTCCTTCTTAAATATATTCAGTTACTTGGCCTCCACAGTTTCTGTGGTAGAGAATTCCACAGGTTCACCACCCTCTGAGTGAAGAAGTTTCTCCTCATCTCAGCCCTAAATGGTCTACCCCATATCCTGAGACTGTGAATCCTTGTTCTAGACCCCTCCAGCCAGAGGAAACATTATCCCTGCATCCAGTCTGTCCAGCCCTGTCAGAATTTTATATGTTTCAATAAGATCCTCTCTCATTCTTCTAAATCCCAGTGAATACAGGCTTAGTCAGCCCAATCTCTCCTCATACGACAATCCTGCCATCCCAGGAATCAGTCTGGTGAACCTTTGCTGCACTTCCTCTATGGCAAGTATATCCTTTCTTAGGTAAAGACACATTGTCAGACAGGGGTACCCACACAAAGAAGGCAGTGCTCTGTTACTTAGGGCAGAATTTTCCACTCCGGGACTAAGTCCTGTGAAGAGGGTAGGAACTACAAATGTTTCCTGCTGGGCAGGTGGTTGGGGATTTGAGCCTTAATGCACAATGCCGGCCTCATGAATTATGCAAGGGTTTCCTGACATTGTTCATGGTGGGTGGACTGGATGGTGCACCCTGCTGTCATATCCAGGCACCCAGGCACCATGTTAAAAGGTGCCCAGACATCACACTTACCCACCATTGAAGGAGGAGATGGCCCACTGATCACAGGGAGCTCCAGGCCCCAGGTGCTTCCTTGGAAATCTTGATGCACAGAAGCCCTGAGGGGCTCCCTCTACCCAGAAGATGGGAGGAAGTGGCTGAGCCATCATCAACCCCCAGCACGGGAGGAACTCTCCAGTGTGCTCAGTGCCTACAGCCTCCACCGGAAAGGGATGAATGATCTCATCCGCTCTGTCAGGGTAAGTGAACCCCAATTGCTCACACTCACTTCACTGAATGGTTCAGGGGATTTAGGCCTCAGTGACAGGGCACCACCCATGTGGCCCTTGCATAAAGGAGCTACTCAACATGATAAAGTGATGCCTCTTTGACCCATTGTGATTCATTAGTCTGCAGGTGGAGAGGCCAATGCTGGCCCCTGACCCTCCCACACAGAGAGCTCACATGCTGTCTGGAAGTGCGGTGGGGGGACGCTGGGTAAGGGGTTTAGGCATTGAGGGCATCAGGGAGCAGCACTAATGACATCTCTCTGTGAGCTTTATCCTTCTGTCTGCACCGGCTCACTGCTCTGGAGGCTGCTGCCCAGAACCCTTGTGGAGAACATGCAGTCCATCATTACATTGTGCACAATCCAGTGAGTTATTTGTAAAACTGGGAGCATGAAAAAGATACCTGAAACCCAAAGCTGTCAATCCCACCTTCTCTCTTTGCACAGGAAAAGTTGAGGCACAACAGGAGAGAGAGAGAGAAGAAGGGAGGGGTCAGGCCTGACCTCAAGAACCCCACTGAGTTTGAGGAGTGGGCAGCCCAGCAGGTGGGGGTGGGTTGTTGGGTGGGGGTGGGGGTGTGATGGAGGGGGCTGGAACGAGCCTGCAGCGATGGAGAGGTCAGCAGACAGTCTCCATCCGGTAAGGACCCATGCGAGTCAGATAGAAACCTAAAGATGATGTGTTCCTCTATGTTGGAAACTGCTCCTGAGCTCACTCGCTCTCTCCTCTCTCACTTACATGTGCCAGTAGGAAAAAGGCAATTGCAGAGGAAGAAGTCCTGTCCAGCAGTACCTCCAGCCCATGGAGGGCTGAGGACATTGGGGAGGAGGGATAGTGAACCTGTGGAGGCATCACAACGGTCACCTGCACCCCTCCACCAGCGCAAAGACACACACCATGGTGGGTACTAGATGTAGTTCAGGCAGGGTCTCAATCTGGTGGTCACTGCACAGATGCATGTCCGCAGCAGAAGAAGACAGGATCAGCCAAGGTCACTGACACTTGGAGGAGCACTGGGGAAGAGGATCTGCTACTTCCAAGTTGGATGACGAGCCTCTTGGACGAGATACTGCGGCAGCTGCAAGAGGCGGACGAACATCAGGCAGAGATGTCGGAGGCCCTCAACAGAGCAGAATGTGAGGCTGAGGGGTCTTACTTGTCTCTCTCTTTCATACACAAGGAGGGGTATATCAGGAACATAGAGCCTGGTGACCTAGCTGCATGCCCTGTGGAGTACGGAGACCAAAGATAACACAGAAGGGAGCAGCTGAGGACGTGACTGCAAAGACAGAGGAGCAGGACATTCTGGAAGAAGGAACAGCTGGGGCTGCCGCAAACACTGCCGAAAAATCACAGCGATCCATCTCTGTTTGGTGCCTCGCTAGATCCAGGGTCTATAGACGCTGCCTTTCATTCCTGCAGATGGCCAACAACCAGTGCCGCCGAAGACTGCACAAGTCTAATGAACTGGTCATTGACATCTGCCAGTTAAGGCAGGATTTGGTGGCATGGGGGCATGAAGGACACCCAATGCCAGTGGATCGCCATGGAGAGAGGCTGGAGTTATATTGGCAGCACCATGGGCACAGGCTGGAGTTATACTGGCAGTGCCATCTGCACAGGCTGGAGTTATACTGGCAGTGCCATCTGCACAGGCTGGAGTTATACTGGTAGCACCATGGGCACAGGCTGGAGTTATACTGGCAGCGCCATAGACACAGGTTGGTGTTATACTGGCAGTGCCATGGGCACAGGCTGCAGTTATACTGGCAGCACCATAGACACAGATTGCTGTTATACTGGCAGCACCATGGGCACAGGCTGGAGTTATACTGGCAGCACCATGGGCACAGGCTGGAGTTATACTGGCAGTGCCATGGGCTCAGGCTGCAGTTATAAAGGCAGCGATATGGACAGAGACTGGAGTTAACTGGCAGCTCTATGGGCAGAGACTGGAGTTAAATTGTAAGAACCATGGGCAGAGACTGGAGTTTATATGGCAGCTTCATGTGCTGAGACTGGAATTAAACTGGCAGGTTCATGGATATGGAATGGAGTTAAACTGGCAGAACCATGCACAGAGACTGTAGTTATCTGGCAGTGCCATAGACAGAGCTTGGAGTTAAACTGGCAGCTTCATGAGCAGAGACTGGAGTTAAACTGGCAGCTTCATGAGCAGAGACTGGAGTTAAACTGGCAGAACCATGGGCAGAGACTGGAGTTAAACTGGCAGCTCTATGGAAAGGCACTGGAGTTAAACTAGTAGATTCATGGGCAGTGACTGGAGTTAAACTGGCAGAACCATGGACAGAGACTGTAGTTAACTGGCAGCTTCATGGAGAGAGACTGGAATTAAACTGCAGCACCATGGGTAAAGAATGGAGTTCAACTAGGAGTGCCATGGACAGAGATTGGAGTTAAACTGTCAGAAACATTTCCAGAGACTGGATTTAAACTGGAATAACAATGGGTGAGCAGAGACTGGAGTTTAAATGGCAGCTCCATGGGCAGAGACTTGAGTTAAACTGGCAGAACAATGGACAGAGAATTGAGTTAAACTTACAGAACCATGGACTGAGACGAGAGTAAAACTGGCAAATCTATTGGCAGAGACGGGAGTTAAACTGGCAGAACCATGGGCAGAGACTAGCATTAAACTAACAGCTTCAGGGACAGAGACTGGAGTTAAACTGGCACCTTCATGGACAGAGACTGGAGTTATCTGGCAGCGCCATGGACAGAGCTTGGAGTTAAGCTTCCTGCTTCATAGGCAGAGATTAGCATTAAACGGGCAGTTTCATGGGCAGAACTGGAGGTAAACTGGCAGAACCATGGGCAGAGATTGGAGTTAAACTGGCATCTCCATGGAAAGGCACTGGAGTTAAACTGGCAGAAAGATGAACAGAGAATGGAGTTAAACTGGCAGAAAGATGAACAGAGAATGGAGTTAAACTGGCAGAACCATGGACAGAGACTGTAGTTAACTGGCAGCTTCATGGAGAGAGACTGGACTTAAACTGGCAGCACCATGGGCAGAGAATGCAGTTAAACTGGCAGAAACATTTCCAGAGACTGGACTTAAACTGGATGAAAAATGGGCAGAGACTGGAGTTAAACTGGGAAATCCATGGGCAGAGAATGAAGCTAAACTGGCAGTAACATGGGCAGAGACTGGATTTAAACTGGAATAACAATGGCAGGGGCTGGAGTTTAACTGGCAGCAAAATTGACAGACAGTGGAGTTAAACTGGCATGTTCATGGACATGGACTGGTGTTAAATAGGCAGCTTCTTCGCCAAAGACTGGACTTAAACTGGCAGCTTCATGGTCAGTTACTGGAGTTAAATTGGCAGATTCATCGGCAAAGACTGGAGTTAAATTGGCAGTACCAAGGGAAGAGACTGGAGTTAAAGTTTCAGAAGCATGGGCAGAAACTGTATTTAAACTGGAAGGACAATGGGCAGAGAATGAAATTAAACTGACCACAGCATGGCACAGTCTGGTGCTAACCTGGCAGAACCATGGGCAGAGAATGGAGTTAAGGTGACAGAAACATAGGCGCAGGCTGGTGCTAACCTGGCAGAACCATGGGCAGAGAATGGAGTTAAACGGACAGAACCATGGACAGAGACTGGAGTTAAGGTGACAGAAACATAGGCACAGTCTGAAGCTAAACTGGCAGAACAATGAGCAGAGACTGGAGTTAAACGGACAGAAACATAGGCACAGTCTGAAGCTAAACTGGCAGAACCATGAGCAGAGACTGGAGTTAAACGGACAGAAACATAGGCACAGTCTGAAGCTAAACTGGCAGAACCATGAGCAGAGACTGGAGTTAAACGGACAGAAACATAGGCACAGTCTGAAGCTAAACTGGCAGAACCATGAGCAGAGACTGGAGTTAAACGGACAGAACCATGGGCAGAGACTGGAGTTAAACGGACAGAAACGTAGGCACAGTCTGAAGCTAAACTGGCAGAACCATGAGCAGAGACTGGAGTTAAACGGACAGAAACATAGGCACAGTCTGAAGCTAAACTGGCAGAACCATGAGCAGAGACTGGAGTTAAACGGACAGAACCATGGGCAGAGACTGGAGTTAAACGGACAGAAACATAGGCACAGTCTGAAGCTAAACTGGCAGAACCATGAGCAGAGACTGGAGTTAAACGGACAGAACCATGGGCAGAGACTGGAGTTAAACGGACAGAAACATAGGCACAGTCTGAAGCTAAACTGGCAGAACCATGAGCAGAGACTGGAGCAAAACTGGCAGAACCATAGACAGAGACTGGAGTTAACCTGGCAGAAAGATGAAGAGAGAATGGAGAGAAACTGGCAGCTTCATGGGTAGAGGATGGAGTTAAACTGGCAGAACTGTGGATAGAGACTGGAGTTAAACTGGCAAAACCATAGGGAACAGGATGGAGTTAAACCGGCAGAAACATGGGCAGAGACTGGCGTTAAAATTGCATAACCAAGGGCAGAGACTGGAGTTAACCGAGCAGAACCATGGGCAGAGACTGGAATTAAACTCGAAGAACCATGGGCAGGGATTAGAGTTAAAGTTGCAGAGCCATGGACATAGAGTGGCGTTAAACTGACAGAACTATGGACAGAGCCTGGAGTTAAACTGGCAACACCATGGGCAGAGAATGGAGTTTATCTGGCAGCTTCATGCGCAGAGACTGGAGTTAAACTGGCAGAAACATGGGGACAGAGATTGTTTTTAAACTGGCAGCACCAATGGCAGAGACTGGAGTAAAACTGCCAAAACATGGACAGAGACTGGAGTTAAATTGGCAGATCCATGGACAGAAAGTGGAGTTAAACTGGCTGATCCATGGACAGAGACTAGAATTACACTGGCAGAATCATGGGCAGAGAGTGGAGTTAATCAGGCAAATCCATGGGATGAGACTGAATTGGCAGAACCATGGACAGAGAGTGGAGTTAAACTGGCAAATCCATGGGCAGAGACCAAATTTAAACTGGCAGAACTACAGGCAGAGACTGCAGTTAAACTGGCAGAACCATGTACAGAGACTGGAGTTAAACTGGCAGAAACATGAACAGAGACTGGAGTTCAACTGGCAGCTTCATGGACAGAGACTGGCGGTAACTGGCATAATCATGTCCACAGACTGGAGTTACATTGGCAGAAAAATGTCCAGAGACTGGAGCTAAACTGGCTGATCCATGGGCAGAGACTAGAGTTAAATTGGAAGAACCATGGGCAGAGGCTGGAGTTTAACTGGCAGAAACATTGACAGAGACTAGAGTTAAACTGGCATCTTCATGGACAGAGACCAGAGTTAATCTGGCAGAACCATGGACAGTGAAGTGAGTTAAACTGTCAGGACCATGGACAAAGACTGGAGTAAAACTGGCAGAACCATTGGCAGAGACGGGAGCTAAACTTGCAGAAGCATGGGCATATAATCGAGTTAAAATGGCAGAACCATGGGCAGAGATTGGAATGAAACTGACAGAACAATGTTTATAGATTGAAGATAAACTGGCAGAACATTGGTCAGAGACTGGAGTTAAACTGGCATCAACATGTGCACAGGCTGGGGTTAAACTGGCAGAAGCATATGCAGAGACAGGTGTAAAACTTGCAGAACTACGGGCAGAGACTGGAATTAAACTGGCAGAACAATGTGTTAGACGGAAGTTCAACTGGTAGATCTATGGGAAGATACTGGATTTGAAATGACAGAACCATGGGCAGAGACACAAGTTAAACTGCCATCAACATGTGCACAGGCTGGAGTTAAATTGGCTGAACCATGGGCAGAGAATGGAGTTTATCTGGGAGCTTCATGTGCAGAGACTGGAGATAAACTGGCAGAAAAATGGACAGAGAATGTTTTTAAACTGGCAGCACCAATGGCAGAGACTGGAGTAAAACTGGCAAAACCATGGACAGAGACTGGAGTTAAAGTGGCAGAACCATGGGCAGAGACATGAGATAAATTGTCAGAACCATGGGCAGAAACTGGCAAATCATCAGGCAGAGACTGAAATTAAACTGGTAGAACTATGGGCAGAGACTGGAGTTAAACTGGCAAAACCATGGAAAGAGATTGAAGTTAAACTGGCAGAAACATGAACAGATAATTAAGTTAAACTGTCAGAAGTATGGACAGACCATGGAGTTTAAGTGGCAGAAACATTGGTAGAGACTAGAGTTAAACTGGCAGAACCATCTGCACAGGCTGGAGTTAAACTGGCAGAATCGTGGGCAGAGACTGGAGTTAATCTGGCATATCCATGGGTAGAATTGAATTTAAACTGGCAGAACCACGGGCGGAGAATGGCTTAAAACTGGCAGAACCATGGACAGGGACTGGAGTTAAACAGGCAGAACCATGGGCAGAAACTGGAGTTAAACTTGCAGAACCATTGGCAGAGACTGTGATTAAAGTGGCAGACCATGGGCAAATTCTCAAGATAAACTTGCATAAACACGGGCAGGCACTGGAGTTAAACTGCCAGCACCATGGGCACAGACTGGAGTTAAACTGGCAGAAGCATGGGCAAGAGATTGGAGAGAATCAGGCAAATCCTTGGGCAGAGGCTGCATTTAAATTGGCGGAACCACAGGCAGATACTGGAGTTAAACTGACAGAGCCATGGGAAGAAACTGGATTTAAAACGGCAGAACCATGTGAAGAGATGGAAGTTAAACTGGCAGCACCATGTGCACAGGCTGGACTTAAACTGGCAGAATCATGGGCAGAGACTGGAGATAATCAGGCAAATCATTGGGCAGAGGCTGAATTTAAACTAGCAGAAGCATGGGCAGATACTGGAGTTAAACTGGCAGATCCATGGAGTTAACTTGCAGAAGCATAGAGAGACTGGATTTAACTGGAAGAACCATGGGCAGAGGCTAGAGTTAAATTAGCAGAATCATGGGCAGAGACTGGAGTTAAACTGGCAACACCATGGTCACAAGTTGGAGTTAAACTGGAAGAAACATTTGCAGAGACTGCCGTTAAACTGCCCGAGTCATGGGCAGAAGCTGGGTTAATCTGGCAAATCATCGGGCAGAGACTGAAATTAAACTGGCAGAACTATGGGCATAGACTGGTGTTAAACTGGCAAAACCATGGAAAGAGATTGGAGTTAAACTGGCAAAACCATGGAAAAAGACTGGAGTTAAACTGGCAGAAACATGAACAGAGACTGCAGTTATACTGGGAGCTTCATGGGCAGAGACTTGAGTTAAACTGGCAGAACCATGAACAGACAATTGAGTTAAACTGACAGAACCATGAACAGACAATTGAGTTAAACTGTCAGAAGTATGGATGGAGACTGGAGTTAAACTGGCAGAAACATTAGTAGAGACTGGACATAAACTGGCAGAACCATGGGCATATTTTGGATTTATACTTGCAGAACCATGGGCACTGACCGGAATTAAACTGGCAGATCGATGGAAAGAGTCTGGAATTAATCTGAAAGAAACATTGGTGGAGACTAGAGTTAAACGGGCAGAAGCATGGGCATATTCCTGAGCTAAAATGGTAGAACCATGGGCAGAGACTGGTATTAAACTGCAGAACCATGGATTAGACTGAAGTTCAACTGGCAGAACCATGGGAAGAAACTGGATTTAAAATGGCAGAACCATGGGAAGAGACTGGAAATAAACTGGTAGCACCATGTACACAGCCTGGAGTTAGCTGGCTGATCCATATGCAGCAACTGGATCTAAATTGGCTTAATCATGGGCAGGGACTAGAGATAATCTGCCAAATGCATGGGCAGAGGCTGAATGTAAACTGGTAGAACCACGGGCAGAATATGATGGAAAACCACCAGAACCATGGACAGAGACTGAAGATAAACTGGCAACACCATGGGCACAGGCTGGAGTTAAACTGGAAGAAACATTTGCAGAGACTGGAGTTAAACTGGCAGAATCATGGGCAGAGACTGGCTTAATCTGGCAAATAATTGGGCAGAGACTGAAATTAAACTGGCAGAACTACGGGCAGAGACTGGTGTTAAACTGGCAAAACCATGGAAAGAGACTTGAGTTAAAGAACCATGGGCAGAGAATGGAGTTTATCTGGCAGCTTCATGCGCAGAGACTGGAGATAAACTTGCAGAAAAATGGACATAGATTGTTTTTAAACTAGCAGCATCAACGGCAGAGACTAGAGTTAAACTACTAAAACATGGACAGAGAATGGAGTTAAAGTGGCAGAACCATGGACATAGACTGGACTTAAACTGGCACAATCATAGGCAGAGACTGGAGTTAAACTATCGTAAACATTGTCCGAGACTGGAGTTAAACTGGCAGAATCATGGGCAGATACTGGAGTTGATCTGGAAACACCATGGACACAAACTGGAGTTAAACTGGAAAAAAAATTTCAGAGACTGGAGTAAAACTGGCAGAAACATGAACAGAGACTGGAGTTATACTAGCAAAACCATGAACAGATGATGGAGTTAAACGGTCAGAAACATTGGTAGAGACTGGAGTTAAACTGGCAGCACCATGTGCACGGGCTGGAATTAAACTGGCTGAACCATTTTCAGAGACTGGAGTTAATTTGGCAGAACCATGGGCAGAGACTGGAGTTAATCTGGCAGAACCATAGGCAGAGACTGGAGTTAATCTGGCAGAACCATGGGCAGAGACTGGAGTTAATCTGGCAGAACCATGGGCAGAGACTGGAGTTAACCTCGAAGAGCCAGGGGCATGGATTAGATTTAGAGTTGCAGAGCCATGGACATAGAATGGCTTTACCTGGCAGAACCATGGACAGAGCCTGGAGTTAAACTTGAAGAAATATGGGCAGAGAATGGAGTTTATCTGGCAGCTTCATGCACAGAGACTGGAGATAAACTTGCAGAAAAATGGACAGAGATTGTTTTTAAACTGGCAGCACCAACAGCTGAGACTGGAGTTAAACTACTAAAACATGGACAGAGAATGGAGTTAAACTGGCAGAACTATGGGCAGAGACTGAAGTTAAACGGGCAGAACCATGGGCAGAGACTGGAGTTAAACTGGCAGAACCATGGGCAGAGACTGAAGTTAAACGGGCAGAACCATGGGCCGAGACTGGAGTGAAACTGGCAGCACCATGAGCAGAGACTGGAGTTAAAATGGCAGCACCATGGGCATACTGGAGTTAAAATGGCAGAATCATGGGCAGAGACTGAATTTAAACTGGCAGAACCATGGGCAGATACTGGAGTTAAATTGGCAACAAAATGGACACAGGCTGGAGTTAAACTGGAAGGAAAAATTTCAGAGACTGGAGTAAAATTGGCAGAACCATGAACAGAGACTGGAGTTAGACCGGCAAAACCATGAACAGACGATGGAGTTAAACGATCAGCATCATGGACAGAGCATGGAGTTAACCTGGCAGAAACATTGGTAGAGACTGGAGTTAAACTGGCAGCACCATGTGCAGAGACTGGAGTTAAACTGGCAGAATCATGGGCAGAGACTGGGGTTAGTCTGGCATATTCATGGGCAGAGATTGAATTTAAAGTGGCAGAACCACGGGCAGAGAATGGCTTAAAACTGGCAGAATCATGGACAGAGACTAGAGTTAAACAGACAGAACCATGGGCAGATTCTGGAGTTAAAATGCAGAACCATTGGCAGAGACTGGAATTAAAGTGGCAGACCATGGGCATATTCACAAGATAAACTTGCATAAACACGGGCAGGCACTGGAGTTAAACTGCCAGCACCATGGGCACAGACTGGAGTTAAACTGGCAGAATCATGGGCACAGACTGGAGTTAAACTGGCAGAATCATGGGCAGAGACCGTAGAGCATCAGGCAACTCCTCGGGCAGAGGCTGAATTTCAAATTGGCGGAACTACGGGCAGATACTGGAGTTAAATTGGCAGAACCATGGGAACACACAGAAGTTAAACTGGCAGCACCATTGCTCAGGATATACTTAGCTGGCTGAAGCATATGCAGAGACGGTAGTTAATCTGGCAGAATCATGGGCAGAGTCTGGAGTTGAACTGGCAGCACCATGGGCACAGA
This sequence comes from Carcharodon carcharias, assembly GCF_017639515.1. NCBI lineage: Eukaryota > Metazoa > Chordata > Chondrichthyes > Lamniformes > Lamnidae > Carcharodon > Carcharodon carcharias. The sequence continues at coordinate 478,717 of NC_054468.1, forward strand.
CTGGAGTTAAACTGGCAGAATCATTGGGCAGAGTTTGAATTTAAACTGGCGGAACCACGGGCAGATACTGGAGTTAAACTGGCACAATCATGGAGTTAATCAAGCAGAACCATGGGCAGAGACTGGAATTAAACTAGTAAAACATGGGCAGAGAATGGGGTTAAAGTGGCAGAACCATGGGCATAGACTGGCGTTAAACTGGCACAATCATGGGCAGAGACTGGAGTTAAACTGGCAGCACCATGGACACAGACTGGAGTTAAACTTGCACAATCATGGGCATAGACTGGAGTTAAACTATCGTAATCATGGTCCGAGACTGGAGTTAAACTGGCAGAATCATGGGCAGAGTCTGGATGTAAACTGGGAAAACATTGGGCAGGGACTGAATTTAAACTGGCTGAACCACGGGCAGATACTGGAGTTAAACTGGCAGAACCATGGGCAGAGACTGGCCTTAAACTGGAAGATCAGTGGGCAGAGAGTGGAATTAAACTGGCAGAACCACGGGCAGATACTGGATTTAATCTGGCAACACCATGGACACAGCCTGGAGTTAAACTGGAAGAAAAAATTTCAGAGACTGGAGTAAAACTGGCAGAAACATGAACAGAGACTGGAGTTATACTGGCAAAACCATGAACAGATGATGGAGTTAAACGGTCAGAAACATTGGTAGAGACTGGAGTTAAACTGGCAGCACCATGTGCATGGGCTGGAATTAAACTGGCTGAACCATTTGCAGAGACTGGAGTGAATCTGGCAGAACCATGGGCAGAGACTGGAGTTAATCTGGCAGAACCATGGGCAGAGACTGGAGTTAATCTGGCAGAACCATGGGCAGAGACTGGAGTTAACCTCGAAGAGCCAGGGGCATGGATTAGATTTAGAGTTGCAGAGCCATGGACATAGAATGGCTTTACCTGGCAGAACTATGGACAGAGCCTGGAGTTAAACTTGAAGAACCATGGGCAGAGAATGGAGTTTATCTGGCAGCTTCATGCACAGAGACTGGAGATAAACTTGCAGAACTATGGGCAGAGACTGAAGTTAAATGGGCAGAACCATGGGCAGAGACTGGAGTTAAACTGGCAGAACCATGGGCAGAGACTGGAGTTAAACTGGCAGAACCATGGGCAGAGACTGAAGTTAAACGGGCAGACCCATGGGCAGAGACTGGAGATAAACTATTATAATCATGTGCCGAGACTGGAGTGAAACCGGCAGCACCGTGAGCAGAGACTGGAGTTAAAATGGCAGCACCATGGGCATAGACTGGAGTTAAAATGGCAGAATCATGGGCAGAGACTGAATTTAAACTGGCAGAACCACGGGCAGATACTGGAGTTAAATTGGCAACACCATGGACACAGGCTGGAGTTAAATTGGAAGGAAAAATTTCAGAGACTGGAATAAAATTGGCAGAACCATGAACAGAGACTGGAGTTAGACTGGCAAAACCATGAACAGACGATGGAGTTAAACGATCAGCATCATGGACAGAGCATGGAGTTAACCTGGCAGAAACATTGGTAGAGACTGGAGTTAAACTGGCAGCACCATGTGCAGAGACTGGAGTTAAACTGGCAGAATCATGGGCAGAGACTGGGGTTAATCTGGCATATCCATGGGCAGAGATTGAATTTAAAGTGGCAGAACCACAGGCAGAGAATGGCTTAAAACTGGCAGAATCATGGACAGAGACTAGAGTTAAACAGACAGAACCATGGGCAGATTCTGGAGTTAAACTTGCAGAACCATTGGCAGAGACTGGAATTAAAGTGGCAGACCATGGGCATATTCTCAAGATAAACTTGCATAAACATGGGCAGGCACTGGAGTTAAACTGCCAGCACCATGGGCACAGACTGGAGTTAAACTGGCAGAATTATGGGCACAGACTGGAGTTAAACTGGCAGAATCATGGGCAGAGACTGTAGAGCATCAGGCAACTCCTCGGGCAGAGGCTGAATTTCAAATTGGTGGAACTACGGGCAGATACTGGAGTTAAACTGGCAGAACCATGGGCAGAGACTGGCCTTAAACTGGAAGATCAGTGCACAGAGAGTGGAATTAAACTGGCAGAACCACGGGCAGATACTGGAGTTAATCTGGCAACACCATGGACACAGGCTGGAGTTAAACTGGAAGAAAAAATTTCAGAGACTGGAGTAAAACTGGCAGAAACATGAACAGAGACTGGAGTTATACTGGCAAAACCATGAACAGATGATGGAGTTAAACGGTCAGAAACATTGGTAGAGACTGGAGTTAAACTGGCAGCACCATGTGCACGGGCTGGAATTAAACTGGCTGAACCATTTTCAGAGACTGGAGTGAATCTGGCAGAACCATGGGCAGAGACTGGAGTTAATCTGGCAGAACCATGGGCAGAGACTGGAGTTAATCTGGCAGAACCATGGGCAGAGACTGGAGTTAACCTCGAAGAGCCAGGGGCATGGATTAGATTTAGAGTTGCAGAGCCATGGACATAGAATGGCTTTACCTGGCAGAACTATGGACAGAGCCTGGAGTTAAACTTGAAGAACCATGGGCAGAGAATGGAGTTTATCTGGCAGCTTCATGCACAGAGACTGGAGATAAACTTGCAGAAAAATGGACAGAGATTGTTTTTAAACTGGCAGCACCAACAGCTGAGACTGGAGTTAAACTACTAAAACATGGACAGAGAATGGAGATAAACTGGCAGAACTATGGGCAGAGACTGAAGTTAAATGGGCAGAACCATGGGCAGAGACTGGAGTTAAACTGGCAGAACCATGGGCAGAGACTGAAGTTAAATGGGCAGAACCATGGGCAGAGACTGGAGTTAAACTGGCAGAACCATGGGCAGAGACTGAAGTTAAATGGGCAGAACCATGGGCAGAGACTGGAGATAAACTATTGTAATCATGGGCCGAGACGGGAGTGAAACTGGCAGCACCATGAGCAGAGACTGGAGTTGAAATGGCAGCACCATGGGCATAGACTGGAGTTAAAATGGCAGAATCATGGGCAGAGACTGAATTTAAACTGGCAGAACCACGGGCAGATACTGGAATTAAATTGGCAACACCATGGACACAGGCTGGAGTTAAACTGGAAGGAAAAATTTCAGAGACTGGAATAAAATTGGCAGAACCATGAACAGAGACTGGAGTTAGACTGGCAAAACCATGAACAGACGATGGAGTTAAACGATCAGCATCATGGACAGAGCATGGAGTTAACCTGGCAGAAACATTGGTAGAGACTGGAGTTAAACTGGCAGCACCATGTGCAGAGACTGGAGTTAAACTGGCAGAATCATGGGCAGAGACTGGGGTTAATCTGGCATATCCATGGGCAGAGATTGAATTTAAAGTGGCAGAACCACAGGCAGAGAATGGCTTAAAACTGGCAGAATCATGGACAGAGACTAGAGTTAAACAGACAGAACCATGGGCAGATTCTGGAGTTAAACTTGCAGAACCATTGGCAGAGACTGGAATTAAAGTGGCAGACCATGGGCATATTCTCAAGATAAACTTGCATAAACACGGGCAGGCACTGGAGTTAAACTGGCAGAATCATGGGCACAGACTGGAGTTAAACTGGCAGAATTATGGGCACAGACTGTAGAGCATCAGGCAACTCCTCGGGCAGAGGCTGAATTTCAAATTGGTGGAACTACGGGCAGATACTGGAGTTAAACTAGCTGAACCATGGGCAGATTCTGGAGTTAAACTGGCGGAACCATGGGAACACACAGAAGTTAAACTGGCAGCACCATTGCTCAGGATATACTTAGCTGGCTGAAGCATATGCAGAGACGGTAGTTAATCTGGCAGAATCATGGACAGAGTCTGGAGTTGAACTGGCAGCACCATGGGCACGGACTGGAGTTAAACTGGCACAGTCATGGAGTTAATCAAGCAGAACCATGGGCAGAGACTGGAATTAAACTAGTAAAACATGGGCACAGACTGGAGTTAAACTGGCAGAATCATTGGGCAGAGACTGGAGATAACCAGGCAAATCATTGGGCAGAGACTGGACATAACCAGGCAAATCTTTGGGCAGAGTTTGAATTTAAACTGGCGGAACCACGGGCAGATACTGGAGTTAAACTGGCACAATCATGGAGTTAATCAAGCAGAACCATGGGCAGAGACTGGAATTAAACTAGTAAAACATGGGCACAGACTGGAGTTAAACTGGCAGAACCATGGGCATAGACTGGAGTTAAACTGGCAGCACCATGGACACAGACTGGCGTTAAACTGGCACAATCATTGGCGCAGACTGGAGTTAAACTGGCAGCACCATGGACACAGACTGGAGTTAAACTTGCACAATCATGGGCATAGACTGGAGTTAAACAATCGTAATCATGGTCCGAGACTGGAGTTAAACTGGCAGCACCATGAGCACAGACTGCAGTTAAACTGGCACAATCATGGGCAGAGACTGAAGTTAAACTGGCAGCACCATGAGCACAGACTGGAGTTAAACTGGCACAATCATGGGCAGAGACTGGCGTTAAACTGGCACAATCATGGGCAGAGACTGGAGTTAAACTGGCAGCACCATGGACACAACTGGAGTTAAACTGGCAGAATCATGGGCAGAGTCTGGATGTAAACTGGGAAAACATTGGGCAGGGACTGAGTTTAAACTGGCTGAGCCACGGGCAGATGCTGGAGTTAAACTGGCAGAACCATGGGCAGAGACTGGCCTTAAACTGGAAGATCAGTGGACAGAGAGTGGAATTAAACTGGCAGAACCAAGGGCAGATACTGGATTTAATCTGGCAACACCATGGACACAGCCTGGGGTTAAACTGGAAGAAAATATTTCAGAGACTGGAGTAAAACTGGCAGAAACATGAACAGAGACTGGAGTTATACTGGCAAAACCATGAACAAATGATGGCGTTAAACGGTCAGAAACATTGGTAGAGACTGGAGTTAAACTGGCAGCACCATGTGCACGGGCTGGAATTAAACTGGCTGAACCATTTGCAAAGACTAGAGTTAAACTGGCAGAACCATGGGCAGAGACTGGAGTTAATCTGGCATATCCATGGGCAGAGATTGAATTTAAAGTGGCAGAACCACGGGCAGAGAATGCCTTAAAACTGGCAGAACCATGGACAGAGAATAGAGTTAAACAGGCAGAACCATGGGCAGAGACTGGAGTTAACCTTGAAGAGCCATGGGCATGGATTAGATTTAGAGTTGCAGAGCCATGGACATAGAGTGGCTTTAAACTGGCAGAACCATGGACAGAGCCTGGAGTTAAACTTGAAGAACCATGGGCAGAGAATGGAGTTTATCTGGAAGCTTCATGCGCAGAGACTGGAGATAAACTTGTAGAAAAATGGACAGAGATTGTTTTTAAACTGGCAGCACCAACAGCTGAGACTGGAGTTAAACTACTAAAACATGGACAGAGAATGGAGATAAACTGGCAGACCCATGGGCAGAGACTGAAGTTAAACTATTGTAATCATGGGACGAGACTGGAGTGAAACTGGCAGCACCATGAGCAGAGACTGAAGTTAAACTGGCAGAATCATGGGCAGAGACTGAATTTAAACTGGCAGAACCACGGGCAGATACTGGAGTTAAATTGGCAACACCATGGACACAGGCTGGAGTTAAACTGGAAGGAAAAATTTCAGAGACTGGAGTAAAATTGGCAAAACCATGAACAGACGATGGAGTTAAATGATTAGCATCATGGACAGAGCATGGAGTTAACCTGGCAGAAACATTGGTAGAGACTGGAGTTAAACTGGCAGCACCATGTGCAGAGACTGGAGTTAAACTGGCAGAATCATGGGCAGAGACTGGGGTTAGTCTGGCATATTCATGGGCAGAGATTGAATTTAAAGTGCAGAACCACAGGCAGAGAATGGCTTAAAACTGGCAGAATCATGGACAGAGACTAGAGTTAAACAGACAGAACCATGGGCAGATTCTGGAGTTAAACTTGCAGAACCATTGGCAGAGACTGGAATTAAAGTGGCAGACCATGGGCATATTCTCAAGATAAACTTGCATAAACACGGGCAGGCACTGGAGTTAAACTGCCAGCACCATGGGCACAGACTGGAGTTAAACTGGCAGAATTATGGGCACAGACTGTAGAGCATCAGGCAACTCCTCGGGCAGAGGCTGAATTTCAAATTGGTGGAACTACGGGCAGATACTGGAGTTAAACTAGCGGAACCATGGGCAGATTCTGGAGTTAAACTGGCGGAACCATGGGAACACACAGAAGTTAAACTGGCAGCAGCATTGCTCAGGATATACTTAGCTGGCTGAAGCATATGCAGAGACGGTAGTTAATCTGGCAGAATCATGGACAGAGTCTGGAGTTGAACTGGCAGCACCATGGGCACAGACTGGAGTTAAACTGGCACAGTCATGGAGTTAATCAAGCAGAACCATGGGCAGAGACTGGAATTAAACTAGTAAAACATGGGCACAGACTGGAATTAAACTGGCAGAATCATTGGGCAGAGACTGGAGATAACCAGGCAAATCATTGGGCAGAGACTGGAGATAACCAGGCAAATCTTTGGGCAGAGTTTGAATTTAAACTGGCGGAACCACGGGCAGATACTGGAGTTAAACTGGCACAATCATGGAGTTAATCAAGCAGAACCATTGGCAGAGACTGGAATTAAAGTGGCAGACCATGGGCATATTCTCAAGATAAACTTGCATAAACATGGGCAGGCACTGGAGTTAAACTGCCAGCACCATGGGCACAGACTGGAGTTAAACTGGCAGAATCATGGGCACAGACTAGAGTTAAACTGGCAGAATCATGGGCAGAGACCGTAGAGCATCAGGCAACTCCTCGGGCAGAGGCTGAATTTCAAATTGGCGGAACTACGGGCAGATACTGGAGTTAAATTGGCAGAACCATGGGAACACACAGAAGTTAAACTGGCAGCACCATTGCTCAGGATATACTTAGCTGGCTGAAGCATATGCAGAGACGGTAGTTAATCTGGCAGAATCATGGGCAGATTCTGGAGTTGAACTGGCAGCACCATGGGCACAGACTGGAGTTAAACTGGCAGAATCATTGGGCAGAGTTTGAATTTAAACTGGCGGAACCACGGGCAGATACTGGAGTTAAACTGGCACAATCATGGAGTTAATCAAGCAGAACCATGGGCAGAGACTGGAATTAAACTAGTAAAACATGGGCAGAGAATGGGTTAAAGTGGCAGAACCATGGGCATAGACTGGAGTTAAACTGGCAGCACCATGGGCACAGACTGGCATTAAACTGGCACAATCATGGGCAGAGACTGGAGTTAAACTGGCAGAACCATGGGCACAGACTGGCGTTAAACTGGCACAATCATGGGCAGAGACTGGAGTTAAACTGGCAGCACCATGGACACAGACTGGAGTTAAACTTGCACAATCATGGGCAGAGACTGGCGTTAAACTATCGTAATCATGGTCCGAGACTGGAGTTAAACTGGCAGAATCATGGGCAGAGTCTGGATGTAAACTGGGAAAACATTGGGCAGGAACTGAATTTAAACTGGCTGAACCACGGGCAGATACTGGAGTTAAACTGGCAGAACCATGGGCAGAGACTGGCCTTAAACTGGAAGATCAGTGCACAGAGAGTGGAATTAAACTGGCAGAACCACGGGCAGATACTGGAGTTAATCTGGCAACACCATGGACACAGGCTGGAGCTAAACTGGAAGAAAAAATTTCAGGGACTGGAGTAAAACTGGCAGAAACATGAACAGAGACTGGATTTATACTGGCAAAACCATGAACAGATGATGGAGTTAAACTGCCAGAAACATTGGTAGAGACTGGAGTTAAATTGGCAGCACCATGTGCATGGGCTGGAATTAAACTGGCTGAACCATTTGCAAAGACTAGAGTTAAACTGGCAGAATCATGGGCAGAGACTGGAGTTAATCTGGCAGAACCATGGGCAGAAACTAGAGTTAATTTGGCATATCCATGGGCAGAGATTGAATTTAAAGTGGCAGAACCACGGGCAGAGATTGAGTTTAAAGTGGCAGAGCCACGGGCAGAGAATGCCTTAAAACTGGTAGATCCATGGACAGAGACTAGAGTTAAACAGGCAGAACCATGGGCAGAGACTGGAGTTAACCTCGAAGAGCCATGGGCATGGATTAGAGTTAGAGTTGCAGAGCCATGGACAAAGAGTGGCTTTAAACTGGCAGAACCATGGACAGAGCCTGGAGTTAAACTATCGTAATCATGGACCGAGACTGAAGTTGAGCTGGCAGCACCATGGGCACAGACTGGACTTAAACTGGAAGAATCATGGGCACAGAATGTAATTTATCTGGCAGCTTCATGCTCAGAGACCGGAGATAAACGTGCTGAAAAATGGGCAGAGATTGTTTTTAAACTGGCAGCACCAGTTAAACTGCTAAAACACAGACAGAGAATGGAGTTAAAGTGGCAGAACCATGGGCAGAGACTGGAGTTAAACTAGCAGAACCATGGGCAGAGACTGGAGTTAAACTATCATAATCATGGACCAAGACTGGAGTTGAACTGGCAGCACCATGGGCACAGACTGGACTTAAACTGGCAGAATCATGGGCAGAGACTGAATTTAAAATGGCAGAACCATGGGCAGATACTGGAGTTAATCTGGCAACACCATGGACACAGCCTGGAGTTAAAATGGAAGAAACAATTTCAGAGACTGGAGTAAAACTGGCAGAAACATGAACAGAGACTGGAGTTATACTGGCAAAACCATGAACAGATGATGGAGTTAACCTGGCAGAAACATTGGTAGAGACTGGAGTTAATCTGGCAGAACCATGGGCAGAAACTAGAGTTAATTTGGCATATCCATGGGCAGAGATTGAATTTAAAGTGGCAGAACCACGGGCAGAGATTGAGTTTAAAGTGGCAGAGCCACGGGCAGAGAATGCCTTAAAACTGGTAGATCCATGGACAGAGACTAGAGTTAAACAGGCAGAACCATGGGCAGAGACTGGAGTTAACCTCGAAGAGCCATGGGCATGGATTAGAGTTAGAGTTGCAGAGCCATGGACAAAGAGTGGCTTTAAACTGGCAGAACCATGGACAGAGCCTGGAGTTAAACTATCGTAATCATGGACCGAGACTGAAGTTGAGCTGGCAGCACCATGGGCACAGACTGGACTTAAACTGGAAGAATCATGGGCACAGAATGTAATTTATCTGGCAGCTTCATGCTCAGAGACCGGAGATAAACGTGCTGAAAAATGGGCAGAGATTGTTTTTAAACTGGCAGCACCAGTTAAACTGCTAAAACACAGACAGAGAATGGAGTTAAAGTGGCAGAACCATGGGCAGAGACTGGAGTTAAACTAGCAGAACCATGGGCAGAGACTGGAGTTAAACTATCATAATCATGGACCAAGACTGGAGTTGAACTGGCAGCACCATGGGCACAGACTGGACTTAAACTGGCAGAATCATGGGCAGAGACTGAATTTAAAATGGCAGAACCATGGGCAGATACTGGAGTTAATCTGGCAACACCATGGACACAGCCTGGAGTTAAAATGGAAGAAACAATTTCAGAGACTGGAGTAAAACTGGCAGAAACATGAACAGAGACTGGAGTTATACTGGCAAAACCATGAACAGATGATGGAGTTAACCTGGCAGAAACATTGGTAGAGACTGGAGTTAAACTGGCAGCACCATGTGCACTGGCTGTATTTAAACTGGCTGAACCATATGCAGAGACTGGAGTTAACCCTGCAGAAGCATGGGCAGATTCTACAGTTAAATTAGCAGAATCATAGGCAGAGAGTAGAGTTAAACTGGCAACACCATGAACGCAGGTTGGAGTTAAACTGGAAGAAACATTTGCAGAGACTGGAGCTAAACTGCCAGAAACATGGATAGAGAATGGAGTTAAACTGGCAGAAACATGAACAGAGAGTAGAGTTCAACTAGCAGCTTCATGGACAGAGACTGGAGTTATATGGCAGCGCATGGACAGAGCTTGGTGTTTAACTCGCAGCCTCATGGACAGAGCTTTGAGTTTAACTGGCAGCTTCATGGGCAGAGACTGGAGACAACTGGCACAATCATGGCCACGGACTTGGAGTTACATGGGCAGAGACTGGAGTTAAACTAGCAGCACCAAGGGCACAGACTAGAGTTAAACTGGCACAATCATGGGCAGAGACTGGAGTTAAACTATCGTAATCATGGTCCGAGACTGGAGTTAAACTGGCAGAATTATGGGCAGAGAGCGTAGAGCTTCAGGCTACTCCTCAGGCAGAGGCTGAATTTCAAATTGGCGGAACCACGGGCAGATACTGGAGTTAAACTGGCAGAACCATGGGCAGATTCTGGAGTTAAATTAGCAGAATCATAGGCAGAGACTGTAATTAAAGTGGCAGACCATGGGCAAATTCTCAAGATAAACTTGCATAAACACAGGCAGCCACTGGTGTTAAACTGGCAGAATCATGGGCACAGACTGGAGTTAAACTGGCAGAATCATGGGCACAGACTGGAGTTAAACTGGCAGAATCATGGGCAGAGACTGGAGTTAAACTGCCAGCACCATGGGCACAGACTGGAGTTAAACTGGCAGAATCATGGGCAGAGACTATAGAGCATCAGGCAACTCCTCGGGCAGAGGCTGAATTTCAAATTGGCGGAACCATTGTCAGATACTGGAGTTAAACTGGCGGAACCATGGGCAGAGACTATAGAGCATCAGGCAACTCCTCGGGCAGAGGCTGAATTTCAAATTGGCGGAACCATGGTCAGATACTGGAGTTAAACTGGCGGAACCATGGGCAGAGACTGGAGTTAAACTGGCGGAACCATGGGAACACACGTAAGTTAAACTGGCAGCACCATTGCTTCAGATGTACTTAGCTGGCTGAACCATATGCAGAGACAGGATTTAATCTGGCAGAATCATGGGCAGAGACTGAAGTTAACCTCGAAGAACCATGGGCATGGATTAGATTTAGAGTTGCAGAGCCATGGACATAGAATGGCTTTACCTGGTAGAACCATGGACAGAGCCTGGAGTTAAACTTGAAGAACCGTGGGCAGAGAATGGAGTTTATCTGGCAGCTTCATGCGCAGAGACTGGAGATAAACTTGCAGAAAAATGGACAGAGATTGTTTTTAAACTGGCAGCACCAACAGCTGAGACTGGAGTTAAACTACTAAAATGTGGACAGAGAATGGAGTTAAAGTGGCAGACCCATGGGCAGAGACTGGGATTAAACTGCAGAAACATGGGCACAGACTGGAATTAAACTGGCAGATCGATGGACAGAGACTGGAATTAATCTGAAAGAAACATTGGAGGAGTCTGGAGTTAAACGGGCAGAAGTATGGGCATATTCCTGAGCTAAAATGGCAGAACCATGGGCAGAGACTGGAATTAAACTGCAGAACCATGGATTAGACTGAATTCAACTGGTAGAACCATGGGAAGAAACTGCGTTTAAAATGGCAGAACCATGGGAAGAGACTGGAGAAAAACTGGTAGCACCATGTGCATAGCCTGGAGTTAGCTGGCTGATCCATTTCGAGTGACAGGATCTAAATTGGCTTAATCATGGGCAAGGACTAGAGATAATCTGCCAAATCCATGGGCAAAGGCTGAATTTTAACTTGCAGAACCATGGGCAGAGTATGGTGGAAAACTACCAGAACCATGGACAGAGACTGGAGTTAAACTGGCAACACCATGGGCACAGGCTGGAGTTAAACTGGAAGAAACATTTGCAGAGACTGGAGTTAAACTGGCAGAATCATGGGCAGAGACTGGCTTAATCTGGTAAATAATTGGGTGCAGATGGAAATTAAACTGACAGAACTATGGGCAGAGACTGGTGTTAAACTGGCAAAACCATGGAAAGAGACTTGAGTTAAACTAGCAGAACCATGGACAGAGACTGCAGTTAAACTGGCAGCTTCATGGAAAGGCACTGGAGATAACTGGAATAATCATTGCCAAAGACTGGAGTTAAAATGGCAGAAACATGGGAGAGAATTGTGTTAAACAACAGGAACCATGGGCAGAGATTTGATTTAAAATGGCAAAACAATGGGATCAGGCCTGGGTTAAACATGCAGAACTATGAGCAGAGACTGGAGTTAAACTGGAAAAACCATAGGGAACAGGATGGAGTTAAACTGGCAGAAACATGGGCAGAGTCTGGCATTAAAATTGCATAATCATGGGCAGAGACTGGAGTTAATCAAGCAGAACCATGGGCAGAGACTTGAATTAAACTCGAAGAACCATAGGCATGGATTAGAGTTAGAGTTGCAGAGCCATGGACACAGAGTGGCATTAAACTGGCAGAACTATGGACAGAGACTGGAGTTAAACTGGAAGAACCATGGGCAGAGGATGGAGCTTATCTGGCTGCTTCATGCGCAGAGACTGGAGATAAACTTGCAGAAAAATGGACAGAGATTGTTTTTAAACTTCTAGCACCAACGGCAGAGACTGGAGTTAAACTACTAAAACATGGATAGAGAATGGAGTTAAAGTGGCAGAACCATGGGCATAGACTGGAGTTAATCTGGCAGCACCATGGGCATAGACTGGAGTTAACCTGGCAGCACCATGGGCATAGAGTGGAGTTAAACTGGCACATTCATGGGCAGAGACTGGAGTTAAACTATCATAATCATGGGCCAAGCCTGGGATTAAAGTGGCAGCACCATAGACACAGACTGGAGTTAAACTGGCACAATCATGGGCAGAGACTGGAGTTAAACTATCGTAATCATGGTCCAAGACTGGAGTTAAACTGGGAGCACCATGAGCACAGACTGGAGTAAAACTAATAGAATCATGGGCAGAGTCTGGACATAAACTGGGAAAACATTGGGCAGGGACTGAATTTAAACTGGCTGAACCATGGGCAGATACTGGAGTTAAACTGGCAGAACCATGGACAGAGAATGGAGTTAAAGTGGCAGAACCATGGGCACAGACTGGAGTTAAACGGCCAGTACCATGGGCACAGAGTGGAGTTAAACAGGCAGAATCATTGGACAGAGACTGGAGATAACCAGGCAAATCATTGGGCAGAGTTTGAATTTAAACTGGCAGAACCACAGGCAGATACTGGAGTTAAATTGGCAGAACCATGGGCCGATTCTGGAGTCAAATTAGCAGAATCATAGGCAGAGAGTAGAGTTAAACTGGCAACACATGAACACAGGTTGGAATTAAACTGGAAGAAACATTTGCAGAGACTGGAGTTAAACTGGCAGAATCATGGGCCGAAACTGGGTTAACCTGGCAAATCATCAGGCAGAGGCTGAAATTAAACTGGCAAAACCATGGAAAGATACTGGAGTTAAACTGCCAGAAACATGGATAGAGAATGGAGTTAAACTGGCAGAAACATGAACAGAGAGTGGAGTTCAACTAACAGCTTCATGGACAGAGACTGGAGTTATATGGCAGCGCCATGGACAGAGCTTGGTGTTTAACTCTCAGCCTCATGGACAGAGCTTTGAGTTTAACTGGCAGCTTCATGGGCAGAGACTGGAGACAACTGGCACAATCATGGCCACAGACTTGGGGTTACATTGGCAGAAACACTTGCAGAGACTGGAGTTAAACTGGCTGATCTTTGGGGAGAGCCTGGAGTTAAATTTGAAGAACGATGTGCATGGGCTGGAGTTAAACTGGCCGAACGATTTGCAAGGACTGGAGTTAAACTGGCAGAATCATGGGCAGAGACTGGAATTATACTGGCAGCACCATGGGCAGAGACTGGAATTAAACTGGCACAATCATGGGCAGAGACTGGAGTTAAACTATCGTAATCATGAGCCGAGACTGGAGTTAAACTGGCAGCACCATGTGCACAGACTGGAGTTAAACTGGCAGAATCATGGGCAGAGTCTGGAGATAAACTGGGAAAACATTGGCAGGGACTGAATTTAAACTGGCTGAACCACGGGCAGATACTGGAGTTAACCTGGCTGAACCATGGACAGAGACTGGAGTTAAACTGGCAGAACCACAGGCAGATACTAGAGTTAATCTGGCAATAACATGGACACAGGCTGGAGTTAAACTGGAAGAAATAATTTCAGAGACTGGAGCAAAACTGGCAGAAACATGAACAGAGACTGGAGTTATACTGGCAAAACCATGAACAGACGATGGAGTTAACCTGGCAGAAACATTGGTAGAGACTGGAGTTAAACTGGCAGCACCATGTGCATAGGCTGGAATTAAACTGGCTGAACCATTTGCAGAGACTGGAGTTAAACTGGCAGAATCAAGGGCAGAGACTGGAGTTAATCTGGCAGAACCATGGGCAGAGACTGGAGTTAAACTGGCAGACACATGAAGAAAGATTGGAGTTAAACTGGTAGAACTATGGGCAGATATTTGAGTAAAACTGGCAGAACCATGGACAGAGACTGGAGCTAAACTGGTAGAACCATGTATTAGTCTGAAGTTAAACTGGCATATCCATGGGAAGGGACTGGATTTAAAATGTCATAACCACGTGCAGATATTGGAGTTAAACTGGCAACAGCATGTGCACATGCTGGTGTTAAACTGGATGAACTACATGCAGAGAATGGAGTAAAACTGGCAGAACCATCGACAGATACTGGAATTAACCTGAAACAAACTTTGGAAGACCCTGGAGTTAAACTGGCAGAACCATGGGTTGAGACTGTAATTAAACTGGAAAAACCATGGGTTAGATAGATGTTCAACTGGCAGAACCATGGGAAGAAACTGGATTTGAAATGGCAGAACCATGGGAGAAACTGGAGTTAAACAGGCAGCACCAGGTGTACAGGCTGGAGTTAGTTGGCTGAACCATATGCAGAATCACTGGCAGAGACTGGAGTTAACCTGGCAAATACATGGGCAGATACTGAATTTAAACTGGCAGATCCACGGGCAGAGACTGGAGTTAAACTGGCAGAACCATAGTCAGAGACTGGAGTTAAACTGGCAGATCCATTGTCAGAGACTGGAGTTAAGCCGGCAGAAACATGGATAGAGATTGGAGTTGAACTGGCAGAAACATGAAGAAAGACTGGAGCTAAGCTGGCAGCTTCATGGGCAGAGACTGGAGTATAACTGGCAGAACCCTGGACAGATTATTGAGCTAAACTGGCAGAACCAATGACAGAGACAGGAGTAAAACTGACAGAACCATGGACAGAGACTGGAGTTAAACTTGCAGAACCACGGGCAGCCACTCGAGTTAAACCAACAGAATCATGGATAGAGACTGGAGTTAAACTGTCACAACCTTGGGCACAGACTGGAGTTAAATTGCATAAGCATGGGCAGAGACTGGAGATAATATGACAAATCTTCGGGCAAAGACTGAATTTAAACTGGCAGTACCACGAGCAGATACTGGAGTTAAACCGGCAGATTCCTGGACAGAGACAGGAGTTAAACTGGCAGCACCATGTGCACAGGCTGGAGTTAAACTGGCTGAACCATATGCAGAGACTTGAGTTAAAATGGCAGAACCATGAACAGACAATTGAGTTAAACTGTTAGAACCACGGACAGAGACTGTATTTAAGCTGGCAGAAGCATTGGCAGAGACTGGAGTTAAACTGGCAAATACATGGGCAGATACTGAATTTAAACTGTCATATCCACGGGCAGAGAATGGAGTTAAACTGGCAGAATCATGGGCAGCGACTACAGATAATCAGGCAAATCTTCGGGCAGAGGCTGGATTTAAACTGGCAGAACCGGGGCAAATACTGGAGTTAAACTGGCAGAACCATTTGCAGATTCTGGAGTTAATATAGAAGAACCATGGGCAGAGACTGGAATTAAACTGGCAAAACCATGGAATAGATAGAAGTTCAACTGGCAGAACCATGGGAAGAAACTGGATTTAAAATGGCATAACCATGGGAGAGACGGGAGTTAAATTGGCAGCACAGTGTGCACAGGCTGGAGTTAGCTGGCTGAACCATATTCAGAGACTGGAGTAAAATTGGTAGAATCATGGGCAGAGACTGGAGTTAATCTGGCAAATACATGGGCAGATACTGAATTTAAACTGACAGATCCACGGACGGAGACTTGAGTTAAACTGGCAGCTTCATGGACAGAGACTGGAGTTAACATGTCAGAGACATGAACAGAGGCTGAAGTTACACTGGCAGCTTCATGGCCAGAGTCTTGACTTAAACAGCCAGATCCATGAACAGACTATTGAGTTAAACTGGCAGAACCTTGGACAGAGACTGGAGTTAAACTGGCAGAGCAATGGTAGAGAATGGACATAAACTGGCAGAACCATGGGCATATTTTGGCTTTAAACTTGCAGAACCATGGACACAGACTGGAATTAAACAGGCAGCTCCATGGACTGATAATGGAATTAATATGAAAGAAACATTGGTAGAGATTGGAGTTAAACTGGCTGAACCATATGGAGAGACTGGAGTTAACTGGAAGAATCTTGGGCAGCGTCAGGAGTTAATGTGGCATATCCATGGGCAGATACTGAAGTTAAAGTGGCAGAACAATGTACTAGTCTGAAGTTAAACTGGCATATCCATGGGCAGATACTGAAGTTAAAGTGGCAGACCAATGTACTAGTCTGAAGTTAAACTGGCATATCCATGGGCAGATACTGAAGTTAAAGTGGCAGAACAATGTACTAGTCTGAAGTTAAACTGGCATATCCATGGGAAGGGACTGGATTTAAAACTGCAGAACCATGGGCAGAAACTGGAGTTAAACTGGCTGAACCACAAGCAGAGAATGGAGTAAATCTGGCAGAACCATTGAAAGATACTGGAATTAATCTGAAAGAAACATTGGCAGAGACTGGATTTAAACTGGCAGAACCACGGGCATATTCCTGAGTTAAAATGGCAGAACCATGGGCAGAGACCAGAAATAAATGGACAAAACCTTGGATTAGATAGAAGTTCAACTGGCAGAGCCATGGGAAGAAACGGGATTTAAAATGTCAGGAACATGGGAGAGACTGCAGTTAAACTGGCAGCACTGTGTGCACAGGCTGGAGTTAAACTGGCAGATCCATGGACAGAGACTGGTATTAAAGTGGCAGACCCATGGGAATATTCTGGAGTTAAACTGGCAGAAACATGAAGAAAGACTGGAGTTAAACTGGCAGAATCATGGATAGAGACTGGAGTTAATCTGGCAAATCCATGGCCTTGGACTGAATTTAAACTGGCAGATCTCCGGGCAGTGACTTGAGTTAAACTAGCAGAACCATGGACAGAGACTTGATTTAAACTGGCAGAACCATGAGCAGAGACTGGAGTTACCTAGCAGAACCATGGGCCGAGCCTGGAGTTAAAAAGGCAGCGCCATGGGCACAGACTGGAATTTAACTAGCAGAACTATGGGCCGAGCCTTGAGTTAAACTGGCAGAACCATGGGAAGAAACTGGATATAAAATGGCAGAGCCATGGGAGAGACTGGAGTAAAACAGGTAAGAAGATGTGCACAGGCTGGAGTTAGCTGGCTGAACCATATGCAGAGACTAGAGTTAAACTGGCAGAATCATGCACAGAGACTGGAGGTAAACTGGCAGAACCATTGGCAGCGACTGGAATTAAAGTGGCAGAACCATGGGAATATTCTGGAGGTAAACTGACAGCTTCATGGGCTGAGGCTGGAGTTAATGGCGAAACCCTGGACAGAGTATTGATTTAAACTGACAGAACCATGGACAGAGACTGGAGTTAAACTTGCAGATCCACGGGCAGACACTCGAGTTAGACTGGCAGAATCATGGATATAGACTTGAGTTAAACTGGCAGAACCACAAGCAAAGACTGGAGTAAATCTGGCGGAACCATCGAAAGATACTGGAATTAATCTGAAAGAAACATTGGCAGAGACTGGATTCAAACTGGCAGAACCATGGGCATATTCCTGAGTTAAAATGGCAGAACCATGGGCAGAGACTAGAAATAAATGGACAAAACCTTGGATTAGATAGAAGTTCAACTGGCAGAGCCATGGGAAGAAACGGGATTTAAAATGGCAGAACCATGGGAGAGACTGGAGTTAAACTGGCAACACCATGTGCACAGGCTGGAGTTAAACTGGCAGATCCATGGACAGAGACTGGTGTTAAACTGGCAGAACCATGGACAGAGAATGGAGTTAAACTGGCAGAACCATTGGCAGAGGCTGGTATTAAAGTGGCAGACCCATGGGAATATTCTGGTGTTAAACTGGCAGAAACAAGGATAGAGACTGGAGTTAATCTGGCAAATCCTTGGCCTTGGACTGAATTTAAACTGGCAGATCTCCAAGCAGTGACTTGAGTTAAACTAGCAGAACCATGGACAGAGATTTGATTTAAACTGGCAGAACCATGAGCAGAGAATGGAGTTTAACTATCAGAACCATGGGCCGAGCCTGGAGTTAAACTGGCAGCACCGTGGGCACAGACTGGAATTTAACTAGCAGAACCATGGGCCGAGCCTGGAGTTAAACTGGCCATGCCATGGGCACAGACTGGAGTTAAACTGGCAGAACCATGGGAAGAAACTGGATTTAAAATTGCAGAGCCATGGGAGAGACTGGAGTTAAACTGGTAGGAAGATTTGCACAGGCTGGAGTTTGCTGGCTGAACTATATGCAGGGAGTAGAGTTAAACTGGCAGAATCACGAGCAGGGACTGGAATAAACCTGGCAAATACATGGGCAGATACTGAATTTAAACTGGCAGATCCACGGACGAAGATTGGAGTAAAACTGGCAGAAACATGCACAAAGACTGGAGGTAAACAGGCAGAACCATTGGCATAGAATGGAATTAAAGTGGCAGAACCATGGGAATATTCTGGAGTTTAACTGGCAGCTTCATGGGCAGAGGCTGGAATTTAACTGGCGAAACCCTGGACAGAGTAATGATTTAAACTGAGAGAAACATGGACAGAGACTGGAGTTAAACTTGCAGATCCACGGGCAGACACTCGAGTTAAACTGGCAGAATCATGGATAGAGACTGGAGTTAAACTGTCAGAATAATGGATGGGTACTGGAGTTATTCTGGCAAATCCATGGCCTGTGACTGAAGGTAAACTGGCAGATCTATGGGCAGAGACTTGAGATAAAGTAAAAGAACCATAGGCAGAGACTGGAGGTAAACTGGCAGAAGCATGGGCATATTTTGGCTTTGAACTTGTAGAACCATGGGCACAGACTGGAATTAAAATAGCAGATCCTTGGACAGATAATGGAATTAATCTGAAAGAAGCATTGGCGTGGACTGGAGTTAAACTGGCAGAAACATGGGAATATTCAAGAGTTAAACTGCCAGAAGAATGTGCAGAGACTGGAGTTAATCTGGCAAATCTTCAGGCAGACTGAATTTAAACTGGCAGTAGCATGGGCAGATACTGGAGTTAAACTGGCAGGACCATGGCAGAGACTGGAGTTAAACTGCCAGATCCATGGACAGAGTTTGGAGTTAAACTGGCAGCACCATGTGCACAGGCTGGAGTTATACTGGCTGAACCAAATGCTGAGACTGGAGTTAATCTGGCATATCGATGGGCAGAGACTGAATTTAAACTGGCAGAACCATGGGACATGCTAGAGTAAACCTGGCAGAACCATGGACGGAGACTGGAGTTAAACTGGCAGAACCAGGGGCATATTCCTGAGTTAAAATGGCAGAACCATGGGCAGAGAATGGAATTAAACTGGCAAAAACACGGCCTGGGACTGAATTTAAACTTGCAGAACTATGAGCAGAGACTGGAGTTAGACTGGCAGAACGATAGGCCGAGCCTGGAGTTAAACTGGCAGCAAAACGAGCAAAGACTAGAGTTAAACTGGCAGAAGCATGGGCAGAGTCTGGAGATAATCTGGAAAATCTTCGGGCAGAGACTGAATTTAAACTGGCAGCACCATGGGCATACACTGGAGTTAAACTACCAGAACCATGGCAAAGACTGGAGATAAACTGGCAGATACATGGACAGAGTTTGGAGTTAAACTGGCAGCACCATGTTCACAGGCTGCAGTTAAACTGGCTGAACTATATGCAGAGACTGGAGTTAAACTGGCAGAATCATGGACAGAGACTGGAGTTAATCTGGCATATCCATGGGCAGATGCTGAATTTAAAGTGGCAGAACAATGTACTAGTCTGAGGTTAAAGTGGCATATCCATGGGAAGAGACTGGATTTAATATTGCAGAACCATGGGCAGAAACTGGAGTTAAACTGGCTGAACCACATGCAGAGACTGGAGTAAACTTGGCAGAACCATTGAAAGATACTGGAATTAATCTGAAAGAAACATTGGCAGAGACTGGAGTTAAAATGGCAGAACCATGGGCAGAGACCGGAAATAAACGGACAAAACCATGGATTAGACAGAAGTTCAACAGGCAGAACCATGGGAAGAAATGGGATTTAAAATGGCAGAACCATGGGAGAGACTGGTGTTAAACTGGCAACACCTTGTGCACAGGCTGCAGTTAGACTGGCTGAACCATATGCAGATACTGAATTTAAATGGGCAGAGTCTGGAGTTAAACTGGCAGATCCATGGACAGAGACTGGAGTTAAACTGGCACAACCATTGGCAGAGACAGGAATTAAAGTGGCAGATCCATGGGAATATTCTGGAGTTAAACTGTCAGAAACATGAAGAAAGACTGGAGTTAAACTGGCAGCTTCATGGACAGTGACTGGAGTTTAACTGGCAGAACCCTGGACAGAGTATTGAACTGACAGAACCAATGACAGAGACTGGAGTTAAACTGACAGAACCATGTACAGAGACTGGGGTTAAAATTGCAGAACTACGGGCAGACAGTCCAGTTAAACTGGCAGAATCATGGATAGAGACTGGAGTTAAACTGTCAGAAACATGGGCAGAGACTGGAGTTAATCTGGCAAATCCCTGGCCTAGGACTGAATTTAAACTGGCAGATCTCCAGGCAGTGACTTGAGTTAAACTAACAGAGCCATGGACAGAGACTTGATTTAAACTGGCAGAACCATGAGCAGAGACTGGAGTTTAACTAGCAGAAGCATGGGCTGAGCCTCCAGTTAAACTGGCAGCGCCATGGGCACAGACTGGAGTTAAACTGGCAGAAACATGGGCAGAGACTGGGGATAATCAGGCAGACCATGGGCATATTCTCGACTTCAATTTGCAGAACCACGGGCATAGCCTGGAGTTAAACTGGCAGCACTGTGGGCACAGACTCGAGTTAAAATGGCAGAATCATGGGCAGAGCCTGGAGATAATCAGGCAAAACATCGGGCACAGGCTGAATTTAAACTGTCAGGACCATGGACAGATTCTGGAGTTAAAATGGCAGAACCATGGACAGAGATTGGAATTAAAATGTCTAAACCATGGATGAGACAGAAGTTCAAGCGTTGGAGCCATTGGAAGAAACTGGATTTTAAATGGCAGAAACATGTGGAGAGACTGGAGTTAAACTGTCAGCACCATGTGCACAGGCTGGAGTTAGCTGGCTGAACCATATGCAGAGACTGGAATTAAACTGGCAAATACATGGGCAGATACTGAACTTAAACTGGCAGATCCACGAACAGAGATTGGAGTATAACTGGCAGAACCATGGACAGAGACTGGAGGTAGAGTGGCAGAACCATTGGCAGAGAATGGAATTAAAGTGGCAGAACCATGGGACTATTCTGGAGTTAAACTGACAGCTTCATGGGCTGAGGCTGGAGTTTACATGGTGAAACCCTGGACAGAGTATTGATTTAAAAAGACAGAACCATGGACAGGGACTGGAGTTAAACTTGCAGATACACGGGCAGACACTCGAGTTAAACTGGCAGAATCATGGATAGAGACTGGAGTTAAACTGGAGTTAAATCCATGGCCTGGGATTGAATTTGAACTGGCAGAACTACAGGCAGAGACTGGATTTAAAATAGCAGCACCATGGGAGAGACTGGAGTTAAACTGGCAGGACCATGTGCACAGGCTGGCGTTAGCTGGCTGAAACATATGCAGAGACTGGAGTTAAACTGGCAAATACATGGGCAGATACTGAATTTAAACTGGGAGAACCACAGGCAGATCCTGGAAGAAAACTGGCAGAACGATGTACAGAGACTGGAGTTAAATTGGCAGAACCATGAGCAGAGCCTGGAGCTAATCTGGCAAATACATGGGCAGATAATGAATATAAACTGGCAGATCCACTGACAGAGACTGGAGTAAAACTGGCAGAATCATTGGTAGAGACTGGAGTTAAACTGGCAGAAACAGGGGGATATCCTGGAGTTAAACTGGCAGAAGCATGGACAGAGGTTGGAGTTAAACTGGCAAAAACATGAAGAAAGACTGGATTTACACTGTCAGCTTCATGGGCAGCGACTTGAATTAAACTAGCAGAAGCATGAACAGACAACTGAGTTAAAGTGTCAGAAGCATGAACAGAGACTGGAGTTAAACTGGCAGAAGCATTGGCAGATACTGGAGTTACACTAGCAGAACGATGGGCATATTCCTGAGTTAAAATGGCAGAACCACGGGTAAAGACTGGAATTAAACTGGCAAAACTATGGATTAGACAGATGTTCAACTGGCAAAACCATAGGAAGAAACTGGATTTAAAATGGGAAAACTTTGGAGAGACTGCAGTTAAACTGACAGCACCATTTGCACAGGCTGGAGTTAGCTGGCTGAACCATAACCAGAGACTGGCGTTAAACTGGCAAATACATGGTCATATACAGAATTTAAACTGGCAGATCCACAGGCAGTGACTGGAGTTAAACTGGCAGAAACATGAAGATAGAATGGAGTTAAACTGGCAGAAGCATGGAGATAGTATTAAGTTAAATAGGCAGAAACAATCACAGAGACTGGAGTTAAATTTGCAGAACCATGGGCAGCCACTCGAGTTAAATTAACAGAATCTTGGATAGAGACTGGAGTTAAACTGTCACAACCTTGGGCACAGACTGGAGTTAAACTGGCAGAAGCATGGGCAGAGACTGGAGATAATATAACAAATCTTCGGGCAGAGACTGAAATTAAACTTGCAGAACCAATGACAGCCACTTGAGTTAAACTAACAGAATCATGGATAGAGACTAGAGTTAAACTGTCAGAATAATAGTCAGACACTGGAGTTAAACTGACAGCAACATGTGCACAGGCTGGAGTTAAACTGGCTGAACCATATGCAGAGATGGGAGTTAAACTGGCAGGATCATGAGTAGTGTCAGGAGTTAATCTGGCAAATACATGGGCAGATTCTGAATTTAAACTGGGAGAACAACGGGCAGATCCTGGAATTAAACTGGCAGAAAGATGTACAGAGACTGGGGTTAAATTGGAAGAACCATTTACTAGTCTGGAATTAAACTGGCATATCCATTGGAAACGATTCGATATAAAATGGCAGAGCCATGGAGAGAGACTGGGGTTAAACTGGCATCAACATGTGCAAAGGCTGGAGTTAAACTGGCTGAACCATATGGAGAGACTGGCGTAAAACTAGCAGAACCATGGACAGAGACTGGAGTTGAACTGGCAGAAAAATTGGCAGAGACTGGAATTAAACTCGCAAGTACTTGGGCAGATACTGAATTTAAACTGGCAGATCCACGTACAGAGATTGAAGTAAAACTGGCCTAACCATGGACAGAGACTGGAGGTAAACTGCCAGAACCATTGGCAGAGACTGGAATTAAAGTGGCAGAACCATGGGAATATTCTGCAGTTAAACTGGCAGCTTCGTGGGCAGAGGCTGGAGTTTAACTGGTGAAACCCTGGACAGAGTATTGATTTAAACTGACAGAACCATGGACAGAGACTGGAATTAAACTTGCAGACCCACGGGCAGACACTCGAATTATACTGGCAGAATCATGGATAGAGACTGGAGTTAAGCTGTCAGAATCATGGATGGGTACTGGAGTGAATCTGGCAAATCCATGGCCTGTGACTGAATTTAAACTGGCAGAAATATGGGCAGAGACTTGAGTTAAAGTAAAAGAACCATGGGCAGATACGGGAGTTAAACTGGCAGAACCATGTGCACAGGCTGTAGTTAAACTGGCTGAACCACAAGCAGAGACCTGAGTAAATCTGGCAGAAGCATCGAGAGATATTGGAATTAATCAGAAAAAAACATTGGCAGAGACTGGAGTTAAACTGGCAGAACCACGGGCATATTCCTGAGTTGAAATGGCAGAACCATGGGCAGAGACTGGAATTAACTGGCAAAATCATGGATTAGACGGAAGCTCAACTGGCAAAACCATGGAAATAAATTGGAGTTAAAGTGGCAGAACCATGGGAGAGACTGGAGTAAAACTGGCAGCACCACGTGCACAGGCTGGAGTTAAACTGGCTGAACCATATGCAGAGACTGGAGTAAAACTGGCAGAACCATGGGCAGAGACTGGAATTAAACTGGAAGTACCATGGAAAGATACTGAAATTAATCTGAAAGAAACATTGGCAGAGACTGGAGTTAAACTGGCAGCACCACGGGCAGATTCCAGAGTTAAAATGGCAGAACCATGGGCCGAGACTGGAATTAAACTGGCAAAACAATGAGCAGAGATGTGAGTTAAACTAGCAGAGAAATTGCCGAGCTTGGAGTTAAACTGACAGAATGATGGGCAGAGACTGGAGATAAGCAGGCAAATCATCGGGTACAGGCTGAATTTAAACTGGCAGAACCATGGGCAAATACTGGAGCAAAACTGGCAGAACCAAGGGCATAGAGTGGAATTAAACTGGCAAAACCATGGATTAGACAGAAGTTCAACTGGCAGAACCATAGGAGGAAACTGGATTTAAAATGGCAGAACCATTGGAGAGACTGGAGCTAAACTGGCAGCACCATTTGCACAGGCTGGAGTTAAACTGGCTGAACCATATACAGAGACTGGAGTTAAACTGACAGCAACATGTGCACAGGCTGGAGATAAACTGTCTGAACTATATGCAGAGACTAGATTTAAACTGGCAGGATCATGAGCAGCATCAGGAGTTAATCTGGCAAATCCAGGGGCAGAGACTGAATTTAAACTGGGAGAACAACGGGCAGATACTGGAATAAAACTGTCAGAACGATGTACAGAGACTGGAGTTAAACCGGCAGAACCACGGGCATATTCCTGAGTTGAAATGGCAGAACCACGGGCAGATACTGGAATAAAACTGTCAGATCAATGTACAGAGACTGGAGTTAAATTGGCAGAACCATTTACTAGTCTGAAGTTAAACTGGCATATCCATCGGAAGAGTCTCGATTTAAATTGGCAGAACCACGGGCAGAGACTGGAGTTAAACTGGAATCAACATGAGCACAGACTGGAATTAAACTGGCAGAAGCATGGGCAGAGACTGGAGATAACATGACAAATCTTCCAGCATAGACTGAAATTAAACTTGCACAAACAATGGCAGCCACGCGAGTTAAACTAGCAGAATCATGGTTAGAGACTGGAGTTAAACTGTCAGAATCATGGGCAGACAATGAATTTAAACTGACAGCAACGTGTGCATAGGCTGCAGTTAAACTGGCTGAACCATATGCAGAGACTGGATTTAAACTGGCAGGATCATGAGCAGCATCAGGAGATAATCTGGCAAATCCATGGGCAGAGACTGAATTTAAACTGGGAGAACAACGGGCAGATACTGGAATAAAACTGTCAGAACGATGTACAGAGACTGGAGTTAAATTGGCAGAACCATTTACAAGTCTGAAGTTCAACTGGCATATCCATTGGAAGAGACTCGATTTAAAATGGCAGAACCATGGGCAGAGACTGGAGTTCAACGGGAATCAACATGTGCACAGGCTGTAGTTAAACTGGCTGAACCATATGCAGAGACTAGAGTTAAACTGGCAGAATCATGGGCAGCTTCAGTAGTTAATCTGGCATATCCATGGGCAGAGACTGAATTTAAACTGGCAGAAACATGTACTAGTCTGAAGTTAAACTGGCAAATCCATGGGAAGCAACTGGATTTAAAATCGCAGAACCATGGGCAGAAACCCGAGTTAAACTGGCTGAACCACAAGCAGAGGCCTGAGTAAATCTGGCAGAAGCATCGAGAGATATTGGAATTAATCTGAAAAAACATTGGCAGAGACTGGAGTTAAACCGGCAGAACCACGGGAATATCCCTGAGTTGAAAAGGCAGAACCATGGGCAGAGACTGAAGTTAAACTGGAATCAACATGAGCACAGATTGGAGTTAAACTGGCAGAAGCATGGGCTGAGACTGGAGATAATATGACAAATCTTCCAGCAGAGACTGAAATTAAACTTGCACAAACAATGGCAGGCACTCGAGTTAAACTAGCAGAATCATGGGCACAGACTGGAGTTAAACTGTCAGAATCATGGGCAGACAATGAAGTTAAACTGACAGCAACATGTGCACAGGCTGGAGTTAAACTGGCTGAACCATATGCAGATACTGAATTTAAACTGGCAGATCCACGTACAGAGATTGAAGTAAAACTGGCCAATCCATGGAAAGAGACTGGAGGTAAACTGCCAGAACCATTGGCAGAGACTGGAATTAAAGTGGCAGAACCATGGGAATATTCTGCAGTTAAACTGGCAGCTTCATGGGCAGAGGCTGGAGTTTAACTGGTGAAACCATGGACAGAGTACTGATTTAAACTGGCAGAACCATGGACAGACACTGAAATTAAACTTGCACAAACAATGGCAGCCACGCGCGTTAAACTAGCAGAATCATGGGCACAGACTGGAGTTAAACTGTCAGAATCATGGGCAGACAATGAAGTTAAAGTGACAGCAACGTGTGCATAGGCTGCAGTTAAACTGGCTGAACCATATGCAGAGACTGGAGTTAAACTGGCAGAACCATGTACTAGTTTGAAGTTAAACCGGCAAATCCATGGGAAGCAATTGGATTTAAAATCGCAGAACCAGGGGCAGAAACCCGAGTTAAACTGGCTGAACCACAAGCAGAGACCTGAGTAAATCTGGCAGAAGCATCGAGAGATATTGGAATTAATCTGAAAAAACATTGGCAGAGACTGGAGTTAAACCGGCAGAACCACGGGAATATCCCTGAGTTGAAAAGGCAGAACCATGGGCAGAGACTGAAGTTAAACTGGAATCAACATGAGCACAGACTGGAGTTAAACTGGCAGAAGCATGACCGAGACTGGAGATAATATGACAAATCTTCCAGCAGAGACTGAAATTAAACTTGCACAAACAATGGCAGGCACTCGAGTTAAACTACAGAATCATGGGCACAGACTGGAGTTAAACTGTCAGAATCATGGGCAGACAATGAAGTTAAACTGACAGCAACATGTGCACAGGCTGGAGTTAAACTGGCTGAACCATATGCAGAGACTGGATATAAACTGGCAGGATCATGAGCAGCATCAGGAGTTAATCTGGCAAATCCATGGGCAGAGACTGAATTTAAACTGGGAGAACCACGGGTAGATACTGGAATAAAACTGTCAGAAAGATGTACAGAGACTGGAGTTAAATTGGCAGAACCATTCACATGTCTGAATTTCAACTGGCATATCCATCGGAAGAGTCTCGATTTAAAATGGCAGAACCATGGGCAGAGACTGGAGTTCAACGGGAATCAACATGTGCACAGGCTGTAGTTAAACTGGCTAAACCATATGCAGAGACTGGAGTTAAAATGGCAGAATCATGGGCAGCGTCAGTAGTTAATCTGGCAAATCCATGGGCAGAGACTGAATTTAAACTGGCAGAACCATGTACTAGTCTGAAGTTAAACTGGCAAATCCATGGGAAGCGACTGGATTTAAACTGAGAGAACCACAGGCAGATACTGGAATAAAACTGTCAGAACGATGTACAGAGACTGGAGTTAAATTGGCAGAACCATTTACATGTCTGAAGTTCAACTGGCATATCCATTGGAAGAGTCTCGATTTAAAATGGCAGAACCATGGGCAGAGACTGGATTTAAACTGGAATCAACATGTGCACAGGCTGTTGTTAAACTGGCTAAACCATATGCAGAGACTAGAGCTAAGCTGGCAGAATAATGGGCAGCGTCAGTAGTTAATCTGGCATATCCATGGGCAGAGACTGAATTTAAACTGGCAGAACCATTTACTAGTCTGAAGTTAAACTAGCAAATCCATGGGAAGAGACTGGATTTAAAATCGCAGAACCATGGGCAGAAACTCGAGTTAAACTGGCTGAACCACAAGCAGAAACCTGAGTAAATCTGGCAGAAGCATCGAGAGATACTGGAATTAATCTGAAAAAACATTGGCAAAGACTGGAGTTAAACCGGCAGAACCACGGGAATATTCCTGAGTTGAAATGGCAGAACCATGGGAGAGACTGGAATTAAACTGACAGCAACATGTGCGCAGGCTGGAGTTAAACTGGCTGAACCATATGCAGAGACTGGATTTAAACTGGCAGAATCATGAGCAGCATCAGGAGTTAATCTGGCAAATCCATGGGCAGAGAGTGAATTTAAACTGGGAGAAGCATGGGCAGATACTGGAATAAAACTGTCAGAACGATGTACAGAGACTGGAGTTAAATTGGCAGAACCATTTACAAGTCTGAAGTTCAGCTGGCATATCCATTGGAAGAGTCTCGATTTAAAATGACAGAAGCATGGGCAGAGACTGGAGTTAAACTGGAATCAACATGTGCACAGGCTGTTGTTAAACTGGCTGAACCATATGCAGAGACTAGATTTAAACTGGCAGAATAATGGGCAGCGTCAGTAGTTAATCTGGCATATCCATGGGCAGAGACTGAATTTAAACTGGCAGAACCATGTACTAGTCTGAAGTTAAACTGGCAAATCCATGGGAAGCAACTGGATTTAAAATCGCAGAACCATGGGCAGAAACTCGAGTTAAACTGGCTGAGCCACAAACAGAGACCTGAGTAAATCTGGCAGAAGCATCGAGAGATACTGGAATTAATCTGAAAAAACATTGGCAAAGACTGGAGTTAAACCGGCAGAACCACGGGAATATCCCTGAGTTGAAATGGCAGAACCATGGGCAGAGACTGGAATTAACTGGCAAAATCATGGATTAGACGGAAGCTCAACTGGCAAATCCATGGAAATAAATTGGAGTTAAAGTGGCAGAATCATGGGAGAGTTGGAGTAAAACTGGCAGCACCATGTGCACAGGCTGGAGTTAAACTGGCTGAACCATATGCAGAGACTGGAGTAAAACTGGCAGAACCATGGACAGAGACTGGAATTAAACTGGAAGTACCATGGAAAGATACTGAAATTAATCTGAAAGAAACATTGGCAGAGACTGGAGTTAAACTGGCAGCACCACGGGCAGATTCCAGAGTTAAAATGGCAGAACCATGGGCCGAGACTGGAATTAAACTGGCAAAACAATGAGCGGAGATGTGAGTTAAACTAGCAGAGAAATTGCCGAGCTTGGAGTTAAACCGACAGAATGATGGGCAGAGACTGGAGATAAGCAGGCAAATCGTCGGGTACAGGCTGAATTTAAACTGGCAGAACCATGGGCAAATACTGGAGCAAAACTGGCAGAACCATGGGCATAGAGTGGAATTAAACTGGCAAAACCATGGATTAGACAGAAGTTCAACTGGCAGAACCATAGGAGGAAACTGGATTTAAAATGGCAGAACCATTGCAGAAACTGGAGTTAAAGTGACAGCAACGTGTGCACAGGCTGGAGATAAACTGTCTGAACTATATGCAGAGACTGGATTTAAACTGGAATCAACATGTGCACAGGCTGTAGTTAAACTGGCTGAACCATATGCAGAGACTAGAGGTAAACTGGCAGAATCATGGGCAACGTCAGTAGTTAATCTGGCATATCCATGGGCAGAGACTGAATTTAAACTGGCAGAACCATGTACTAGTCTGAAGTTAAACTGGCAAATCCACGGGAAGCGACTGGATTTAAAATCGCAGAACCATGGGCAGAAACTCAAGTTAATCTGGCTGAACCACAAGCAGAGACCTGAGTAAATCTGGCAGAACCATCGAGAGATACTGGATTTGATCTGAAAGAAACATTGGCCTAGACTGTAGTTAACTGGCAAAATCATGGATTAGACGGAAGTTAATTTGGAAATAAACTGGATTTAAAGTGGCAGAACCATGGGAGAGACTGGAGCAAAACAGGCAGCAACACGTGCACAGGCTGGAGTTAAACTGGCTGAACCATATGCAGAGACTGGAGTAAAACTGGCAGCACAATGGACAGAGACTGGAATTAAACTGTAAGTACCATGGACAGATACTGGAATTAATCTGAAAGAAACATTGGCAGAGACTGAGGTTGAACTGGCAAAACAATGAGCAGAGATGTGAGTTAAACTAGCAGAGCAATTGCCGAACTTGGAGTTACCTGACAGAATGATGGGCAGAGACTCGAGATAATCAGGCAAATCATCGGGCACAGGCTGAATTTAAACAGGCAGAACCACTGGCAAATATTGGAGTAAAACTGGCAGAACCATGGGAGAGACTGGAGTTAAACTGGCAGAACCACGGGCATATTCCTGAGTTGAAATGGCAGAACCACGGGCAGATACTGGAATAAAACTGTCAGATCAATGTACAGAGACTGGAGTTAAATTGGCAGAACCATTTACTAGTCTGAAGTTAAACTGGCATATCCATCGGAAGAGTCTCGATTTAAATTGGCAGAACCACGGGCAGAGACTGGAGTTAAACTGGAATCAACATGAGCACAGACTGGAATTAAACTGGCAGAAGCATGGG
Organism: Carcharodon carcharias; assembly: GCF_017639515.1. Taxonomy (NCBI): domain Eukaryota; kingdom Metazoa; phylum Chordata; class Chondrichthyes; order Lamniformes; family Lamnidae; genus Carcharodon; species Carcharodon carcharias. The sequence goes on from NC_054468.1 coordinate 509,498, forward strand.
CAGAGACTGGAGATAACATGACAAATCTTCCAGCATAGACTGAAATTAAACTTGCACAAACAATGGCAGCCACGCGAGTTAAACTAGCAGAATCATGGTTAGAGACTGGAGTTAAACTGTCAGAATCATGGGCAGACAATGAATTTAAACTGACAGCAACGTGTGCATAGGCTGCAGTTAAACTGGCTGAACCATATGCAGAGACTGGATTTAAACTGGCAGGATCATGAGCAGCATCAGGAGATAATCTGGCAAATCCATGGGCAGAGACTGAATTTAAACTGGGAGAACAACGGGCAGATACTGGAATAAAACTGTCAGAACGATGTACAGAGACTGGAGTTAAATTGGCAGAACCATTTACAAGTCTGAAGTTCAACTGGCATATCCATTGGAAGAGACTCGATTTAAAATGGCAGAACCATGGGCAGAGACTGGAGTTCAACGGGAATCAACATGTGCACAGGCTGTAGTTAAACTGGCTGAACCATATGCAGAGACTAGAGTTAAACTGGCAGAATCATGGGCAGCTTCAGTAGTTAATCTGGCATATCCATGGGCAGAGACTGAATTTAAACTGGCAGAAACATGTACTAGTCTGAAGTTAAACTGGCAAATCCATGGGAAGCAACTGGATTTAAAATCGCAGAACCATGGGCAGAAACCCGAGTTAAACTGGCTGAACCACAAGCAGAGGCCTGAGTAAATCTGGCAGAAGCATCGAGAGATATTGGAATTAATCTGAAAAAACATTGGCAGAGACTGGAGTTAAACCGGCAGAACCACGGGAATATCCCTGAGTTGAAAAGGCAGAACCATGGGCAGAGACTGAAGTTAAACTGGAATCAACATGAGCACAGATTGGAGTTAAACTGGCAGAAGCATGGGCTGAGACTGGAGATAATATGACAAATCTTCCAGCAGAGACTGAAATTAAACTTGCACAAACAATGGCAGGCACTCGAGTTAAACTAGCAGAATCATGGGCACAGACTGGAGTTAAACTGTCAGAATCATGGGCAGACAATGAAGTTAAACTGACAGCAACATGTGCACAGGCTGGAGTTAAACTGGCTGAACCATATGCAGATACTGAATTTAAACTGGCAGATCCACGTACAGAGATTGAAGTAAAACTGGCCAATCCATGGAAAGAGACTGGAGGTAAACTGCCAGAACCATTGGCAGAGACTGGAATTAAAGTGGCAGAACCATGGGAATATTCTGCAGTTAAACTGGCAGCTTCATGGGCAGAGGCTGGAGTTTAACTGGTGAAACCATGGACAGAGTACTGATTTAAACTGGCAGAACCATGGACAGACACTGAAATTAAACTTGCACAAACAATGGCAGCCACGCGCGTTAAACTAGCAGAATCATGGGCACAGACTGGAGTTAAACTGTCAGAATCATGGGCAGACAATGAAGTTAAAGTGACAGCAACGTGTGCATAGGCTGCAGTTAAACTGGCTGAACCATATGCAGAGACTGGAGTTAAACTGGCAGAACCATGTACTAGTTTGAAGTTAAACCGGCAAATCCATGGGAAGCAATTGGATTTAAAATCGCAGAACCAGGGGCAGAAACCCGAGTTAAACTGGCTGAACCACAAGCAGAGACCTGAGTAAATCTGGCAGAAGCATCGAGAGATATTGGAATTAATCTGAAAAAACATTGGCAGAGACTGGAGTTAAACCGGCAGAACCACGGGAATATCCCTGAGTTGAAAAGGCAGAACCATGGGCAGAGACTGAAGTTAAACTGGAATCAACATGAGCACAGACTGGAGTTAAACTGGCAGAAGCATGACCGAGACTGGAGATAATATGACAAATCTTCCAGCAGAGACTGAAATTAAACTTGCACAAACAATGGCAGGCACTCGAGTTAAACTACAGAATCATGGGCACAGACTGGAGTTAAACTGTCAGAATCATGGGCAGACAATGAAGTTAAACTGACAGCAACATGTGCACAGGCTGGAGTTAAACTGGCTGAACCATATGCAGAGACTGGATATAAACTGGCAGGATCATGAGCAGCATCAGGAGTTAATCTGGCAAATCCATGGGCAGAGACTGAATTTAAACTGGGAGAACCACGGGTAGATACTGGAATAAAACTGTCAGAAAGATGTACAGAGACTGGAGTTAAATTGGCAGAACCATTCACATGTCTGAATTTCAACTGGCATATCCATCGGAAGAGTCTCGATTTAAAATGGCAGAACCATGGGCAGAGACTGGAGTTCAACGGGAATCAACATGTGCACAGGCTGTAGTTAAACTGGCTAAACCATATGCAGAGACTGGAGTTAAAATGGCAGAATCATGGGCAGCGTCAGTAGTTAATCTGGCAAATCCATGGGCAGAGACTGAATTTAAACTGGCAGAACCATGTACTAGTCTGAAGTTAAACTGGCAAATCCATGGGAAGCGACTGGATTTAAACTGAGAGAACCACAGGCAGATACTGGAATAAAACTGTCAGAACGATGTACAGAGACTGGAGTTAAATTGGCAGAACCATTTACATGTCTGAAGTTCAACTGGCATATCCATTGGAAGAGTCTCGATTTAAAATGGCAGAACCATGGGCAGAGACTGGATTTAAACTGGAATCAACATGTGCACAGGCTGTTGTTAAACTGGCTAAACCATATGCAGAGACTAGAGCTAAGCTGGCAGAATAATGGGCAGCGTCAGTAGTTAATCTGGCATATCCATGGGCAGAGACTGAATTTAAACTGGCAGAACCATTTACTAGTCTGAAGTTAAACTAGCAAATCCATGGGAAGAGACTGGATTTAAAATCGCAGAACCATGGGCAGAAACTCGAGTTAAACTGGCTGAACCACAAGCAGAAACCTGAGTAAATCTGGCAGAAGCATCGAGAGATACTGGAATTAATCTGAAAAAACATTGGCAAAGACTGGAGTTAAACCGGCAGAACCACGGGAATATTCCTGAGTTGAAATGGCAGAACCATGGGAGAGACTGGAATTAAACTGACAGCAACATGTGCGCAGGCTGGAGTTAAACTGGCTGAACCATATGCAGAGACTGGATTTAAACTGGCAGAATCATGAGCAGCATCAGGAGTTAATCTGGCAAATCCATGGGCAGAGAGTGAATTTAAACTGGGAGAAGCATGGGCAGATACTGGAATAAAACTGTCAGAACGATGTACAGAGACTGGAGTTAAATTGGCAGAACCATTTACAAGTCTGAAGTTCAGCTGGCATATCCATTGGAAGAGTCTCGATTTAAAATGACAGAAGCATGGGCAGAGACTGGAGTTAAACTGGAATCAACATGTGCACAGGCTGTTGTTAAACTGGCTGAACCATATGCAGAGACTAGATTTAAACTGGCAGAATAATGGGCAGCGTCAGTAGTTAATCTGGCATATCCATGGGCAGAGACTGAATTTAAACTGGCAGAACCATGTACTAGTCTGAAGTTAAACTGGCAAATCCATGGGAAGCAACTGGATTTAAAATCGCAGAACCATGGGCAGAAACTCGAGTTAAACTGGCTGAGCCACAAACAGAGACCTGAGTAAATCTGGCAGAAGCATCGAGAGATACTGGAATTAATCTGAAAAAACATTGGCAAAGACTGGAGTTAAACCGGCAGAACCACGGGAATATCCCTGAGTTGAAATGGCAGAACCATGGGCAGAGACTGGAATTAACTGGCAAAATCATGGATTAGACGGAAGCTCAACTGGCAAATCCATGGAAATAAATTGGAGTTAAAGTGGCAGAATCATGGGAGAGTTGGAGTAAAACTGGCAGCACCATGTGCACAGGCTGGAGTTAAACTGGCTGAACCATATGCAGAGACTGGAGTAAAACTGGCAGAACCATGGACAGAGACTGGAATTAAACTGGAAGTACCATGGAAAGATACTGAAATTAATCTGAAAGAAACATTGGCAGAGACTGGAGTTAAACTGGCAGCACCACGGGCAGATTCCAGAGTTAAAATGGCAGAACCATGGGCCGAGACTGGAATTAAACTGGCAAAACAATGAGCGGAGATGTGAGTTAAACTAGCAGAGAAATTGCCGAGCTTGGAGTTAAACCGACAGAATGATGGGCAGAGACTGGAGATAAGCAGGCAAATCGTCGGGTACAGGCTGAATTTAAACTGGCAGAACCATGGGCAAATACTGGAGCAAAACTGGCAGAACCATGGGCATAGAGTGGAATTAAACTGGCAAAACCATGGATTAGACAGAAGTTCAACTGGCAGAACCATAGGAGGAAACTGGATTTAAAATGGCAGAACCATTGCAGAAACTGGAGTTAAAGTGACAGCAACGTGTGCACAGGCTGGAGATAAACTGTCTGAACTATATGCAGAGACTGGATTTAAACTGGAATCAACATGTGCACAGGCTGTAGTTAAACTGGCTGAACCATATGCAGAGACTAGAGGTAAACTGGCAGAATCATGGGCAACGTCAGTAGTTAATCTGGCATATCCATGGGCAGAGACTGAATTTAAACTGGCAGAACCATGTACTAGTCTGAAGTTAAACTGGCAAATCCACGGGAAGCGACTGGATTTAAAATCGCAGAACCATGGGCAGAAACTCAAGTTAATCTGGCTGAACCACAAGCAGAGACCTGAGTAAATCTGGCAGAACCATCGAGAGATACTGGATTTGATCTGAAAGAAACATTGGCCTAGACTGTAGTTAACTGGCAAAATCATGGATTAGACGGAAGTTAATTTGGAAATAAACTGGATTTAAAGTGGCAGAACCATGGGAGAGACTGGAGCAAAACAGGCAGCAACACGTGCACAGGCTGGAGTTAAACTGGCTGAACCATATGCAGAGACTGGAGTAAAACTGGCAGCACAATGGACAGAGACTGGAATTAAACTGTAAGTACCATGGACAGATACTGGAATTAATCTGAAAGAAACATTGGCAGAGACTGAGGTTGAACTGGCAAAACAATGAGCAGAGATGTGAGTTAAACTAGCAGAGCAATTGCCGAACTTGGAGTTACCTGACAGAATGATGGGCAGAGACTCGAGATAATCAGGCAAATCATCGGGCACAGGCTGAATTTAAACAGGCAGAACCACTGGCAAATATTGGAGTAAAACTGGCAGAACCATGGGAGAGACTGGAGTTAAACTGGCAGCACTATTTGCACAGGCTGGATTTAAACTGGCTGAACCATATGCAGAGACTGGAGTTAAACTGGCAGAACCATGGACCGAGGCTGGAGTTAAATGGCAGAAGCATGGACAGAGATTAGAGTTAAACTGGCAGAAAGATGAAGAAAGACTGGAGTTAAACTGACAGAACCAATGATAGAGACTGGAGATAAACTTGCAGAACCATGGGCAGCCACTCGAGTTAAACTCACAAAATCATTGATAGAGACTGGAGTTAAACTGTCAGAATCATGAGCACAGACTGGAGTTAAACTGGCAGAAGCATGGGCAGAGACTGGAGATAATATGACAAATCTTCCAGCAGAGACTGAAATTAAACTTGCACAACCAATGGCAGCCACTCGAGTTAAACTAGCAGAATCATGGTTAGAGACTGGAGTCAAACTGGCAGAATCACGGGCAGACAATGGAGTTAAACTGACAGCAACATGTGCATAGGCTGGAGTTAAACTGGCTGAACCATATGCAGAGACTGGATTTAAACTGGCAGGATTATGAGCAGCATCAGGAGTTAATCTGGCAAATCCATGGGCAGAGACTGAATTTAAACTGGGAGAACCACGGGCAGATACTGGAATAAAACTGTCAGAACGATGTACAGAGACTGGAGTTAAATTGGCAGAACCATTTACATGTCTGAAATTAAACTGGCATATCCATCGGAAGAGTCTCTATTTAAACTGGCAGAATCATGGGTAGCAACTGGAGATAATCAGGCAAATCATCGGACAGAGGCTGGATTTAAACTGGCAGAACCAGGGTCAAATGCTGGCATTTCACCGGCAGAACCATGGGGAGATTCTGGAGTTAAAATGGCAGAACCATGGGCAGAGACTGGAATTAAATTGGCAAAACCATGGATTAGACAAAAGTTCAACTGGCAGAACCATGGGAAGAAACTGGATTTAAAATGGCAGAACCAGGGGAGAGACTGGAGTTAAACTGGCAGCACCATGTGCACAGGTTGGAGTTAGCTGGCTGAACCATATTCAGAGACTGGAGTTAAACTGGCAAATGCATGGGCAGATATTGAATTTAAACTGGCAGATCCACGGACAGAGACCCAAGTTAAACTGGCAGCTTCATGGACAGAGACTGGAGTTAACATGTCAGAGACATGAACAAAGGCTGAAGTTACACTGGCAGCTTCATGGGCAGAGACTTGACTTAAACAGCCAGATCCATAAACAGACTATTGAGTTAAACTGTTAGAACCATGGGCAGAGGCTGGAGTTAAACTGTCAGAAGCATTGGTAGAGAATGAACATAAACTGGCAGATCCATGGGCATATTTTGGCTTTAAAATTGCCGAACCATGGGCAAAGACTGGAATTAAACACGCAGATTCATGGACAGATAATGGAATTAATAAGAAAGAAACATTGGTAGAGATTGGAGTTAAACTGGCAGCAACACAGGTATATACCTGAGTTAAAATGGCAGAACCATGGGCAGAGACTGGAATTAAAATTGCAGAATAATGGGAGAGACTGGAGTTAAATTGGCAGCACCATGTGTACAGGCAGGAGTTAGCTGGCTGAACATATGCAGAGACTTGAGTTAAACTGGCAAATACATGGTCAGATATTGAATTTAAACTGGCAGATCCACGGGCAGAGACTGGACTAAAACTGGCAGAATCATGGACAGAGACTGGAGGTGAACTGGCAGAACCATTGGCAGAGACTAGAATTTAAGTGGGAGAACCATTGGAATATTCTGGAATTAAACTGGCAGAAGCATGGACAGAGATTGGAGTTAAACTGGCAGAAACGTAAAGAAAAACTGGATTTAAACTTGCAGCTCCATGGGCAGAAGCTGGACTTTAACTGGCAAAACCCTGGACAGAGTATTGAGTTAAACTGGCAGAACTAATGAGCGTGACTGGAGTTAAACTTGCAGAGCCACGGGAAGACACTTGAGTTAAACTGTCAGAATCATGGATCAAGATTGGAGTTAAACTGTCAGAATCATGGGCAGAGATTGGAGTTAATCTGGCAAATCCATGGCCTGGGACTGAATATAAACTGGCAGAACTATGGGCAGAGATTTGAGTTAAACTAAAAGAACCGTGGATAGAGACTTGATTTAAACTGGCAGAACCATGAGCGGAGACTGGATTTAAACTAGCAGAACCATGGGCTGAGCCTGGAGTTAAACTGGCAGCAACATGGGCAAAGTCTGGAGTTAAAACTGCAAATCTTCAAGCAGAGACTGTAATTAAACTGAAAGTACCACAGGCAGATACTGGAGTTAAAGTGGCAGATCCATGGACAGAGTTTGGAGTTATACTGGCTGAACCATATGCTGAGACTGGAGTTAATCTGGCATATCCAAGGGCAGATACTGAATTTAAACTGGCAGAAACACGGGCAGATACTTGAGTAAACCTGGCCGAATCATGGACAGAGACTGGAGTCAAACTGGCAGAACCATGTATTAGTCTGAAGTTAAACTGGCATATCCATCGGAACAGACTGGATTTAAACTGAGAGAACCATGGGCAGATACTGGAGTTAAACTGGCTGAACCACATGCAAACACTGGAGTAAATCTGGCAGAACCATCGACAGATACTGGAATTAATCTGAAAGAAACATTGGCAGAGACTGGAGTTAAACTGGCAGGACGATGTGCACAGGCTGGAGTTAGCTGGCTGAACCACATACAGAGACTGGAATTAATCTGGCAAATACATGGGCAGATACTGAATTTAAACTGGCAGATCCACGTACTGAGATTGGAGTAAAACTGGCAGAACCATTGGCAGAGACTGGAATTAAAGTGCAGAACCATGGGAATATTCTGGAGTTAAACTGGCAGCTTCATGGGCATAGGCTGGAGTTTAACAGGCAAAAACCTGGACAGAGTATTGATTTGAACTGACAGAACCACGGACAGAGACTGGAGTTAAACTTGCAGATCCACTCGAGTTAAACTGGCAGAATCATGGATAGAGACTGGCATTAAACTGTCAGAATCATGGATAGGTACTGGAGTTAATCTGGCAAATCCATGGCCTGGGACTGAATTAAAACTGGCAGAACTACTGGCAGAGACTTGAGTTAAAGTAAAAGAACCATAGCAGAGACCGGAGTTAAAATGTTAGCACCACGTGCACAGGCTGGAGTTATACTGGCTGAACCATATGCAGAGCCTGGAGTTAAACTGGCACCATCATGGGCAGTATCAGGATCTAATCTGGCATATCCATGGGCAGAAACTGAATTTAAACTGGCAGAACCACGGACAGATACTGGAGTTAAACTGGCAGAGCCATTTAATAGTCTGAAGTTAAACTGGCAAATCCACAGGAAGCGACTGGATTTAAAATCGCAAAACCATGGGCAGATACTGGAGTTAAACTGTCCGAACTACAAGCAGAGACCGGAGTAAATCTGGCAGAACCATTGAGAGATACTGGAATTAATCTGAAAGAAACATAGGCAGATACTGAATTTAAACTGGCAGATCCACTGACAGAGACTGGAGTAAAACTGGCAGAAGCATTGGTAGAGACTGGAGTTAAACTGGCAGAAACATGGGGATATTCTAGAGTTAAGCTGGCAGAAGCATGGACAGAGGATGGAGTTAAACTGGCAGAAACATGAAAAAAGACTGGAGTTAAACTGGCAGCTTCATGGACAGAGACTGGAGTTAAACTGTTTGAGACATGAGCAGACACTGAAGTTACACTGGCAGCTTCATGGGCAGAGACTTGAATTAAACTGGCAGAAGCATGAACAGATAATGGAATTAATCTGAAAGAAACACTGGCAGATATTGGAGTTACACTGGCAGAACCACGGGCATATTCCTGAGTTAAAATGGCGGAACCATGGGCAGAGACTGGAATTAAACTGGCAAAACCATGGATTAGAGTGAAGTTCAACTGGCAGAACCATAGGAAGAAAGTGGATTTCAAATGGCAGAACCATTGGAGAGACTGGAGATAAACTGGCAGCACCATTTGCACAGGCTGGAGTTAGCTGGCTGTACCATATGCAGAGACTGGATTTAAACTGGCAGAATCATGGGCAGAGACTGGAGTTAATCTGGCAAATACATGGTCATATACAGAATTTAGACTGGCAGATTCACGGGCAGTGACTGGAGTTAATCTGGCAAATACATGGTCATATATAGAATTTAGACTGGCAGGTTCACAGGCAGTGAATGGATTTAAACTGGCAGAAGCATGGACAGAGATTGGAGTTAAACTGACAGAAACATGAAGAAAGACTGGAGTTAAACTTCCAGCTTCATGGACAGTGGCTGGGGTTTAACTGGCAGAAAAAATGACAGAGATTGGAGTTAAACTAACAGAATCATTGATAGAGACTAGATTTAAACTGTCAGAATAATGTCAGACAGTGGAGTTAAACTGACAGCAACATGTGCACAGGCTGGAGTTAAACTGGCTGAACCATATGCAGATATGGGAGTTAAACTGGCAGGATCATGAGCAGTGTCAGGAGTTAATCTGTCAAATACATGGGCAGAGACTGAATTTAAATTGGGAGAACCACAGGCAGATACTGGAAGAAAACTGGCAGAACGATGTACAGAGACTGGAGTTAAATTGGAAGAACCATTTACTAGTCTGAAGTTAAACTGGCATATCCACCGGAAGAGACTCAATTTCAAATGGCAAAACCATGGGCAGAGGCTGTAGTTAAACTGGCATTAACATGTGCACAGGCTGGAGTTAAACTGGCTGAACCATATGCAGAGACTGGCATAAAACTGGCAGATCCATGGACAGGGACGGGAGTTGAACTGGAAGAGACTGGAAATAAACTGGCAAATACATGGGCAGATACTGAATTTAAAATGGCAGATCCAAGTACAGAGATTGTAGTATAACTGGCAGAACCATGGACAGAGACTGGAGGTAAACTGGCAGAACCATTGGCAGAGACTGGAATTAATGTGGTAGCACCATGGGAATATTCTGGAGTTAAACTGGCAGCTTCATGGGCAGAGGCTGGAGTTTAACTGGTGAAAACCTGGATAGAATATTGATTTAAACTGACAGAACGATGGACAGAGACTGGAGTTAAACTTGCAGATCCACGGGCAGACACTCGAGTTAAACCGGCAGAATCATGGACAGAGACTGGAGTTAAACTGTCAGAATCATGGATAGATACTGGAGTTATTCTGGCAAATCCATGGCCTGGGACTGAACGTAAAGTGGCAGAACTACGGGCAGAGACTTGAGTTAAAGTAAAATAACCATGGGCAGATACTGGAGTTAAACTGGCAGAACCACGGGCATACTCCTGAGTTAAAATTGCAGAAGCACGGGCAGCCACTCGAGTTAAACCAACAGAATCATGGATAGAGACTGGAGTTAAACTGTCACAACCATGGGCACAGAAGGCAGGTAAACTGGCAGAAGCATATGCAGAGACTGGAGATAATATAACAAATCTTCGGGCAGAGACTGAAATTAAACTTGCTGAACCAATGGCAGCCACTCGAGTTATACTAACAGAATCATGGATCGAGACTGGAGTTAAACTGGCAGAACCACTGGCATATTCCTGAGTTGAAATGGCAGAGCCATGGGCAGAGATTTGAATTAACTGGCAAAATCATGGATTAGACGGAAGTTCAACTGGCAGAACAATGGGAAGAAACTGGATTTAAAATAGCAGAACCATGGGAGAGACTGGAGTTAAACTGGTACAAACCAGGTGCACAGGCTCGAGTTAAACTGGCTGAACCATATGCAGAGAATGGAGTAAAATTGGCAGAACCATGGACAAAGACTGGAATTAAACTGGCAGTACGATGGACAGATACTGGAATTAATCTGAAAGAAACATTGGCAGAAGTGGAGTTAAACTGACAACACCACGGGCATATTCCTGAGATAAAATGGCAGAAGCATGGGCAGAGACTGGAGTTAAACTGGCAAATTCAGGGGCAGATACTGAATTTAAGGTGGCAGATCCAATGAACGAGACTGGAGTAAAACTGGCAGAAGCATTGGTAGAGACTGGAGTTAAACTCGCAGAAACATTGGGATATTCTGGAGTTAAACTGGCAGAAGCATATGCAGAGAATGGAGTAAAATTGGCAGAACCATGGACAAAGACTGGAATTAAACTGGCAGTACGATGGACAGATACTGGAATTAATCTGAAAGAAACATTGGCAGAAGTGGAGTTAAACTGACAACACCACGGGCATATTCCTGAGATAAAATGGCAGAAGCATGGGCAGAGACTGGAGTTAAACTGGCAAATTCAGGGGCAGATACTGAATTTAAGGTGGCAGATCCAATGAACGAGACTGGAGTAAAACTGGCAGAAGCATTGGTAGAGACTGGAGTTAAACTCGCAGAAACATTGGGATATTCTGGAGTTAAACTGGCAGAAGCATGGACTGGGATTGGAGTTAAACTGGCAGAAACATGAAGAAAGACAGGAGTTATACTGGCAGCTTCATGGACAGAGATTGGATTTAAACTGTTAGAGACATGAACAGACACTGAAGTTACACTGGCAGCTTCATGGGCAGAGACTTGAATTAAACTGGCAGAAGCATGAAGAGACAACTGAGTTAAAGTGTCAGAACCGTGGACAGAGACTGGAGTTAAACTGGCTGAAGCATTGGTAGAGACTGGACATAAACTGGCAGAACCATGGCCATAAATTGGCTTTAAACTTGCAGAACCATGGGCAGAGATTGGAATTTAAATGGCAGATCCATGGACAGATAATGGAATTAATCTGAAATAAACATTGGCAGATGCTGGAGTTACACTGGCAGAACCACGGGCATATTCCTGAGTTAAAATGGCAGAACCACAGGCAGAGACTGGAATTAAACTGGCAGAACCATGGATTAGAGCGAAGTTCAACTGGCAGAACCATAGGAAGAAACTGGATTTAAAATGGCAGAACCATTGGAGAGACTGGAGATAAACTGGCATCACCATTTGCACAGGCTGGAGTTAGCTGGCTGTACCATATGAAGAGACTGGATTTAAACTGGCAGAATCATGGGCAGAGACTGGAGTTAATCTGGCAAACACATAGTCATATACAGAATTTAGATCGGCAGATTCATGGGCAGTGACTGGAGTTAAACTGGCAGAATCGTGGGCAGAGACTGGAGTTAATCTGGCAAATACATGGTCATATACAGAATTTAGACCGGCAAATTCATGGGCAGTGACTGGAGTTGAACTGGCAGAAGCATGGACAGAGATTGGAGTTAAACTGACGGAAAGACTAGAGTTAAACTTCCAGCTTCATGGACAGTGGCTGGAGCTTAACTGGCAGAAAAAATGACAGATAATGGAGTTAAACTGGCAGAACCAATGACAGAGACTGGAGTTAAAATTTGCAGAACTAGGGGCAGCCACACGAGTTAAACTAACAGAATCTTGGATAGAGACTGGAATTAAACAGTCACAACCTTGGGCACAGACTGGAGTTAAACTGGCAGAAGCATGGGCAGAGATTATGATAATATGACAAATCTTCAGGCAGAGACTGAAATTAAACTTGCAGAACCAATGGCAGCCACTTGAGTTAAACTAACAGAATCATGGATAGAGACTAGAGTTAAACTGTCAGAATAATAGTCAGACACTGGAGTTAAACTGACAGCAACATGTGCACAGGCTGGAGTTAAACTGGCTGAACCATATGCAGATATGGGAGTTAAACTGGCAGGATCATGAGCAGCGTCAGGAATTAATCTGGCAAATATATGGGCAGAGACTGAATTTAAACTGGGAGAACCACGGGCAGATACTGGAAGAAAACTGGCAGAACGATGTACAGAGACTGGAGTTAAATTGGAAGAACCACTTACAAGTCTGAAGTTAAACTGGCATATCCATTGGAAGAGACTCGATTTAAAATGGCAGAACCATGCGCAGAGACTGTAGTTAAACTGGCATCAACATGTGCACAGGCTGGAGTTAAACTGGCTGAACCATATGGAGAGACTGGCATAAATCTGGCAGATCCATGGACAGAGACTGGAGTTGAACTGGCAGAAACATTGGCAGAGACTGGAATTAAACTGGCAAATACATGGGCAGAAACTGAATTTAAACTGGCAGATCCACGTACAGAGATTGTAGTATAACTGGCCGAACCATGGACAGAGACTGGAATTAAAGTGGCAGAACCATGGGAATATTCTGGAGTTTAACTGGCAGCTTTATGGGCAGTGACTGGAGTTTAACTGGTGAAAACCTGGACAGAGTATTGATTTAAACTGACAGAACCATGGACAGAGACTGAGTTAAACTTGCAGAACCACGGGTAGACACTCGAGTTAAACCAACAGAATCATGGACAGAGACTGGAGTTAAACTGTCAGAATTATGGATAGGTACTGGAGTTATTCTGGCAAATCCATGGCCTGGGACTGAACGTAAAGTGGCAGAACTACGGGCAGAGACTTGAGTTAAAGTAAAATAACCATGGGCAGATACTGGAGTTAAACTGGCAGAACCACGGGCATACTCCTGAGTTAAAATTGCAGAAGCACGGGCAGCCACTCGAGTTAAACCAACAGAATCATGGATAGAGACTGGAGTTAAACTGTCACAACCATGGGCACAGAAGGGAGGTATACTGGCAGAAGCATATGCAGAGACTGGAGATAATATAACAAATCTTCGGGCAGAGACTGAAATTAAACTTGCTGAACCAATGGCAGCCACTCGAGTTATACTAACAGAATCATGGATCGAGACTGGAGTTAAACTGGCAGAACCACGCTTATATTCCTGAGTTGAAATGGCGGAACCATGGGCAGAGACTTGAATTAACTGGCAAAATCATGGATTAGACGGAAGTTCAACTGGCAGAACAATGGGAAGAAACTGGATTTAAAATAGCAGGACCATGGACAGAGACTGGAATTAAATGGGCAGTACGATGGACAGATAATGGAATTAATCTGAAAGAAAAATTAGCAGAACTGGAGTTAAACTGGCAGCACCACGGGCATATTCCTGAGTTAAAATGGCAGAGACTGGAGGTAAACTGGCAAATTCATGGGCAGATACTGAATTTAAACTGGCAGATCCACTGACAGAGACTGGAGTAAAACTGGCAGAAGCATTGGTAGAGACTGGAGTTAAACTGGCAGAAACATGGGGATATTCTGGAGTTAAAATGGAAGAAGCATGGACAGAAATTGGAGTTAAACTGGCAGAAACAATAACAGACACTAAAGTTACATTGGCAGAGACTTGAATTAAACTGGCAGAAGCATGAACAGACAACTGAGTTAAAGTATCAGGACCATGGACAGAGACTGGAGTTAAACTGGCAGAAGCATTGGTAGAGACTGGACATAAACCAGCAGAACCATGGCCATAATTTGGCCTTAAACTTGCAGAACCACGGGCACAGACTGGAATTAAAATGGCAGATCCATGGGCAAATAATGGAATTAATCTGAAAGAAACATTGGCAGATTTTGGAGTTACACTGGCAGTACCATGGGCATATTCCTGAATTAAAATGGTAGAACCATGGGTAGTGACCAGAAATAAACAGGCAAAACCATGGATTAGACAGAAGTTCAACTGGCAGAACTATGGAAGAAATGGGATTTAAAATGGCAGAACCATGGGAGAGACTGGAGTTAAACTGACAGCACCATGTGAGCAGGCTGGAGTTAAACTGGTAGAATCATGAGCAGAGACTGGAGTTAATCTGGCAAATCCATGGGCAGATACTGAATTTAAACTGGCAGATCCACAGGCAGAGTCTGGTGTTAAACTGGCAGAACCATGGACAGAGACTGGTGTTAAACTGGCAGAACCATTGGTAGAGACTGGAATTAAATATTCTGGAGTTAAACTGGCATAAACATGAAGAAAGACTGGAGTTAAACTGAGAGCTCCATGGACAGTGGCAGGAGTTTAACAGGCAGAACCCTGCTCAGAATATTGAGTTAAACTGGCAGAACCAATGACAGAGACGGGAGTTAAACTGACAAAACCATGTACAGAGACTGGTGTTAAACTTGCAGAGCTATGGGCAGACACTCGAGTTAAACAGGCAGAATCATGGACAGAGACTGGAGTTAAACTGTCAGACTCATGGGCAGAGACTGGAGTTAATGTGGCGAATACATGGCCTGGGACTGAATTTAAACTGGCAGATCTCCGGGCAGTGACTTGAATTAAATTAGCAGAACCATGGACAGAGACTTGATTTAAACTGGCAGAACCATGAGCAGAGACTCGAGTTAAACTCGCAGAACCATGTACTAGTCTGATGTTAAACTGGCAAATCCATGCGAAACAACTGGATTTAAAATCGCAGAACCATGGGCAGAAACTGGAGTTAAAAGTGGCTGAACCACAAGCAGAGACCGGAGTAAATCTGGCAGAACCATCAACAGATACTGGAATTAATCTGAAAAAAAACATTGGCAGAGACTGGAGTTAAACTGACAGAACCACGGGCATATTCCTGAGTTGAAATGGCAGAACCATGGGCAGAGACTGGAATTAACTGGCAAACTCATGGATTAGACGGAAGTTCAACTGGCAGAACCATGGAAAGGAACTGGATTGAAAATGGCAGAACCATGGGAGAGACTGGAGTTAAACTGGCAGCACCAGGTGCACAGGCTCGAGACAAATTGGCTGAACCATATGCAGAGACTAGAGTTAACTGGAAGAATCGTGGGCACTGTCAGGAGTTAATTTGGCATATCCATGGGCAGATACTGAATTTAAAGTGGCAGAACCATGTACTAGTCTGAAGTTAAACTAGCATATCCATGGGAAGAGACTGGATTTAATAGTGCAGAACCATGGGCAGAAACTGGAGTTAAACTGGCTGAACCACTTGCAGAGACTGGAGTAAATCTGGCAGAACCATCGAAAGATACTGTAATTAATCTGAAAGGAACATTGGCAGAGACTGGATTAATACTGGCAGAACCATGTGCAGCGACCAGAAATAAACGGGCAAAACCATGGATTAGTCAGAAGTTCAACTGTCAGAACCATGGCAAGAAATGGGATTCAAAATGGCAGGAGTTAGCTGGCTGTGCCATATGCAGAGACTGGAGTTAAGCTGGCAGAATCATGGGCAGAGACTGGAGCTAATCTGGCAAACACATGGTCATATACAGAATTTAAACTGGCAGATCCACGGGCAGTGACTGGAGTTAAACTGGCAGAACCAATGACAGATACTGGAGTTAAATTGGTAGATCTATGGACAGAGGCTGGAGTTAAACTGGCAGAAACATGAAGAAAGACTGGAATTAAACTGGCAGAGCCATGGGAATATTCTGGAGTTACACTGGCAGTAACATGGACAGAGAATGGAGTTAAACTGGCAGAAACATGAAGAAAGACTGGAGTTAAACTTGCAGCTTCATGGACAGAGGCTGGAGTTTAACTTGCAGGACCAAGGACAGATTATTGAGTTAAACTGACAGAACCAATGACAGAGACTGGACTTAAACTTGCAGAACCACGGGCAGCCACTCAAATTAAACTAACCCAATCATGGGTAGAGACTGGAGTTAAACTGTCAGAATCATGGGCACAGACTGGAGTTAAACTGGCAGAAGCATGAGCAGAGACGGGAGATAATCTGTCAAATCTTTGGGCAGAGACTGAAATTAAACTTGCAGCAACATGTGCACAGGCTGGAGTTAAATTCGCTGAACCATATGCAGAGACTGGAGTTAAACTGGCAGAAACATGAGCAGCGTCAGGAGTTAATCTGGTAAATCCATGGGCAGAGACTGAATTTAAACTGGGAGAACCACGGGCAGATACTGGAATAAAATTGGCAGAACAATGTACAGAGACTGGAGTTAAACTGGCAGAACCATTTACTAGTCTGAAGTTAAACAGGCATATCTATCGGAAGAGACTCGATTTAAAATGGCAGAACCATGGGCAGAAACTGGAGTTAAACTGGCATCAACAGGTGCACAGGCTGGAGTTAAACTGGCTGAACCATATGCAGAGACTGGCAAAAAACTGGCAGAACCATAGACAGAGACTGGTCTTGAACTGGCAGAAACATTGGCAGAGACTGGAATTAAACTGGCAGACCAGGAGCATATTCTCGACTTAAACTTGCAGAACCACGGGCACAGACTGGAGTTAAACTGCCAGCATCGTGTACTCAGACTCGAGTTAAAATGGCAGAATTGTAGGCAGAGACTGGAGATAATCAGGCAAATCATCGGGCGGAGGCTGAATTTAAACTGGCAGAACCAGGGGCAAATACTGGAGTTAAACTGGCAGAACCATGTGTAGATTCTGGAGTTAAAATGTAGAACCATGGGCAGAGACTGGAATTAAAGTGGCAGAACCATGGATTAGGCAGAAGTTCAACTGGCAGAACCATGGGAAGAGATTGGATCTAAAATGGCAAAACCATGGGAGTGACTGGAGTTAAACTCGCAGTACCATGTGTACAGGCTGGAGTTAGCTGGCTGAACCATATGCAGAGACTGGAGTTAAACTGGCAGAGTCATGAGCAGAGACTGGAGTTAATCTGGCAAATCCATGGGCAGATACTGAATTTAAATTGGCAGATCCATGGTCAGAGATTGGTGTAAAACTGGCAGAACCATGGACAGAGACTGGAGTTAAACTTGCAAAACCATTGGCAGAGACTGGAATTAATGTGGTAGAACTATGGGAATATTCTGGAGTTAAACTGGCAGCTTCATGGCCAGAGGCTGGAGTTTAACAAGCGAAACCCTGGACAGCATATTGATTTAAACTGACAGAACCATGGACTAGTCTGAACTTACAGATCCAAGGGCAGACACTCGAGTTAAACTGGCAGAACCATGTACTAGTCTGAACTTAACCTAGCAAATCCATGGGAAGCGATCAGATTTAAAATCACAGAACCATGGGCAGAAACTGGAGTTAAACTGGCGGAACCACAGGCCGAGACTGGAGTAAATCTGGCAGAACCATCGGCAGATACAGGAATTAATCTGAAAGATACATTGGCAGAGACTGGAGTTAAACTGGCAGAACCACAGGCATATCCCTGAGTTGAAATGGCAGAACTGTGGGCAGAGATTGGAATTAACTGGCAAATCATTGGATTAGATGGAGCTTCAACTGGCAGAACCATGGGAAGAAAATGGATTTAAAATGGCAGAACCATGGGAGAGGCTGGAGTTAAACTGGCAGCACCATGTGCACAGGCTCGAGTTAATCTGGCTGAACCATATGCAGAGACTGGAATAAAACTGGCAGAACCATGGACAGAGACTGGAATAAAACTGGCAGTGCCATGGACAGATACTGGAATTAACCTGAAAGAAAGTTTGGCAGAGACTGGAGTTAAACTGGCAGCACCACGGGCATATTACTGAGTTAAAATGGCAGAACCATGGGCAGAGACTGGAGTTAAACTGGCAAAACCAAGAGCAGAGACTGGAGTTAAACTAGCAGTGCAATTGCCGAGCCTGGTGTTAAACTGGCAGAATCATTGGCAGAGACTGGATATAATCAGGCAAATCATTGGGCACAGTCTGAACTTAAACTGGCAGAACCACGGGCAAATACTGGAGTAAAACTGGCAGAACCATGGGTAGAATCTGGATTTAAAATGGCAGAACCATGGGAGAGACTGGAATTAAACTGGCAGCATCGTGGCACAGGCTGGAGTTAAACTGGCTGAACCATATGCAGAGACTGGATTTAAACTGGCAGAATCATGAGCAGAGTCTGGAATTAATCTGGCAAATACATGGGCAGATACTGAATTTAAACTGGCAGTTCCACTGACAGAGACTCGAGTAAAACTGGCAGAAACATTGGTAGAGACTGGAGTTAAACTGGCAGAAACATGGCCATAATTTGGCTTTAAACTTGCAGAACCATGGGCACAGACTGGAATTAAACTGTCAGATCCATGGACAGATAATGGAATTAATCTGAAAGAAACATTGGCTGATACAAGTGTTACACTGGCAGAACCACTGGCATATTCCTGAGTTAAAATGGCAGAACCATGGGCAGAGACTGGAATTAAACTGGCAAAACCATGGATTAGAGAGAAATGCAACTGGCAGAACCATGGGAGGAAACTGGATTTAAAATGGCAGAACCACGTGCAGAGACTGGAGTTAAACTGGCAGAATCATGGGCAGATGCTGGAGTTAATCTGGCAAATACATGGTCATATACAGAATTTAAACAGGCAGATCCACGGGCAGTGACTTGAGTTAAACTGGCTAAAGCATGCACAGAGATTGGAGTTAAACTGACAGAAACATGAAGAAAGACGAGTTAAACTGGCAACTTCATGGACAGTGGATGGAGTTGAACTGGAAGAAATAATGACAGAGACTGGAGTTAAACTGGCAGAACAAAAGAGAGAGACTGGATTTAAAATTGCAGAACCACGGGCAGCCATTCGAGTTAAACTAACAGAATCATGGATAGAGGCTGGAGTAAACTGTCACAACCATGGGCACAGACTGGAGTTAAACTGGCAGAAGCATGGGCAGAGACTGGAGATAATATAACAAATCTTCGGGCAGAGACTGAAATGAAACTTGCTGAACCAATGGCAGCAACTCAAGTTAAATTAAGAGAATCATGGATCGAGACTGGAGTTAAACTGTCAGAATCATGGGCAGACACTGGAGTTAAACTGGCAGCAACATGTGCACAGGCTGGAGTTAAACTGGCTGAACCACATGCAGAGACGAGAGTTAAACTGGCAGGATCATGAGCAGCGTGAGGAGTTAATCTGGCAAATCCATGGGCACAGACTAAATTTAAACTGCGAGAACCATGGGCAGATCCTGGAATAAAACTGGTAGAATGATGTACAGAGACTGGAGTTAAATTGGAAGCACCATTTACTAGTCTGAATTTAAACTGGCATATCCATCGCAAGAGACTCGATTTAAAATGGCAGAACCATGGGCATAGACAGCAGTTAAACTGGCATCAACATGTACACAGGCTGGAGTTAAACTGGCTGAACCATGGACAGAGACTTGAGGTAAATTGACAGAACCATTGGCAGAGACCTGAATTAAAGTGGCAGAAACATGGGAATATTTCGGAGTTAAACTGGCAGCTTCATGGGCAGATGTTGGAGTGTAACTGGCGAAACCCTGGACAGAGTATTCATTTAAACTGACAGAACCATGGACAGAGACTGGAGTTAAACTTGCAGATCCACGGAGGACACTCGAGTTAAACTTGCAGATCCATGGGCAGAAACTTGAGTTAAACTTGCAGAATCATGGATAGAGACTGGAATTACCTCACAGTACCATGGACAGATACTGGAATTAATCTGAAAGAAACATTGGCAGAACTGGATTTATACTGGCGCACTATGGGCATATTCCTGAGATAAAATAGCAGAAACATGGGCAGAGACTGAAGTTAAACTAACAAATTCATGGGCATATATTGAATTTAAAATGGCAGATCCATTGACAGAAACTGGAGTAAAACTGGCAGAAGCATTGGTAGAGACTGGAGTTAAACTGGCAGAAACATGGGGATAGTCAGGAGTTAAACTGGCAGAAGCATGGACAGAGATTGGAGTTAAACTGGCAGAAACATGAAGAAAGACTGGAGGTAAACTGGCAGCTTCATGGACAGAAACTGGATTTGAACTGTTATAGACATGAACAGACACTGAAGTTACACTGGCAGCTTCATGGACAGAGACTTGAATTAAACTGGCAGAAACATGAACAGGCAACTGAGTTAAAGTGTCAGAACCATGGACAGAGACTGGAGTTAAACTGGCAGAAGCATTGGTAGAGACTGGATATAAACTGGCAGAACCATGGCCAAAATTTGGCTTTAAACTTGCAGAAACATGGGCACAGACTGGAATTAAACTGTCAGATCCATTGACAGATAAAGGAATTAATCTGAAAGAAACATTGGCACTTACTGGAGTTACCCTGGCAGAACCACGGGCATATTCCTGAGTTAAAATGGCAGAACCACGGGCAGATACTGGAATTAAACTGGCAAAACCATGGGCAGCCACTCGAGTTAAACTAACAGAATCATGGATAGAGACTGGAGTTAAACTGTCACAACCATGGGCACAGACTGGAGTTAAACTGGCAGAAGCATGGGCAGAGACTGCAGATAATATAACAAATCTTCGGGCAGAGACTGAAATTAAACTTGCTGAACCAATGGCAGCGACTCGAGTTAAATTAAGAGAATCATGGATCAAGACTGGAGTTAAACTGCCAGAATCATGGGCAGACACTGGAGTTAGACTGGCAGCAACATGTGCACAGGCTGGAGTTAAACTGGCTGAACCATATGCAGGGACAGGAGTTAAACCGGCAAGATCATGAGCAACGTGAGAAGATAATCTGGCAAATCCATGGGCAGAGACTGAACTTATACTGGGAGAAAGACGGGCAGATCCTGGAATAAAACTGGCAGAACGATGTACAGAGACTGGAGTTAAATTGGAAGAACCATTTACTAGTCCAAAGTTAAACTGGCATATCCATCGCGAGAGACTCGATTTAAACTAGCAGACCCATGGGCATAGACTGGAGTTAAACTGGCATCAACATTTGCACAGGCTGGAGTTAAACTGGCTGAACCATATACAAAGTCTGGCGTAAAACTGGCAGAAGGATGGACAGAGACTGGAGTTGACCTGGCAGAAACATTGGCAGAGACTGGAAATAAATTGGCAAATACATAGGCAGATACTGAATTTAACTGGCAGATCCACGTACAGAGATTGGAGTAAAACTGGCAGAACCATTGGCAGAGACTGGAATTAAAGTGGCAGAACCATGGGAATATTCTGGAGTTAAACTGGCAGCTTCATGCACAGATGCTGGAGTTTAACTGGTGAAACCCTGGACAGAGTATTGATGTAAACTGACAGAACCATGGACAGAGACTGGAGTTAAACTTGCAGATCCACGGGCAGGCACTTAAGTTAAACTGGCAGAATCATGGATAGAGACTGGAGTTAAACTGTTAAAATCATGGATTGGTTCTGGAGTTATTCTGGCAAATCCATGGCCTGGGATTGAATTTAAACTGGCAGAACTACGGGCAGAGATTTGAGTTAAAGTAAAATAACCATGAGCAGAGACAGGAGTTAAACTGGCAGCACCATGTGCACAGGCTTGAGTTAAGCTGGCTGAACCCTGTGCAGAGACTGGAGTTAAACTGGCAGAATCATGGGCAGTGTCAGGAGTTAATCTGGAATATCCATGGACAGAAACTGAATTTAATCTGGCAGAACCATGTACTAGTCTGAAGTTAAACATGGGAATGACTGGATTTAAAATCACAGAACCATGGGCAGAAACTGGAGTTAGACTGGCTGAACCACCAGCAGGGACCGGAGTAAATCTGGCAGAACCATCGACAGATACTGGATTAATCTGAAAGAAACATTGGCAGAGCCTGGAGTTAAACTGGCAGAACCATGGGGCATATTCCTGCATTGAAATGGCAGAACCATGGGCAGAGACTGGAAGTAACTGGCAAAATCATGGATTAGACGGAGCTTCAACTGGCAGAACAACGGGAAGAAACTGGATTTAAAATGGCAAAACCATGGACAGAGACTGGAGTTAAACTGGCAGTACCAGTTGCACAGGCTGGAGTTAAACTGGCTGAATCATATGCAGAGACTGGGGTAAAACTGGCAACACCATGGACAGAGACTGGAGTTAATCTGGCAGCACCACGGGCATATTCCTGAGTTAAAATGGCAGAACCATGGGCAGAGCCTGGAGTTAAACTGGCAGAACCATGGGCAGAGACTGGAGTTAAACTGGCAGAAACATGAAGAAAGACGGGAGTTAAACTGGCAGCTTCATGGACAGAGACTGGATTTAAACAGTTACAGACATGCACAGACACTAAAGTTACACTGGCAGCTTCATGGGCAGAGACTTGAATTAAACTGGCAGAAGCATGAACAGACAACTGAGTTAAAGTCTCAGAACCGTGGACAGAGACTGGAGTTAAACTGGCAGAAGCATTGGTAGAGACTGGACATAAACTGGCAGAACCATGGCCATAATTTGGCTTTAAACTTGCAGAACCATGGGCACAGACTGAAATTTAAATGGCAGATCCATGGACAGAAAATGGAATTAATCTGAAAGAAACATTGGCAGGTACTGGAGTTACACTGGCAGAACCACGGGCATATTCCTGAGTTAAAATGGCAGAACCATGGGCAGAGACTGGAATTAAACTGGCAAAACCATGGATTAGAGAGAAATGCAACTGGCAGAACCATAGGAGGAAACTGGATTTAAAATGGCAGAACCATTGGAGAGACTGGAGTTAATCTGGCAAATACATGGGCAGATACTGAATTTAAACTGGCAGATCCACGGATGGAGACCCAAGTTAAACTGGCAGCTTCATGGACAGAAACTGGAGTTAACCTGTCAGAGACATGAGCAGAAGCTGAATTTATACTGGCAGCTTCATGGGCAGAGACTTGAATTAAACTGGCAGATTCATGAACAGACAATTGATTTAAACTGTTAGAAGCATGGACAGAGGCTGGAGTTAAACTGGCAGAAGCATTGGTAGAGAATGGACATATACTGGCTGAACCATGGGCATATTTTGGCTTCAAACTTGCAGAACCATGGGCACAGACTGGAATTAAACAGGCAGATCCATGGACAGATAATGGAATTAATATGAAAGAAACATTGGCAGAGATTGGAGTTAAACTGGCAGAACCACGGATATGTACCTGAGTTAAAATGGCAGAACCATGGGCAGAGACTGGAATTAAAATTGCAGAATAATGGGAGAAACTGGAGATAAACTGGCATCACCATGTGTACAGGCTGGAGTTAAACTTGCTGAACCATATGCAGAGACTGGAGTTAAACTGGCACTATAATGGACAGAGACTGTAGGTAATCTGGCAAATACATGGTCAGATACTGAATTTACACTGGCAGATCCACAGGCAGAGACTGGAATTAAAGTGGCAGAACCATGGGCAGAGACGGGAGTTAATCTGGCAAATACATGGCCTGGGACTGTATTTAAACTGGCAGATCTCCGGGCAGTGACCTGAGTTAAACTAGCAGAACCATGGACAAAGACTTGCTTTAAACTGGCAGAACCATGAGCAGAGACTTGAGTTTAACTAGCAGAACCATGGGCCAAGCCTGGAATTAAACTGGCAGCACCATGGGCACAGACTGGAGTTAAACTGGCGGATTCATGGGCAGAGACTGGAATTAAACTGGCAGATTCATGGGCAGAGACTGGAATTAAACTGGCAGATTCATGGGCAGAGACTGGAATTAAACTGGCAGAAACATGGGCAGAGACTGGGGATAATCAGGCAGACCATGGGTATATTCTCGACTTAAATTTGCAGAACCACGGGCATAGCCTGGAGTTAAACTGCCAGCATCGTGGGCACAGACTCGAGTTAAAATGGCAGAATCATGGGTAGAGATTGGAATTAAACTGTCAAAACCATGGATTAGACAGATGTTCAACTGGCAGAACCATGGGAAGAAACTGGATTTAAAATGGCAGGACGATGTGCACAGGCTGGAGTTAGCTGGCTGAACCATATGCAGAGACTGGAGTTAAACTGACAGAATCATGGGCAGAGACTGGAATTAATCTGGCAAATACATGGTCAGATACTGAATTTAAAATGGCAGATCCACGGTCCGAGATTGGAGTAAAACTGGCCGAACCATGGACAGAGACTGGAGTTAAAGTCGTAGAACCATGGGAATATTCTGGAGTTAGACTGGCAGCTTCATGGGCAGAGGCTGGAGTTTAACAGGCGAAACCATGGACAAAGTATTGATTTAAATTCACAGAACCATGGACAGAGACGGGAGTTAAACTTGCAGATCCATGGGCAGACACTCGAGTTAAACTGTCAGAATCATGGATAGGTACTGGAGTTAATCTGGCAAATCCATGACCTGGGGCTGAATTTAAACTGGCAGAACTACGGGTGGAGACTTGAGTTAAAGTAAAATAACCATGGCAGAGACTGGAGTTAAACTGGCAGTACCACGTGCACAGGCTAGAGGTAAACTAGCTGAACCCTATGCAGAGACTGCAGTTAAACTGGCAGAATCATGGGCAGCAACAGGAGTTAATCTGGCATATCCATGGGCAGAGACTGAATTTAAGGTGGCAGAACAATGTACTAATCTGAAATTAAACAGGCAAATCATTCGGAAGCGACTGGATTTAAAATTGCAGAACCATAGGCAGAAACTGGAGTTAAACTGGCTGAACCACATGCAGAGACTGGAGTAAATCTGGCAGAACCATCAAAAGAACTTGAATTAATCTGAAAGAAACATTGGCAGAGACTGAATTAAAGCTGGCAGAACCACGGGCATATTCCTGTGTTAAAATGGCATAACCATGGGCAGTGACCGGAAATAAACGGGCAAAACCATGGATTAGACAGAAGTTCAACTGGCAGAACCATGGAAGAAACGGGATTTAAAATGGCAGAACCATGGCAGAGACTGGAGTTAAACTGGCAGCACCATGTTCACAGGCTGGAGTTAAACTGGCTGAACCATATGCAGAATCTGAATTTAAACTGGCAGATCCACAGGCAGAGACTGGTGTTAAACTGGCAGAACCATGGACAGAGACTGGAGTTAAACTGGCAGAACCATTGGCAGAGACTGGAATTAAAGTGGCAGACCCGTGGGAATATTCTGGAGTTAAACTGGCATAAACATGAAGAAAGACTGGAGTTAAACTGGCAGCTTCATGGACAGTGGCTGGAGTTTAACTGGCAGCACCCTGGACAGAATATTGAGTTAAACTGGCAGAACCAAACACAGAGACTGGAGTTAAATTTGCAGAACTATGGGCAGACACTCGAGTTAAACTGTCAGAATCATGGGCAGAGACCGGAGTTAATCTGGCAAATGCATGGCGTGGGATTGAATTTGAACTGGCAGATCTCCGGGCAGTGACATGAGTTAAATTAGCAGAGCGATGGACAGAGACTTGATTTAAACTGGCAGAACCATGAGCAGAGACTCGAGTTAAACTCGCAGAACCATGTACTAGTCTGAAGTTAAACTGGCAAATCCATGCAAAGCAACTGGAATTAACATTGCAGAACCATGGGCAGAAACTCGAGTTAAACTGGCTGAACCACAAGCAGAGACCGGAGTAAATCTGGCAGAACCATCAACAGATACTGGATTAATCTGAAAAAAAACATTGGCAGAGACGAGTTAAACTGGCAGAACCATGGGCATATTCCTGCGTTGAAATGGCAGAACCTTGGGCTGAGACTGGAATTAACTGGCAAAATCATGGATTAAGTGGAAGTTCAACTGGCAGAACCATGGGAAGAAACTGGATTTAAAATGACAGAACCATGGGAGAGACTGGAGCTAAACTGGCAGAATCATATGCAGAGACTGGGGTAAAACTGGCAGCACCATGGACAGAGACTGGAGTTAAACTGGCAGCACCATGGGCATATTCCTGATTTAAAATGGCAGAATCATGAGCAGAGACTGGAGTTAAACTATCAGAGCAATTGCCGAGCTTGGAGTTAAACTGGCAGAATCATGGGCAGGGACTGGAGGTGATCAAGCAAACCATCGGCCCAGGCTGAATATAAACTGGCAGAATCATGAGCAGAGCCTGGAGTTAATCTGGCAAATACATGGGCAGATACTGAATTTAAACGGGCATATCCACTGACAGAGACTGGAGTAAAACTGGCAGAAGCATTGGTAGAGACTGGAGTTAAACTGGCAGAAACATGGGGATATTCTGGAGTTAAATTGGCAGAGCCAAGGACAGAGAATGGAGTTAAACTGGTAGAAACATGAAGAAAGACTGGAGTTAAACCGGCAGCTTCATGGACAGAGACTGGAGCTAAACTCTTAGAGACATGAACAGACACAGAAGTTACACTGGCAGCTTCATGGGCAGAGTCTTGAATTATACTGGCAGAAGCATGAACAGACAACTGAGTTAAAGGGTCAGAACCATGGACAGAGACTGGAGATAAACTGGCAGAAGCATTGGTAGAAACTGGACATAAACTGGCAGATCCATGGCCATAATTTGGCTTTAACTTGCAGGACCATGGGCACAGACTGGAATTAAACTGGCAGATCCTATGGACAGACGATGGAATTAATCTGAAAGGAACATTGGCAGTGACTGGTGTTAAACTGGCAGAATCACGGGCATATTCCTGAGTTGAAATGGCAGGATTTTGGGCTGAGACAGGAATTAACTGGCAAAATCATGGATTAGATGGAGGTTCCACTGGCAGAACAATGGGAAGAAACTGGATTTAAAATGGCATAACCATGTCAGAGACTGGAGTTAAACTGGCAGCACCAGGAACACAAGCTCGAGTTAGCTGGCTGAACCATATTCAGAGACTTGAGTTAAACTGGTAGAATCATGGGCAGAGACTGGTGTTAATCTGGCAAATACATGGGCAGATACTGAATTTAAACTGGCAGATCCACGGACGGAGACTCAAGTTAAACTGGCAGCAACAGGGGCATATTCCTGAGTTAAAATGGCAGAATCATGGGCAGAGACTGGAGTTAAATTGGCAGAACCATGGGCAGAGACTGGAGATAATCAGGCAAATCATCGGGCACTGGCTGAATTTAAACTTGCAGAACCACGGACAAATACTGGAGTAAAACTGACAGAACCATGGGCAGAGACTGGAATTAAATTGGCAAAACCATGGATTAGACAGAAGTTCCCCTGGCAGAACCATGGGTAGAAACTGGATTTAAAATGGCAGGACCATGGGAGAGACTGGAATTAAACTGTCAGCACCATGTGCACAGGCTGGAGTTAGCTGGCTGAACCATATGCAGAGACTGGAGTTAAACTGGCAGAATCATGAGCAGAGTCTAGAGTTAATCTGGAAACTACCTGGGCATATACTGAATTTAAACTGGAAGATCCACTGACTGAGTCTGGAGTAAAACTAGCAGAAGCATTGGTAGAGACTGGAGTTAAACTGGCAGAAACATGGGGATATTCTGGTGTTAAACTGGCAGAAGCATGGACAGAGATTGGAAACAAAAACAGAAATACCTGGAAAAACTCAGCAGGTCTTGCAGCATTGGCAGAGAAGAAAAGAGTTGAAGTTTCGACTTCTCATGACCCTTCAACAGAACTAGGTGAATCCAAGGAAAGTGGTGGAATATAACCTAGTTTAAAGTTGTTGGGGGGGGGGGAGGTGGGTGGTGGGGTGGGTGGGTTGTGGTGGGGGAGAGAAGTCAGAGATTGGGGTTAAACTGGCAGAAACATGAAGAAAAACTGGAGTTAAAGTGGCAGCTTCATGGGCAGAGGTTGGAATTTAAATGGCAGAATCATGGACAGAGTATTGAGTTAAACTGACAGGACCATAGACAGTGACTGGAGTTAAACTTGCAGAACCACGGGCAGACACTGGAGTTAAACTGGCAGAATCATGGATAGAGACTGGAGTTAAACTGTCAGAATCATGGGTAGAGACTGGAGTCAATCAGGCAAATCCATGGCCTGGGACTGAATTTAAACTGGCAAAGCTATGGGCAGAGACTTAAGTTAAACAAGCACAACCATGGACAGAGACTTGATTTAAATTGGCAGAAGCATGAGTAGAGACTGGAGTTCAACTAGCGGAATCATGGGCCGAGCCTGTAGTTAAATTGGCAGCGCCAAGGGCACAGACTGGAGTTAAACTGGCAAAAGCATAGACAGAGACTGGAGATAATCTGGCAAATCTTCAGGCAGAGACTGAGTTTAAACAAGCAGTACCACAGGCATACAGTGGAGTTAAACTGGCAGAACCATGGCAGAGACTTGGGTTAAACTGGCAGATCCATGGGCAGAGACTGGAGATAAACTGGCAGCACCATGTGCACAGGCTGGAGTTAAACAGGCTGAAACATATGCAGAGACTGGAGTTAAACTGGCAGAATCATGGGCAGCATCTGTAGTAAATCTGGCAAGTCTATGGGCACAGACTGAATTTAAACTGGCAGAACCACCATCTGATACTGGAGTAAAACTGGCAGAACCATGGACAGAGACTGAAGTTAAACTGGCAGAACTATGTATTAGTCTGAATTTAAACTGGCATGTATTTTGGAAGAGACCGGATTTAAAATGGGAGAACCATGGGCAGAGACTGGAGTTAAACTGGCATCACCATGTGCACAGGCTGCAGTTAAACTGGCTGAAGCATGGACAGATACTGTAATTAACCTGAAAGAAAGATTGGCAGAGACTGGAGTTAAACTGGCAGAACAATGGATTAGACAAACGTTCAACTGGCAGAATCACGGGCATATTCCTGAGTTAAAATGGCAGAACCATGGGCAGAAACTGGAATTAAACTGGCAAAACCATGGATTAGACAGAAGTTCAACTGGCAGAACCATGGGAAGAAACTGGATTTAAAATGGCAGAACCATGGGAGAGACTGAAGTTAAACTGGCAGAACCATGGACAAAGTATTGGTAAATCTGGCAGAACCAATGACAGAGACTGGAGTTAAACTGTCAGCAGCATGTGTACAGGCTGGAGTTAGCTGGCTGAACCATATGCAGAGACTGGAGTTAATCCAGCAAATACATGGTCAGATACTGAATTTAAAATGGCAGATCCACGGGCAGTGAATGGAGTTTAACTGGCAGAATCATGGACAGATACTGGAGTTAAACTGGCAGCTTCATGGGCAGAGGCTGGAGTTTAACTGGCAGAAACAATGACAGAAACTGGAGTTAAACTTGCAGAACCACGGGCAGCCACTCGAGTTAAATTAACAAAATCATGGATAAAGACTTGATTTAAACGTGCAGAACCATGGGCCGAGCCTGGATTTAATCTGGCAGCACCATGGGCACAGTCTGGAGTTAAACTGGCAGAAGCATGGGCAGGTAGTGGATATAATCTGACAAATCTTCGGGCAGAGACTGAAATTGAATTGGCAGTACCTTGGGCAGACACTGGAATCAAACTGGCCGAACCATGGCAGAGACTGGAGTTAAACTGGCAGACCCATGGGCAGAGACTGGAGATAATCTGGCAGAAAATGAAGAAAGACTGGAGTTAAAGTGGAAGATTCATGGGCAGAGCGTGGAATTTAACTGGCAGAATCATGGACAGAGTATTGAGTTAAATTGGCAGAACCATGGACAGAGACTGGAGTTGAACTTGCAGAACCGTGGGCAGACCCTCGAGTTACACTGGCAGAATCATGGATAGAGACTGGAGTTAAACTGTCAGAATCATGGGCAGAGACTGGAGTTAATCAGGCAAATCCATGGCCTGGGATTGAATTTAAACAGACAGAACGACGGGCAACACTTGATTTAAACTAGCAGAACCATGGGCCGAGCCTGGAGTTAAACTGACAGCGCCATGGGCACAGAGTGGAGTTAAACTGGCAGAAGCATGGGCAGATACTGGATATAATCTGACAAATCTTCGGGCAGAGACTGAAATTAAACTGGCAGTACCACGGGCAGACAGTGGAGTTAATTTGGCAGAACCATGGGCAGATTCTCGATATAATCTGACAAATCTTCAGGCAGAGACTGAAATTAAACTGGCAGTACCACAGGCAGAAAGTGGAGTTAAACTAGCAGAACCATGACAGAGACTGGAGTTAAACTGGCAGCACCATGTGCACAGGCTGGAGTTAAACTGGCTCAACGATATGCGGAGACTGGAGTTAAACTGGCAGAAGCATGGGCAGCTTCCTGAGTTAATCTGACAAATCCTTGGGCAGAGACTGAATTTAAACTGGCAGAACCACGGGCAGATACTGGAATAAAACTGGCAGAACGATGTACAGAGATGGGAGTTAAAGTGGCAGAACTATGTACTAGTCTGAAATTAAACTGGCATATCAATTGGAAGAGACTCGATATAAAATGGCAGAACCCTGGGCAGAAACTGGAGTTAAACTAGCATCATCATGTGCACAAGCAGGAGTTAAACAGGCAGAACCATATGCAGAGACTGGGGTAAAACTGGCAGAACCATGGACAGAGACTGGAGTTAAACTGGCAGAAACATTTGCAGACACTGGAATTAAACTGGCAGACCATGGGCATATTCCCGACCTAAACTTGCAGAACTACAGGCATAGACTTGGGTTAAACTGACAGCACCTTGGGCACAGACTCGAGTTAAAAAGGCAGAATCATGGGTAGAACCTGGAGTTAAACTGGCATCACCATGTGCACAGGCTGGAGTAAAACTGGCAGAAACATTTGCAGACACTGGAATTAAACTGGCAGACCATGGGCATATTCTCAATTTAAACTTGCAGAACCACGGGCATAGCCTGGAGTTAAACTGGCAGCACCGTGGGCACAGACTCGTGTTAACCTGGCAGAATCATGGGCAGAGCCTGGAGATAATCAGGCAAATCATCAGGCAGAGGCTGAATTTAAACTGGCAGAACCTGGGGCAGATACTGGAGTTAAGCTGGCAGAACCATGTATAGATTCTGGAGTTAAAGTGGCAGAACCAAGGGCAGAGACTGGAATTAAACTGGCAAAACCATGGATTAGACAGAAGTTCAACTGGCAGAACCATGGGAAGAAACTGGATTTAAGATGACAGAACCATGGGAGAAACTAGAGTAAAACTGGCAGCACCAGGTGCACAGGCTGGAGTTAGCTGGCTGAACCATATGCAGATACCGGAGTTAAACTGGCAGATTCATCGGCAGAGACTGGAGTTAATCTGGCAAATCCATGGGCAGGTACTTAATTTAAACTGGCAGATCCACGGACAGAGATTGGAGTAAAACAGGCAGAAGTATGGACAGATACTGGAGTGAAACTTGTAGAACCAGTGGTGGAGACTGGAATTATAGTGGCAGAACCAAGGAAATATTCTGGAATTTAACTGATAGAAGCATGGACAGAGTATTGAGTTAAACTGGCAGAACCATGGACAGACGATAGAGTTATGCTTGCAGAACCATGGGCAGACACTTGAGTTAAACTGGCAGAATCATGGATAGGAACTGGAATTAAACTGTCAGAATCATGGGCAGAGACTGGAGTTAATCGGTCAAATCCATGGCCTGCGACTGAATTTAAACTGGTAAAGCTATGGGCAGAGATTTACATTAAACTAGCACAACCATGGACATAGACTTGATTTAAATTGGCAGAACCATGAGCAGAGACTGGAGTTAAACCAGCGGAATCATTGGGCCGAGCCTAGAGTTAAACTGGCATCACCATGGGCAAAGACGGGAGTTAAACTGGCAGCCCCATGAGCACAGATGCGAGCTAAACTGGCAGAAGCTTGGGCAGAGACAGGAGATTATCTGGCAAATCTTTGGGCAGAGACGGAATTTAAACTTGCAATGCCATGGGCAGATACTGGAGTTAAACTGGCAGAGACTGGGGTTAAGCTGGCAGATCCATGGGCAGAGACTGGAGTTAAACTGATAGAACCATGGGCAGACACTCGAGTTAAACTGGCAGAATAATGGATAGAGACTGGAGTTAAACTGTCAGAATCATGTGCAGAGTCTGGAGTCAGTCGGGCCAATCCATTGCCTGGGACTGAATTTAAACTGGCAAAGCTATGGGCAGAGACTTAAGTTAAGCTAGCACAACCATGGACAGAGACTTGATTTAAATTGGCAGAACCATGAGCAGAGACTCGAGTTAAACTGGCATCACCATGTGCACTGGCTGGAGTAACACTGGTTGAAGCATAAGCAGAGACTGAAGTAAAACTGGCAGAACCATGGACAGATACTGGAATTAATCTGAAAGAAAAATTGGCAGAGACTGGAGTTAAACTGTCAGAACCATGAATTAGACAGAAGTTCAACTGCCAGAACCACGGGCTTATTCCTGAGTTAAAATGGCAGAACCACGAGCAGAGACTAGAATTAAACTGGCAAAACCATGGATTAGACAGAAGTTCAACTGGCAGAACCATGGTAAGAAATTGGATTTAAAATGGCTGAATCATGGGAGAAACTGGAGTTAAACTAGCAGCACCAGGTGCACAGACTGGAGTTAGCTGGCGAACCATATGCAGAGACTGGAGTTAAACTGGCAGATTCATCGGCAGAGACCTGAGTTAATCTGGCAAATTCCTGGGCAGGTACTTAATTTCAACTGGCAGAACCATGGGAAGAAACTGGATTTAAAATGGCAGCACCATGGACAGAGACAAGAATTAAATTTTCAGAACCTTGGGAATATTCTGGAGTTAAAGTGGTAGAAACATGGACAGAGATTGGCGTTAAACTGGCATAAACATGAAGAAAGACAGGAGTAAAACTGGCAGCTTCATGGACTGAGGCTGGAGTTTAACTGACAGAATCATTTACAGAATATTGAGTTAAACTGGCAAAACCATGGGAGAAACTGGAGTTAAACTAGCAGCACCAGGTGCACAGGCTGGAGTTAGCTGGCGAACCATATGCAGATACCGGAGTTAAACTGGCAGATTCATTGGCAGAGGCTGGAGTTAATCTGGCAAATCCATGTGCAGGTACTTAATTTAAACTGGCAGATCCACGGATAGAGATTGGAGTAAAACAGGCAGAAGCATGGACAAATACTGGAGTGAAACTCGCAGAACCAATGGCGGATACTGGAATTAGAGTGGCAGAAACAAGGAAATATTCTGGAATTTAACTGACAGAAGCATGGACAGAGTATGAGTTAAACTGGCAGAACCATGGACAGGCAATGGAGTTAAACTGACAGGTCCATGGACAGAGACTGGAGTTAAGCTTGCCGAACCACGGGCAGACACTTGAGTTAAACTGACAGAAACATGGACAGAGACTTAAGTTAAACTCGCACAACCATGGCCAGCGACTTGATTTAAATTGGCAGAACCATGAGCAGAGACTGGATTTAAACTAGTATCACCATGTGTACTGGCTGGAGTTACACTGGTTGAAGCATAAGCAGAGACTGGAATAAAACTGGCAGAACCATGGATTAGACAGAAGTTGCAGAACCACGGGCAGACACTTGAGTTAAACTGGCAGAATTTTGGATAGGGACTGGAGTTAAACTGTCAGAATCATGGGCAGAGACTGGAGTTTATCGGTCAAATCCATGGCCTGAAACTGAATTTAAACTGGCAAAGCTATGGGAAGATATTTACATTAAACTAGCACAACCATGAACAGAGACTTGATTTAAATTGGCAGAACCATGAGCAGAGACTGGAGTTAAACCAGTGGAATCATTGGACCGAGCCTGGAGTTAAACTGGCATCACCATGGGCAAAGACGGGAGTTAAACTGGCAGCCCCATGAGCACAGATGGGAGCTAAACTGGCAGAAGCTTGGGCAGAGAAAGGAGATTATCTGGCAAATCTTTGGGCAGAGACGGAATTTAAACTTGCAATGCCATGGGCAGATACTGGAATTAAACTGGCAGAACCATGGCAGAGACTGGAGCTGAAATGGCAGAAGCATGGGCAGATACTGGATATAATATGACAAATCTTCGGGTAGAGACTGAAATTAAACTGGCAGTACCACGGGCAGAGACTGGACTTAAACTGTCAGAACTATGGCAGAGACTAGAATTAGTCTGGCAGATCCATGGATGGAGACTGGAGTTAAACTGGCAGCACAATGTGCACAGGCTGGAGTTAAACTGGCAGATGCATGGGCAGCATCCTGAGTTAATCTGGCAAATCCTTGGGCAGAGACTGAATTTTAACTGGCAGAACCACTGGCAGATACTGGAATAAAAGTGGCAGAACGATGTACAGAGACTGGAGTTAAAGTGGCAGAACCATGTACTAGTCTGAAGTTAAACTAGCATATCCATCGGAAGAGACTCAATTTAAAATGAAAGAACGATGGGTAGAAACTGGATTTAAACTGGCATCTCCATGTACACAGGCTGGAGTTAAACTGGTAGAAACATGGCAGAGACTGGAGTTAAACTGGCAGCACCATCTGCACAGGCTGGAGTTAAACTGGCAGAAGCATGGGCAGCATCCTGAGTTAATCCTTGGGCAGAGACTGGAGTTAAACTGGCAGCACCATCTGCACAGGCTGGAGTTAAACTGGCAGAAGCATGGGCAGCATCCTGAGTTAATCCTTGGGCAGAGACTGAATTTAGACTGGTAGAACCATGGGCAGTACTGGAATAAAACTGGCAGAATGATGTACAGAGACGGGAGTTAAAGTGGCAGAACAATGTACTAGTCTGAAGTTAAACTGGCATATCCTTCGGAAGAGACTCGATTTAAAATGGCAGAACCATGGGCAGAAACTGGCATTAAACTGGCATCACCATGTGCACAAGCAGGAGTTAAACAGGCTGAACCATATGCAGAAACTGGTGTAAAACTGGCAGAACCATGGACAGAGACTGGAGTTAAACTGGCAGAAACATTTGCAGACACTGGAATTAAACTGGCAGACTGTGGGCATATTCTCGACTTAAACTTGCAGAACCACGGGCATAGCCTGGAGTTAAACTGCCAGCACTGTGGGCACAGACTCATGTTAACCTGGCAGAATCAAAGGCAGAGCCTGGAGATAATCTGGCAAATCACTGGCAGAGGCTGAATTTAAACTGACAGAACCAGGGGTAGATAGTGGTGTTAAACTGGCAGAACCATGTGTAGATTCTGGAGTTAAAGTGGCAGAACCACGGGCAGCCACTGGAATTAAACTGGCAAAACCATGGATTAGACAGACGTTCAACAGGCAGAACCATGGGAAGAAACTGGATTTAAAATGGCAGAACCATGGGAGAGACTGGAGTTAAACTGGCAGCACCATGTGTACAGGCTGGTGTTAAACTGGCTGAACCATATGCAGAGACTGGAGTTAAACTGGCAGAATCATGGGCAGATGCTGGAGTTAATCTGGCAAATCCATGGGCAGATACTGAATTTAAACTGGAATACACAGACAAAAATTGGAGTAACCAGGCAAAAGCATGGACAAAGACTGGAATGAAACCCGCAGAACCAATGGCAGAGACTGGAATTATAGTGGCAGAACCAAGGAAATATTCTGGAGTTCGACTGGCAGAAGCATGGACAGAGATCGGATTTAAATTGGCAGAATCATGAAGGAAGACTGTAGTTAAACTGGCAGCTTCATGGACAGAGACTGGAGTTAAGCTGGCAGAATGATGGGCAGAGACTGGAGTTAATCTGGCCATTACATGATCATATACAGAATTTAAACTGGCACAACCACAGGCAGTGACTGGAGTTAAACTGGCAGAACCATGGACAGATACTGGAGTTAAACTGGCAGCTTCATGGACAGAAGCTGGAGTTTAACTGGCAGAAACAATCACAGAGACTGGAGTTAAACTTGCAGAACCACGGTCAGCCACTCGAGTTAAATTAACAGAATCATGGATAGAGACTAGAATTAAACTGTCAGAATCATGGGCAGAGACTGGAGTTAAACTGGCAGAATCATGGGCAGAGACTGGAATTAAACAGGCAAACCATGGATTAGACAGAACTTCAACTGGCAGAACCATGGGAAGAAACTGGATTTAAAATGGCAGAACCATGGGAGAGACTGAAGTTAAACTAGCAGCACCATGTGTACAGGCTGGAGTTAGCTGGCTGAACCATATGTAGAGACTGGAGTTAAACTGACAGATTTTTTGGGCAGAGAGTGGAGTTAATCTGTTAAATCCATGGACAGATACTGAATTTAAACTGGCAGAACCATTGGCAGAGACAGGAATTAAATTGGCAGAACCTTGGGAATATTCTGGAGTTAAATTGGCAGAAGCATGGACAGAGATTGGTGCTAAACTGACATAAACATGAAGAAAGTCTA
The DNA here is from genome assembly GCF_017639515.1 of Carcharodon carcharias. Lineage (NCBI taxonomy): Eukaryota > Metazoa > Chordata > Chondrichthyes > Lamniformes > Lamnidae > Carcharodon > Carcharodon carcharias. The sequence continues at coordinate 546,525 of NC_054468.1, forward strand.
GAGTTAAACTGGCAGCTTCATGTACAGAGACTGGAGTCAATCGGGCAAATCCATGGCCTGGGACTGAATTTAACTGACAAAGCTATGGGCAGAGTCTTAAGTGAAATGAGCACTACCATGGATAGAGACTTGATTTCAATTGGCAGAACCAGGGGCAGAGACTGGAGTTAAACCAGCGAAATCATGGGCCGTGCCTGGAGTTAAACTGGCAGCACCATGGACCGTGCCTGGAGTTAAACTGGCAGCACCATGGACCGTGCCTGGAGTTAAACTGGCAGAACCATTGGCTGAGGCAGGAATTAAAGTGTCAGATCCATGGGAATATTCTGGAGTTAAACTGACAGTACCATGGACAGAGACTGGAGTTAAACTCTCAGACGCATGGACTGAGATTGGAGTTAAACTGGCATAAACATGGGAACAAGCTGGATTTAAAATGGCAGAACCATGGCAGAGACTGGAGTTAAACTTGAAGCACCATGTGCACAGGCTGGAGTTAGCTGGCTGAACCACATGCAGAGACTGGAGTTAAACTGTCAGAATCATCGGCAGAGCCTGGAGTTAATCTGGCTAATACATGGGTTGATACTGAATTTAAACTGTCAGAAACATGGACTGAGACTGGAGTAAAATAGGCTGAAGCATGGACAGAGACTGGAATTAAACTGGCAGAATCATGGGAATATTCTGCAGTTAAGCTGGCAGAACCATGGACAGAGAATGGTGTTAAACTGGCAGAAACATGAAAAAGACTGGAGTTAAACTGGCAGCTTCATGGCCAGAAACTGGAGTTAAACTGTTACAGACATGAATGGACACTGAGGTTACACTGACAGATTCATTGGCAGAGATTTGAGTTAAACTTGCAGAACCATGGGCACAGACTGGAATTAAACAGGCACCTCCATGGACAGATAAGCAAATTAATCTGAAAGAAACATTGGCAGAGACTGGAGTTAAACTGGAAGAACCACTGACATATTCCTGAGTTAAAATGGCAGAGCCACGTGCAGAGATTGAAATTACACTGGCAATACCATGGATTAGAGAGAAGTTCAACTGGCAGAACCATGGGAAGAAACTGTATTTAAAATGGCAGAACCAGGGGAGAGACTGGAGCTAAACTGGCAGCACCATGTGCACAGGCTGAAGATAGCTGGCTGAACCATATGCAGTGACTGGAGTTAATCTGGTATATCCATGGGCAGGTACTGAATTTAAACTGGCAGATCCACGGACAGAGATTGAAGTAAAACAGGCAGAAGCATGGAGTGAACCTCGAAGAACCAATGGCGCAGACTGGAATTAGAGTGGCAGAACCAAGAAAATATTCTGAAATTTAACTGACAGAAGCATGGACAGAGTATTGATTTAAACTGGAAGAACCATTGACAGACAATGGAGTTAAACTGACAGGACCATGGACAGAGACTGGAGTTAAGCTTGCCGAACCACGGGCAGACACTTGAGTTAAACTGGCAGAAACATGGATAGAGACTTAAGTTAAACTCGCACAACCATGGACAGCGACTTGATTTAAATTGGCAGAACCATGAGCAGAGACTGGATTTAAACTAGTATCACCATGTGTACTGGCTGGAGTTACACTGGTTGAAGCATAAGCAGAGACTGGAATAAAACTGGCAGAACCATGGATTAGACAGAAGTTCAACTGGCAGAACCACGGGCATATTCCTGAGTTAAAATGGCAGAACCACAGGCAGAGACTGGAATTAAACTGGCAAAACCAAGGATTAGACAGAAGTTAGCTGGCAGAACCATGGGAAGAAACTGGATTTTAAATGGCAGAACCATGGACAGAGACTGGAGTTAAACTGGCAGAACCATTAGCAGAGACAGAAATTAAAATGGCAGAACCATGGGAGTATTTTGGAGTTAAACTGGCAGAACCATCGACAGAGACTGGAGTTAAACTGGCAGAACCATTGGCAGAGACAGGAATTAAAATTTCAGAGCCTTGGGAATATTCTGGTGTTAAAGTGGCAGAAACATGGACAGAGATTGGTGTTAAACTGGCATAAACATGAAGAAAGACAGGAGTTAAACTGGCAGCTCCATGGACCGAGGCTGGAGTTTAACTGACAGAATCATCGGCAGAGACTGGAGTCAATCGGGCAAATCCATGGCCTGTGACTGAATTTAAACTGGCAAAGCTACAGGCAGAGATTGAAGTTAAACTAGCACAACCATGGATAGAGGCTTGATTTAAATTGGCAGAACCATGAGTAGAGACTGGAGTTAAACCAGCGGAATCATGGGCCAAGCCTGGAGTTAAACTGGTGGCACCATGGGCAAAGACTGGAGTTAAACTGGCAGTGCCATTGGCACAGACTGGAGCTAAACTGGCAGAAGCATGTGCAGAAACTGGAGATAATCTGGCAAATCTTCGGGCAGAGACGGAATTTAAACTGGCAGTACCACGGGCAGATACTGGAGTTAAACTGGCAGAACCATGGCGGAGACTGGGGTTAAACTGGCAGATCCATGGGCAGAGACTGGAGATAAACTGGAAGCAAAATGTGCACAGGCTGGAGTTAAACTGGCTGAAACATATGCCGAAACTGGAGTTAAACTGGCAGAATTATGGGCAGAGACTGGAGTTAATCTGGCAAATCCATGGACAGGTACAGAATTTAAACTGTCAGGTCCACGGGCAGTGACTGGAGTTGAACTGCCAGAACCATGGACAGATGCTGGTGTTAAACTGGCAGAAGCATGGACAGATACTGGAGTTTAACTGGCAGTGCCATGGGCACAGACTGAAGTTAAACTGTCAGAATTATGGGCAAAGACTGGAGTTAATCTGGTAAATCCATGGACAGATACTGAATTTAAATGAGCAGATCCACGGGCAGAAACTCAAGTAAAACAGGCAGAACCATTGACAGAGACTGGAGTTAAACTGGCAGAACCATGGGCAGACACTTGAGTTAAACTGGCGGAATCATGGATAGAGACTGGAGTTAAACTGTCAGAATCATGTACAGAGTCTGGAGTCAATCAGGCAAATCCATGCCCTGGGACGGAATTTAAACTGGCAAAGCTATGGGCAGAGATTTAAGTTAAACTAACACAACCATGGACAGAGACTTGATTTAAATTGGCAGAACCATGAGCAGAGACTGGAGTTAAACTGGCATCACCATGTCCACTGGCTGGAGTTACACTGGCTGAAGCATAAGCAGAGACTGGAGTAAAACTGGCAGAACCATGGATAGATACTGGAATTAATCTGAAAGAAACATTGACAGAGACTGGAGTTAACAAAGCAGAACCATGGATTAGACAGAAGTTCAACTGGCAGAACCAAGGGAAGAAACGGGATTTAAAATGGCAGAACCATGGGAATATTCTGGAGTTAAACTGGCAGAACCATGGACAGAGACTGGAGTTAAACTGACAGAACCATGGACAGAAACTGGAGTTAAACTGGCAGAACCATTGGCAGGGACAGAAATTAAAATGGCAGAACCATGGGAATATTCCAGATTTAAACAGGCAGAACCATTGGCAGATACTGGAGTTAAACTGGCAGAACTATTGGGGGCAGAGACAGGAATTAAAATGGCAGAACCTTGGGAATATTCTGGAGTTTAACTGACAGATGCATGGACAGAAATTGGTGTTTAACTGGCATAAACATGAAGAAAGACAGGAGTTAAACTGGCAGTTTCATGGACCAAGGCTGGAGTTTACTGTCAGAACCCTGGACAGAGTATTGATTAAATTGGCCGAATCAATGACAGAGGCTGGAGTTAAACTGGCTGCTCCATGTGCACAGGCTGGAGATATCTGTCTGCACCACAAGCAGAGACGGGAGTTAAACTGGCAAATGCATGGTCACATACAAAACTTAAACTGGCAGATCCATGGGCTGTGACTGGAGTTAAACTGGCAGAACCACGGGCTGTGACTGGAGTTAAACTGGCAGAACCATGGACAGATACTGGAGTTTAACTGGCAGAAAAAATGACAGAGACTGGGTTAAACTTGCAGAACCAATGGCAGCCCCTCGAGTTAAATTAACAGAATCATGGATAGAGTCTGGAATTAAACTGTCAGAATCATGGGCAGAGACTATTTAATCTGGCAAATCTATGGCCTGGGTCTGAATTTAAACTGGCAAAACTGCGTGCCGCGCTTGATTTAACCTAGCAGAACCATGGACAGAGACTTGCTTTAAACCAGCAGAACCATGGGCCAAGCGTGGAGTTAAACTGGCAGCTCCATGGGCACAGACTGGAGTTAATCTGGCCATAGCATGGGCAGAGACTGGATATAATCTAACAAATCTTCAGGCAGAGACTGATATTAAAGTGGCAGTATCACGGGCAGACACTGGAGTTAAACTGGCAGAACCATGGCAGAGACAGGAGTTCAACTGGCAGATCCATGGGCAGAGACTGGAGTTTAACTGGCAGCACCATGTGCACAGGGTGGAGTTAAACTGGCTGAACCAAATGCAGAGACTGGAGTTAAACTGGCAGAAGCATGGGCAGCATCCTGAGTTAATCTGGCAATTCCGTGGGCGGAGACTGAATTTAAACTGGTAGAACAACAGGCAGATACTGAAATAAAACTGGCAGAATGATGTACAGAGACAGTGAATTAAAGTGGCAGAACAATGTACTAGTCTGAAGTTAAACTGGCATATCCTTCAGAAGAGACTCGATTTAAATTGGCAGCACCATGGGCAGAAATTGGAGTTAAACTGGCATCACCATGTGCACAAGCTGGAGTTAAACAGGCTGAACCATATGCAGAGACTGGCGTAAAACTGGCAGAACCATGGACAGAGACTGGAGTTAAACTGGCAGCACCGTGGGCACAGATTCGAGTTAACCTGACAGAATCATAGGCAGAGACTGGAGATAATCAGGCAAATCATTGGGCAGAGGCTGAATTTAAACTGGCAGAACCAGGGGCAGATACTGCAGTTAAACTGGCAGAACCATGTGTAGATTCTGGAGTTAAAATGGCAGAACCATGGGCAGAGACTGGAATTAAACTGGCAAACCATGGATTACACAGAAGTTCAGATGGCAGAACCATGGGTAGAAACTGGATTTAAGATAGCAGAATCATATGCAGAGACTGGAGTTAAACTGGCAAATCCATGGTCAGATACAGAATTTAAAGTGGCACAACCACGGTCAGTGACTGGAGTTAAACTGGCAGAACCATGGACAGATACTAGAGTTAAACTGGCAGCTTCATGGGCAGAGGCTGGAGTTTAACTGGCAGAAACAATCACAGAGACTGGAGTTAAACTTGCAGAACCACGGGCAGCCACTCGAGTTAAATTGACAGAATCATGGATAGAGACTAGAGTTAAACTGTCAGAACCATGGGCAGAGATTGGAGTTAAACTGCCAGAATCATGGGCAGAGACTGGAGTTAATCTGGCAAATCCATGGCCTGGGACTGAAATTAAACAGGCTAAACTAGGGGCAGAGACTTGATTTAAACTAGCAGAACCATGGGTCAAGCCTGGAGTTAAACTGGCAGCACCATGGGCAGAGACTGGAGATGAACTGGCAGAAGCATGGGCAGATACTGGATATAATATGACAAATCTTCGGGTAGAGACTGAAATTAAACTGGCAGTACCACGGGCACACACTGGATATAAACTGTCAGAACCATAGCAGAGACTAGAGTTAATCTGGCAGATCCATGGAAGGAGACTGGAATTAAACTGACAGCACCATGTGCACAGGCTGGAGTTAAACTGGCAGATGCATGGGCAGCATCCTGAGTTAATCTGGCAAATCCTTGGGCAGATACTGAATTTAAACTGGCTGAACCACGGGCAGATACTGGAATAAAAGTGGCAGAACGATGTACAGAGACTGGAGTTAAAGTGGCAGAACCATGTACTAGTCTGAAGTTAAACTGGCACATCCATCGGAAGAGACTCGATTTGAAATTGCAGAATGAAGGGTGGAATCTGGAGTTAAACTGGCATCACCATGTGCACAGGCTGGAGTTAAACTGGCAGAAACAGTTGCAGAGACTGGAATTAAACTGGCAGACCATGGGCATATTCTCAACTTAAACTTGCAGAACCACGGGCACAGACTCGAGTTAAAATGGCAGAATCATAGGCAGAACCTGGAGATAATCAGGCAAATCATCAGACAGTGGCTGAATTTAAACTGGCAGAACCAGTGGCAAATACTGGAGTTAAACTGGCAGAACCATGTGCAGATTCTGGAGTTAAAATGGTAGAACCATGAGCAGAGATTGGAAGTAAACTGGCATAATCATGGACAGAGTATTGAGTTAAACTGGCAGAACCATGGACAGACACTGGAGTTAAACTGACAGGACCATGGACGGCGACTGGAGTTAAACTTGCAGAACTATGGGCAGACACTCGAGTTAAACTGGCAGAATCATGGACAGAGACTGGAGTTAAACTGGCAGAATCATGGGCAGAGCCTGGAATTAATCTCGCTAATACATGGGTTGATACTGAATTTAAACTGTCAGAAACATGGACTGAGACTGGAGTAAAACAGGTAGAAGCATGGATAGAGACTGGAATTAAACTGGCAGAATCATGGGAATATTCTGGAGTTAAGCTGGCAGAACCATGGACAGAGACTGGTGTTAAACTGGCAGAAACATGAAAAAGACTGGAGTTAAACTGGCAGCTTCATGGCCAGAAACTAGACTTAAACTGTTAGAGACATGAACACACACTGAAGTTACACTGGCATCTTCATGGGCAGAGACTTGAGTTAAACTTGCAGAAGCATGAACAGACAAATGAGTTAAAGTGTCAGAACCCTGGACTGAAACTGGCGTTAAACTGGCGGAAGCATCAGTAGAGACTTGACATAAAGTGGCAGAACAATGGGCATATTTTGGCTTTAAACCTGTAGAACCATGGGCACAGACTGGAATTAAACAGGCACATCTATGGACAGATAATCGAATTAATCTGAAAGAAACGTTGCAGAGACTGGAGTTAAACTTGCAGAACCACTGGCATATTCCTGAGTTAAAAGGGCAGAACCATGGGCAGAAACTGGAATTACACTGGCAATACCATGGATTAGACAGAAATTCAACTGGCAGAACCATGAGCAGAGACTGGAGTTATACTAGCGGAACCATGGGCTGAGCCTGGAGTTAAACTGGCAGCACCATGGGCAAAGACTGTAGTTAAACTGGCAACGCCATGGCCACATACTGGAGTTAAACTGGCAGAACCAGGTACTAGTCTGAAGTTAAACTCGCATATCCATGGGAAGAGACTGGATTTAAAATGGCAGAACCATGGACAGAGAATGGAGTTCAACTGGCATCACCATGTGCACAGGCTGGAGTTAAAGTGGCTGAACCACATGCAGAGACTGGAGTTAAACTGGCAGAAATATTAGCAGACACAGGAATTAAACTGGCAGACCATGGGCATATTCTCGACTTAAACGTGCCAAACCACGGGCATAGACTGGAGTTATACTGCCAGCACCATGGGCACAGACTGGAGTTAAAATGGCAGAATCATTGGCAGAGGCTGGAGATAATCAGACAAATCATTATGCAGTGGCTGCATTTAAACTGGCAGAACCACGGGGAAGTACTGGAGTTTAAATGGCAGAACCATAGGCAGATACTGGAGTGAACTTGGAGAAAAATGGACAGAGACCAGATATAAACTGGCAGAACCATAGGTAGAGACTGGAGTTAAACCAACAGAACTATGGTCAGAGACTGGATTTAAACTGGCAGAAACATTTGCAGAGACTGAGCTTAATTTGGCAGACTCCTGGGCTGAAACTGGCTTAATCTGGCAAATCATTGGGCAGAGACTGAAATTAAACTGGAAAAACTGTGGGCAGAGTGATGAGTTAATTTGGCAGAACCATGAACAGACAATTGCGTTAAACTGTCAAAACCATGGTCAGAGACTACAGTTAAATTGGCAGAACCATTGGTAGAAACTGGATTTAAAATGGCAGAACCATAGAGAGACTGGAGTTAAACTGGCAGCACCATGTGCACAGGCTGGAGTTAAACTGGCAGCGCCATGGGCACAGACTGGAGTTAAACTGGCAGAAGCATGGGCAGAGACTGGAGATAATCTCGCAAATCTTCGGGCAGAGACTGAATTTAAACTGTCAGTACAATGGACAGAGACAGGAGTTAAACTGGCAGCACCATGTGCACAGGCTGGAGTTAAACTGGCTGAACCATATGCAGTGACTGGAGTTAAACTGGCAGAATCATGGGCAGCACCAGCAGTTAATCATGCAAATACATGGGCAGAGACTAAATTTAAACTGACAGAACCATGGGCAGATACTGGAGCAAAACTGGGAGAAACATTTGCAGAGACTGGAGTTAAACTGGCAGAATCATGGGCAGAGATTGTGTCAGTCTGGCAAATCATCAGGCAGAGAGTGGAGTTAAACTGGCAGAACCATGGACAGAAATTAGAGTTCAACTGGCAGGAACATTGGCAAAGACTGGAATTAAAGTGGCAAACCATGGGAATACTCTGGAGTTAAACTGGCATGATGATGGACAGAGACTGGAGTTAAACTGGCAGCTTCATGGGCAGAGGCTGGAGTTTAACTGGCGAAACCCTGGACAGAGTATTGAGTTAAAGTGGCAGAACCAGTGAGAGAGACTGGAGTTAAACTTGCAGAATCGTGGATAGAGATTGGAGTTAATCTGGCAAATCCATGGCCTGGGACTGAATTTAAACTGGCAGAACTATGGGCAGAGACTTGAGTTAAACTAAAAGAACCATGGACAGAGACTTGATTTAAACTGGCAGAACCATGAGCAGAGAATACAGTTAAACTAGCAGAACAATGGGCCGACCCTGGAGTTAAACTGGCAGCACCATGGGCAAAGACTGGAGATAATCTGGCAAATCTATGGGCAGTGACTGAATTTAAACTGGCAGTAGCACGGGCAGATAATGGAGTTAAACTGGCAGAACCGTGGCAGACACTGGAGATAAACTGGCAGATACCTGGACAGAGTTTGGAGTTAAACTGGCTGCACCATGTGCACATGCTGGAGTTAAACTGGCTGAACCATATGCAGAGACTGGAGTTAAACTGGCAGAATCATGGGCATCATCAGGAGTTAATCTGGCATATCCATGAGCAGAGACTGAATTTAAACTGGCAGAGACATGGGGAGATACTTGAGTAAACTTGGCAGGACCATGGACAGAGACTGGAGTTAAACTGGCAAAACCATATATTAGTCTGAAGTGAAACTGGCAAATCCATCAGAAGAGACTGGATTTAAATGGAAGAACCATGGGCAGATACTGGAGTTAAACTGGCTGAACCACATGCAAAGACTGGAGTAAATCTGGCAGAACCATGGGTAGAGACTGGAATTAAACTGTCAAAACCATGGATTAGACAGAGGTTCCATTGACATAACCATGGGAAGAAACTGGCAGAATGATGGGCAGAGACGGGAGTTAATTTGGCAAATTCATGGTCAGATACTGAATTTAAACTGGCAGATCCATGGGCAGAGTCTGGAGTTAAACTGGCAGGACCACGGGCACATTCATGAGTTAAAATGACAGAACCATAGGCACAGACTGGAGTTAAACTGGCAAAACCATGGATTAGACAGAAGTTCAAATGGCAGAACCATGGGAGAGACTGGAGATAAACTGGCAGATACATGGACAGAGTTTGGACTTAAACTGGCAGCACCATGCGCACAGGCTGGAGTTAAACTGGCTGAACTATATGCAGAGACTAGAGTTAAACTGGCAGAATCATGCGCAGCATCAGGAGTTAATCTGGCAAATCCATGGGCAGAGCTTGAATTTAAACTGGCAGAAACACGGGCAGAGACTTGAGTAAACCTGGCAGAACCATGGACAGAGACTGGAGTTAAACTGGCAGAACCATGTATTAGTCTGAAGTTAAACTGGCATATCCTTCGGAAGAGACTGGACTTAAAATGGCAGAACCATGGGCAGATACTGGAGTTAAACTGGCCGAAACACATGCAGAGACTGGAGTAAATCTGGCAGAAACATCGACAGATACTGGAATTAATCTGAAAGAAACATTGGCAGAGACTGGATTTAGCTGGCTGAACCACATGCAAACACTAGAGTTAAACTGGCAGAATGATGGGCAGAGACTAGAGTTAATCTAGCAAATACATGGTCAGATACTGAACTTAAACTGGCAGATTCACGGGCAGAGTCTGGAGTTAAACTGGCAGAACCATGGGCATATTCCTAAGAAAATGACAGAAACATGGGCACAGTCTGGAGTTAAACTGGCAAAACCATGGATTAGACAGAAGTTTAACTGGCAGAAATATGGGAAGAAACTGGATTTAAAATGGCAGAGCCAGGGGAGAGACGGGCGTTAAACTGGCAGCACCATGTGCACAGGCTGGAGTTAGCTGGCTGAACCATATGCAGAGAATGGAGTTAAACGGGCAGAATGATGGGCAGAGATTGGAATTACTCTGGCAAATACATGGTCAGATACTGAAGTTAAACTGGCAGGTCCAAGGGCAGAGACTGGAGTAAAACTGGCAGAACCATGGTCAGAGATTGGAGATAAACTGGCAGAACCATGGGAAGAGACTGGAATTAAACTGGCAGAAACATTGGCAGAGACTGGAATTAAAGTGGCAGAACCATGGGAATACTCTGGAGTAAACTGGCAGGTCCATGGACAGAGACTGGAATTAAACTGGCAGCTTCATGGGCAGAGGCTGGAGTTTAACTGACAAAACCCTGGACAGAGTATTGAATTAAACTGGCAGAACCATTGAGAGAGACTGGAGTTAAACTGACAAAACGATGGACAGATACTGGAGTTAAACTTGCAAATACATGGCCTGGGATTGAATTTAAACTGGTGGAACTACGGGCAAAGACTTGAGTTAAGCTAAAAGAACCATGGACAGAGACTTGATTTAAATTGGCAGAACCATGAGCAGAGAGTGGAGTTAAACTAGCAGAACCATGGGCCGTGCCTGGAGTTAAACTGTCAGAAACTTGTGCAGAGAGCAGAGTTGATCTGGCAAATCCATGGCCTGGGACTGAATTTAAACTGGCAGAACTTGGGGCAGAGATTTGAGCTAAACTAAAAGAACCATGGACAGAGCCTTGATTTAAACTGGCAGAACCAGGAGCAGAGACTGCAGTTAAACTAGCAGAACAATGCGCCGACCCTGGAGTTAAACTGGCAGTATCATGTGCACAGGCTGGAGTTAAACTGGCTGAACCACATGCAGAGACTGGAGTTAAACTGGCAGAATCATGGGCAGCATCAGGTGTTAATCTGGCATATCCATGGGCAGAGACTGAATTTAAACTGGCAGAAACACGGGCAGATACTTGAGTAAACCTGGCAGAACCATGGACAGAGACTGGAGTTAAAATGGCAGAACCATGTATTAGTCTGAAGTTAAACCGGCATATCCATGGGAAGAGGCTGGATTTAAAATGGCAGAACCATAGGCAGAGACTGGAGTTAAACTGGATGAACCATCGACAGATACTGGAATTAATCTGAAATAAACATTGGCAGAAACTGGCGTTAAACTGGCAGCATCACAGGCATATTCCTGAGTTAAACTGGCAGAACCATGGGCAGAAACTGGAATTAAACTGTCAGTATCATGGATTAGACAGAATTTCAACTGGCAGCACCATGGGAAGAAACTGGATTTCAAATGGCAGCACCATGGGCACAGACTGGAATTAAACAGGCAGATCCATGGACTGATAATGGAATTAATCTGAAAGAAACATTGGCAGAGACTGGAGTTAAACTGGCAGAACTACGGGCATATTCCTGAGTTAAAATAACAGAACCATGGGCAGAGACTAGAGTTAAACTGGCAAAACCATGGATTAGATAGAAGTTCAACTGGCAGAACCATGGGAAGAAACTGGATTTAAAATGGCAGAACCATGTGCACAGGCTGAAGTTAGCTGGCGGAACCATATGTAGAGACCAAAGTTAAACTGACAGAATCATGGGCAGAGACTGGAGTTAATCGGGCAAATACATGGTCAGATACTGAAGTTAAACTGGCAGATCCACGGGCAAAGACTGGAGTAAAACTGGCAGATCCACAGGCAGACACTGGAGTAAAAATGTCAGAACCATGGTCAAAGACTGCAGTTAAATTGGCAGAAAAATTGGCTGAGACTGGAATTAAAGTGGCAGAACCATGGGAATACTCTGGAGTTAAACTGGCAGGACCATGGACAGACTCTGATATTAAACTGGCAGCTTCATGGGCAGAGGCTGGAGTTTAACTGGCGACATCCTGGAAAGAGTATTGAGTTAAACTGCCAGAACCATTGAGAGAGGCTGGAGTTAAACTGACCGAACCATGGACAGAGACTGGAGTTGAACTTGCAGAATCGTGGATAGAGACTGGAGATAATCTGGCAAATACATGGCCTGGGACTGAATTTAAACTGGTAGAACTATGGACAGAGACTTGAGTTAAACTAAAAGAACCATGGACAGAGACTTGATTTAAATTGGCACAACCATGAGCAGAGATTGGAGTTAAACTAGCAGAACCATGGGCCGTGCCTGAAGTTAAACTGTCAGAAACTTGTGCAGAAATTGGAGTTGATCTGGATAATCCTTTGCCTGGGGCTGAATTGAAACTGGTAGAACTAGGGACAGAGACTTGAGTTAAACTAAAAAAACCATGGACAGAGACTTGATTTAAACTGGCAGCACCATGTGCACAGGCTGGAATTAAACTGGCTGAACCATTTGCAGAGAATGGAGTTAAGGTGGCTGAATCATGGGCATCGTCAGTAGTTAATCTGGCATATCAAGGGCAGAGACTGAATTTAAACTGGCAGGAACACGGGCAGATATTTGAGTAAACCAGGCAGAACCATGGACAGAGACTGGAGTTAAACTGGCAGAACCATGTATTAGTCTAAAGTTAAACTGGCATAACCATCAGAAGAGACTGGATTTAAAATGGCAGAATCATGGGCAGAGACTGGAGTTAAACTGGCAGCACCATGTTCACAGGCTGGTGTTAAACTGGCTGAACCACATGCAGAGACTGGAGTTAAACTGGCAGAAACATTGGCAGAAACTGGAATTAAATGGGCAGACCATGGGCATATTCTCGACTTTAACTGGCAGAAATACAGGCATAGGCTGGAGTTAAACTGCCAGCACAATGGGCACAGACTGGAGTCAAATTGGCAGAATCATGGGCAGTGACAGGAGATAATCAGGGAATTCATTGGGCAGAGGCTGAATTTAAACTGGCAGAACCATGGGCAAATACTGGAGATAAACTGGCAAACCTTGGACAGAGACTGGTGTTAAACTGGCAAAACCATGGAAGAGTCTGGAGTTAAACTGGCAGAACCATGGACCGAGACTGGAGTTAAACTGGCAGAACCATTGTGAGAGACTGGAATTAGGTGGCAGAACCATGGAAATACTCTGGAATTATACTGGCAGGAGCATGGATAGAGACTGGGGTTAAACTGGCAGAAGCATGGACAGAGATTGGCGTTAAACTGGCAGAAACATGAAGAAAGACTGGCGTTAAACTGGCAGCTTCATGGGCAGAGACTGGAGTTTAACTGGCAGAAACCTGGACAGAGTATTGAGTTAAACTGGCAGAACCAATGACAGAGACTGGAATTAAACTGACAGAACCATGCATAGAGGCTGGTGTTAAAATGGCAGAACCACGGGCGGACACTTGAGTTAAACTGGCAGAACTATGGATAGAGACTGGAGTTAAACTGTCAGAATCATGGGCAGAGACTGGAGTTAAGTTGGCAGAAACATGGACAGAGACTGGAGTTGAACTGGCAGAACCATGTAAAGTCTAAAGTTAAACTGGCACATTCATGGGAAGAGACTGGATTTCAAATAACAGAACCATCGGCAGAGACTGGAGTTAAACTGGCATCACCATGTGCACAGGTTGGAGTTAAACTGGCTGAACCATATGGAGAGACTGGAGTAAAACAGGCGGAACCATGGACAGAGACTGGAGTTAAACTAGCGGAACCGTGTACTAGTCTGAAGTTAAACTCGCATATCCATAGGAAGAGACTGGATTTAAAATGGCAGAACCATGGACAGAGACTGGAGTTAAACTGGCAGCACCATGTTCAGAGGCTGGTGCTAAACTGGCTGAACCACATGCAGAGACTGGAGTTAAACTGGCAGAAACATTGGCGGAAACTGGAATTAAATGGGCAGACCATGGCATATTCTCGACTTTAACTGGCAGAAATACAGGCATAGGCTGGAGTTAAACTGCCAGCACAATGGGCACAGACTGGAGTCAAAATGGCCGAATCATGGGCAGTGACAGGAGATAATCAGGGAAATCATTGGGCAGAGGCTGAATTTAAACTGGCAGAACCACGGGCAAATACTGGAGATAAATTGGCAAAACCTTGGACAGAGACTGGTGTTAAACTGGCAAAACCATGGAAGAGACTGGAGTTAAACTGGCAGAAACTTTGTTAGAGACTGGTGTTAACTTGGCAGAAACATAAACAGAGACTGGAGTAATACTGGCAGCCTCATGGGCAGAGACTTGAGTTAAACTGGCAGAACCACGAACAGACAATGCAGGTAAACTGTCAGAACCATGGACAGAGACTGGCATTAAACTGGCAAAACCATTGGTAGAGACTGGACATAAACTGGCAGAGCCATGGGCATATTTTGGCTTTAAACTCGTACAGCCATGGACGCAGACTGGAATTAAACTGGCAGATCCATGGACAGAGTCTGGAATTAATCTGAAAGAAACATTGGCAGAGACTGCAGTTAAACTGGCAGAAGCGCGGGCATATTCCTGAGTTAAAATGGCAGAACCGTGGGCTGAGACTGGAAATAATCGGGCAAAACCATGGATTAGACTGAAGTTCAACTGGCAGAACCATGGGAAGAAAATGGATTTAAAATGGCAGAACCATGGGAGAGACTGGAGTTAAACTGGCAGCACCATGTGTACAGGCTGGAGTTAGCTGGCTGAACCATATGCAGAGACTGTAGTAAAACAGGTGGAACCATGGACAGAGACTGGAAATAATCGGGCAAAACCATGGATTATACTAAAGTTAAGATGGCAGATCCATGGACAGAGACTGCAATTAAACTGGCAGAACCATCGGCATATTCTGGAGTTAAACTGGTAGAAACATGGACAGGGACTGTAGTTAACACTCCAGAAACATGGACAGAGATTGGAGTTAAACTGGCAGACACATGGAAAGAGGCTGGAGTTAAACTGGCAGAAACATGAACAGAGACTGGAGTTATACTGTCAGCTATATGGGCAGAGACTTGGGTTAAACTGGCAGAACCATCGACATTCAATTCAGCTAAACAGTCAGAACCATGGAGCGAGACTGGCGTTAAACTGGCAGAACCATTGGTAGAGCCTGGACATAAATTGGCAGAACCATGGGCATATTTTGGCTTGAAACTTGCAGAACTATTTGCACAGATTGGAATTAAAATGGCAGATGCATGGAAAAAGAATGGAATTAATCAGAAAGAAACCATTGCAGAGAATGATTATTAACTGGCAGAACAACAGGCATATTTCTGATTTAAAATGGCAGAACCAAAGGCATGGACTGGAAATAATCGGGCAAAACCATGGATTATACTGAAGTTAAGATGGCAGATCCATGGGCAGAGACTGCAGTTAAACTGGCAGAACCATTGGCAGAGACTGGAATTAAACTGGCAGAACCATCGGCATATTCTGGAGTTAAACTGCCAGAAACATGGACAGGGACTGGAGTTAAACTGGCAGAAGCATTGGTAGAGACTGGACATAAATTGGCAGAACCATGGGCATATTTTGGCTTTAAACTTGCAGAATTATGGGCACACACTAGAATTAAACTGGCAGATCCATGGACAGATACTGGAATTAATCTGAAAGAAACTTTGGCAAAGACTGGAGGTAAACTGGCAGAATGACGGGCATATTCCTGAGTTAAAATGACAGAATCATGGGCTGAGACTAGAATTAATCTGGCAAAACCATGGATTAGACAGAGGTTCAACTGGCAGAACCATGAGGAGAAACTGGAATTAAAGTGGCAGAAATATGGGAATATTCTGGAGTTATATTGGCCAATCCATGGACGGAGACTGGAGTTAAAATGGCAGATCCATGGACAGAGACTGGAGTTAAACTGGCAGAATCATGTGCACAGGCTGGAGTTAAACTGGCTGAACCATATGCAGAAACTGGAGTTAAACTGGCAGAATCATGTGCACAGGCTGGAGTTAAACTGGCTGAACCATATGCAGAAACTGGAGTTAAACTGGCAGAATCATGTGCACAGGCTGGAGTTAAACTGGCTGAACCATGTGCAGAAACTGGAGTTAAACTGGCAGAATCATGTGCACAGGCTGGAGTTAAACTGGCTGAACCATGTGCAGAAACTGGAGTTAAACTGGCAGAATCATGTGCACAGGCTGGAGTTAAACTGGCTGAACCATGTGCAGAAACTGGAGTTAAACTGGCAGAATCATGTGCACAGGCTGGAGTTAAACTGGCTGAACCATATGCAGAAACTGGAGTTAAACTGGCAGAATCATGAGCAGCGTCAGGAGGTAATCTAGCAAATCCATGGCCTGAGACTGAATTTTAACAGGCAGACCCATGGGCAGAGACTGGAGTAAAACTGGCAGGACCTTGGACAGAGACTGGAGTTTAACTGGCAGATACATGGACAGACACTGGAGTAAAACTGGTAGAACCATGTATTAGTCTGAAGTCAAACTGGCAAATCCATGGGAACGGATGGGATTTCAAATGGCAGAACCATGGGCAGAGACTGGAGCTAAGCTAGCACCAGCATGTGCACAGGCTGGATTTAAACTAGCTGAACCATATGCAGAGACTGCAGTAAAACTGGCAGAAGCATGGACAGAGACTGGAGTTAAACTGGCATAAACATTGGCAGAGACTGGATTTAAACTGGCAGACCATGGGCTTATTCTCAACTTACATTTGCAGAAATACGGGCATAGACTGGAGTTAAGCTGGCAGCAACATGGACACAAACTGGAGTTAAACTGGCAGAACCTTGGACAGAGACCGGTGTTAAACTGGCAAAACCATGGAAGAGACTGGAATTAAACAGGCAGTACCACGGGCATATACTGGAGTTAAACTGGCAGAACCATGTATTAGTCTGAAGTTAAACTGGCATACCCATGGGAAGAGACTGGATTTCAAATGGCAGAACCATGGGCAGAGACTGGAGTTAAACTGGCATCATGTGCACAGGCTGGATTTTCACTGGCTGAACCATATACAGAGACTGGAGTAAAACTGGCAGAACCAAGTGTTAGTCTGAAGTTAAACTGGTATATCCGTGGGAAGAGATTGGATTTAAAATAGCAGAACCATGGGCAGAGATTTGAGTTAAACTGTCATCACCATGTGCACAGAATGGAGTTAAACTGGCAGAAATATTGGCAGAGACTGGAATTAAACTGGCAAACCATGGGCTTATTCTCGATTTAAACTTTCAGAAATATGGGCATAGACTGGAGTTAAACTGCCAGCACCATTGGCACAGACCGGAGAATCATGGGCAGAGACTGGAGATAATCAGGGAAATCATTGGGCAGAGGCTGACTTTAAACTGGCAGAACCATGGGCAAATACTGGAGTTAAACTGGCAGAACCCTAGACAGGTTCTTGCAGATCCAGGGACAGCGACCGGATTTAAACTGGCAGAACCATGGGCAGAGACTGGAGCTAAGTTAGCATAACCATGGTCAGAGAGCGGAGTTAAACTGGCATAACCATGGGCACAGGCTGGAGTTACACTGGAAGAAACATTTGCAGAGACTGGAGTTAAAGTGGCAGAATCATATGGAGAGATTGCCTAAATCTGGCAAATCATCAGGCAGAGATTTAAATTAAACTGGCAAAATTACTGGCAGAGACTGGAGTTAAACTGGCAGAACCTTGGACAGAGACTGGTGATAAACTGGCAAAACTATGGAAGAGACTGGAATTAAACTGGCAGAAAAATTGTTAGGGACTGATGTTAAACTGGCATCTTCATGGGCAGAGACTTGAGTTAAACTGCCAGAACCATTGGTAGAGACTGGACATAAACTGGCAGAACCATTGGCATATTTTGTCTTTAAACTTGCAGAACCATGGGCGCAGACTGGAATTAAACTGGCAGATCCATGGACAGAGTCTGGAATTAACCCGAAAGAAACATTGGCAGAGAATGAAGTTAAACTGGCAGAACCACAGGCGTATTCCTGAGTTAAAATGGCAGAACCATGGGCAGAGACTGGAAATAATCAGGCAAAACCATGGATTAGACTGAAGTTCAACTGGCAGAACCATGGGAAGAACCAGGATTTAAAGTGGCAGAACCATGGGAGAGACTGGAGCTAAACTGGAAGCATCATGTGTACAGGCTGGAGATAGCTGGCTGAGCCATATGCAGAGACTAGAGTTAACCTGATCCATGGACAGAAACTGGAGCTAAAGTAGCAGTACAAGTGCACAGGCTGGAGTTATACTGGCAGAACCATGGGCAGAGACTGGAGAAAAACTGGCAGAACAATGGACAGAGACTGGAGTTAAACTGGCAGAAACATGGACAGAGACTAGAGTTAAACTTGCAGAACCATGTATTAGTCTGAAGTTAAGCTGGCATATCCATGGGAAGAGACTGGATTTCAAATGGCAGAACCATGGGCAGAGCCTGGAGCTAAACTGGCATCATGTGCTCAGGCTGGAGTTAAACTGGCTGAACCATAGGCAGAGACTGGAGTAAAACTGGCAGAACCAAGTGTTAGTCTGAAGTTAAACTGGTATATCCACAGGAAGAGACTGGATTTAAAATGGCAGAACCATGGGCACAGACTGGAGTTAAACTGGCAGAAATATTGGCAGAGACTGGAATTAAACTGGCAGACCATGGGCATATTCTGGAGTTAAACTGGCAGCACCTTGTGTACAGGTTGGAGATAGCTGGCTGAACCATATGCAGAGACTGGAGTTAATCTGGCAGAATCATGGGCAGAGACTGGAGTTAATCTTGCAAATCCATGGCTTGAGAGTGAATTTGAACTGGCAGAACCATGAGCAGAGAATTGAGTTAAACTGGCAGATCCATGGAAAGAATCTGGAGCTAATCTAGCAGGACATGTGCACAGGCCGGAGTTAAACTGGCTGAACCATATGTGGAGACTGGAGTTATACTGGCAGAGTCATGGGCAGTGCCTGGTGTTAATCCAGGAAATCCATGGGCAGAGACTGAATTTAAGCTGGCAGAACCACGGGCAAAGATTGGAGTTAAACTGGCAAAACCATGGACAGAGACTGCAGTTAATGTGGCAGAACAATTGGCAGTGACTGGAATTAAAATGGCAGGACCATGGACAGAGACTGGTGTTAAACTGGCAGAAGCATTGGCAGAGACTGGACATAAATTGGCAGAACCATGGGCATATTTTGCCTTTAAATTTGTAGAACCATGTGCATAGAATGGCATTAAACTGGCAGATCCATGGACAGAGAATGGAATAAATCTGAAAGAAACATTGGCAGAGTCTGGATTTAAACTGGCAGAAGAACGGGCATAATTCTGATTTAAAATGGCAGAACCATGGGCAGAGACTAGAATTAAATGGCTAAACCATGTATTATACTGAAGTTACGGTGGCAGACCCATGGGCAGAGACTGCATTTAAACTGGCAGAACCATTGGCAGAGACAGAAATTAAACTGGCAGAACCATGGTTTATACTGCAGTTAAGATGGCAAATCCATAGGCAGAGACTGCAGTTAAACTGGTAGATCCATAGGCAGAGACTGCAATTAAATTGTCAGAACCATGGACAGAAACTGGAGTTAGACTGCCAGAACCATGGACCAAGACTGGAGTTTAACATGGCAGAAGCATTGGTAGAGACTGGACATAAGATCGTAGAACCACAAGCATATTTTGGCTTTAAATTTGCAGAATTATGGGCACAGACTGGAATTAAACTGGCAGATCCATGGACAGATACTGGAATTAATCTGAAAGAAACATTGGCAGAGACTGGAATTACACTGGCAGACCACGGGCGTATCCCTGAGTTAAAATGACAGAACCTTGGGCAGAGACTAGAATTAAACTGGCAAAACCATGGATTAGACAGAAGTTCAACTGGCAGAACCATGGGAAGAAACTGGATTTAAAATGGCAGAACCATGGGAGAGACTGGAGTTAAACCGACAACACCATGTGTACAAGCTGGAGTTAGCTGGCTGAACCATATGCAGAGACTGGAGTTAAACTGGCAGAATCATTGGCAGAGACTTGAGTTAATTTGGCAAATCTATGGGCAGAGACTGAATTTAAACTGGCAGAACCATGGACAGATTCTGGAGTTAAACTGGCAGAACCATTGTCAAAGACTGGACTTGAACTGATAGAAATATGGGCATATTCTAGAGTAAAACTGGCAGAACCTTGGACAGAACTGGATTTAAAATTGCAGAAGCATGAAGAAAGACTGGAGGTAAACTGGCAGCTTCATGGAAGAGGCTGGATTTTACATGGCAGAACCATGGACAGAGTGTTGTGTTAGAACTGGCAGAACCAATGACAGACACTGGATTTAAATTGGCTGTATCATGTGCAGTGAATGCAGTTAAACTTACAGAATCATGGGCAGGAACTGGAGTTAATCTTGCAAATCCATGGCCTGAGAGTGAATTTGATCTGGCAGAACTATGAACAGAGAATTGAGTTAAACTGGCAGAACCATGGACAGAGACTTCAGTTAAACTAACAGATCCATGGACAGAATCTGGAGCTAATCTAGCAGGACACGTGCACAGGCTGGAGTTAAACTGGCTGAACCGTATACGGAGACTGGAGTTATACTGGCAGATCCATGGGCAGTGTCTGGTGTTAATCTAGGAAATCCATGGGCAGAGATTGAATTTAAACTGGGAGAATGATGGGCAGAGACTGTAATTAAACTGGAAAAGCCATGGACAGACACTGGAGTTAAACTGGCAGAAACATGGACAGATACTGGAATTAATCTGAAAGAAACATTGGCAGAGACTGGAATTGAACTGGCAGGCAACGGGCATATCCTTGAGTTAAAATGACAGAACCATGGGCAGAGACTAGAATTAAGCTGGCAAAACCTTGGATTAGATAGAAGTTCAACTGGCACAACCATGGAAAGAAATTGGAATTAATGGGGTAGAACCATGGAAATATTCTGGAGTTAAACTGGCCAATCCATGGGCTTATTCTTGACTTAAACTTGCAGAAACACAGGAATTGACTGGGGTTAAACTGCCAGGACCATGAGCACAGACTTTAGTTAAAATGGCAGAACCATGGGCAGAGACAGGGGATAATCAGGGAAATCATCGGGCAGAGGATGAATTTAAACTGGCAGAACCAGGGGCTAATACTGGAGTTAAACTGCAGACTCATGGGCAGATTCTGGAGTAAACATGCAGGACCATGGACAGTGACCGGATTTAAACTGGCAGACCCATTGGCAGAGACTGGAATTAAACTGGCAGAGGCATGGGCAGATACTGGAGTTAAACTGGCAGAAACATGGACAGATACTGGAATTAATCTGAAAGAAACATTGGCAGAGACTGGAATTGAACTGGCAGGCAACGGGCATATCCTTGAGTTAAAATGACAGAACCATGGGCAGAGACTAGAATTAAGCTGGCAAAACCTTGGATTAGATAGAAGTTCAACTGGCACAACCATGGAAAGAAATTGGAATTAATGGGGTAGAACCATGGAAATATTCTGGAGTTAAACTGGCCAATCCATGGGCTTATTCTTGACTTAAACTTGCAGAAACACAGGAATTGACTGGGGTTAAACTGCCAGGACCATGAGCACAGACTTTAGTTAAAATGGCAGAACCATGGGCAGAGACAGGGGATAATCAGGGAAATCATCGGGCAGAGGATGAATTTAAACTGGCAGAACCAGGGGCTAATACTGGAGTTAAACTGCAGACTCATGGGCAGATTCTGGAGTAAACATGCAGGACCATGGACAGTGACCGGATTTAAACTGGCAGACCCATTGGCAGAGACTGGAATTAAACTGGCAGAGGCATGGGCAGATACTGGAGATAATCTGGCAAATCTTCGGGCAGAGTTGAATTTAAACTGGCAGTAAAACGGACATGTACAGGAGTTAAACTGGCAGAACAATGGCAGAGACTGGAGTTAAACTGGCAGATCCATGGACAGAGACTGGAGTTAATCTGGCAGAATCATGGACAGCGTCAGGAGTAATTCTGGCAAATCCATGGCCTGAGACTGAATTTAAACTGGCAGACCAATGGGCAGAGACTGGAGTAAAACTGGCAGAACCATGGACAGAGACTGGAGTTAAACTGGCAGAAACATTGGTAGAGACTGGACATAAATTGGCAGAAGCATGGGCATATTTTGGCTTTAAACTTGCAGAACCATTTGCACAGACTGGAATTAAACTGGAAGTAAGGTGAAAGAAACATTGGCAGAGACTGGATTTAAGCTGGCAGAACAACAGGCATATTTCTGATTTAAAATGGCAGAACCATGGGCAAAGACTGGAATTAAACTGGCAGAACCATGTGCATGTTCTGGAGTTAAACTGGCAGAGAACAGGGACAGAGCCTGGAGTTAAACTGTCAGAACAATGGACAGCGACTGGATTTAAACTGGCAGAATCATGGGCAGGGACTGGAATTAAACTGGCAAAACCATGGTTTATACTGATGTTAAGCTGGCAGATCCATGGGCAGACACTGCAGTTAATCTGGCAGAACCATTGGCAGATACTGGAATTAAACTGGCAGAACCACAGGCGTATTCCTGAGTTAAAATAAGAAAACCATGGGCAGAGACTAGAGTTAAACTGGCAAAACCATGGATTAGACAAGAGTTCAACTGGCAGAACCATGGGGAGAAATTGGAATTAAAGTGGCAGAACCATGGGAATATTCTGGAGTTAAATTGGCCAATTCATGGACGGCGACTGGAGTTAAATTGGCAGAAGCATGGACATAGATTGGAGATAAGCTGGCAGAAACATGAAGAGATCCAAGGCCAGGGACTGAATTTAAACTGTAAGACCAACGGGCAGAGACTTAAGTTAAACTAGCAGAACCATGGACAGAGACTTCATTTAAATTGGCAGAACCATGAGCAGTGACTAGAGTTAAACTAGCGGAACCATGGACCGAGCCTGGGATTAAACTCGCAGCACTATGGGCAAAGACAGGAGTGAACTGGCAGTGCCATGGGCACATACTGGAGATAATCACCCAAATCTTCAGGCAGAGTTGAATTTTAACTGGCAGTAAAATGGGCATATACTGGAGTTAAACTGGCAGAACCATGGCAGAGACTGGAGTTAAACTGGCAGTCCAACGGGCAGAGACTGGAGTAAAACTGGCAGAACCATGGGCAGAGACTAGAATTAAACTGGCAAAACCATGGATTAGACAGAAGTTCAACTGGCAGAACCATGGGGAGAAATTGGAATTAAAGTGGCAGAACCATGGGAATACTCTGGAGTTAAATTGGCCAATTCATGGATGGACACTGGAGTTAAACTGGCAGAAGCATGGACAGAGATTGAAGATAAACTGGCAGAAACATGAAGAAATCCAAGGCCAGGGACTGAATTTAAACTGTAAGATCTACGGGCCGAGACTTAAGTTAAACTAGCAGAACCATGGACAGAGACAGGCGTTAGACTGGCAGAGCCATGTATTAGTCTGAAGTTAAACTGACATATCCATGGGAAGAGACTGGATTTAAAATTGCATAACCATGGGCAGAGGCGGGATCAAACTATCAGCACAATGTGCACAGGCTGGAGTTAAACTGGCTGAACCATGTGCAGAGACTGGAGTAAAACTGGCAGAACCATGGACAGCGACTGGAGTTAAACTGGCAGAACCAAGTGTTAGTCTGAAGTTAAACTGACATATCCATGGGAAGAGACTGGATTTAAAATTGCATAACCATGGGCAGAGACGGGATCAAACTATCAGCACAATTTGCACAGGCTGGAGTTAAACTGGCTGAACCATATGCAGAGACTGCAGTAAAACTGGCTGAAACATGGACAGAGACGGGAGTTAAACTGGCAGAAACTTTGGCAGTAACTGGAACTAAACTGGCAGACCATGGGCTTTTTCTCGACTTAAACATGCAGAAATACGGTAATAGACTGGAGTTAAACTGTCAGGACCATGGGCACAGACCTTAGTTAAAATGACAGAATCATGGGCAGAGACTGGAGATAACCAGGGAAATCATCGGGCAGAGGATGAATTTAAACTGGCAGAACCACGGGCAAATACTGGAGTTAAACTGCAGAACCATGGGCAGATTTTGGCGTTAACATGCAGGACCATGGACAGTGACTGGATTTAAACTGGCAGACCCATTGGCAGAGACTGGATCTAAACCGGCAGAACCATGGGCAGAGAGTGGAGTTGAACATGCATAATAATGGGCACATGCTGGAGTTAAACTGGGAGAAACATTTGCAGAGACTGGAGCTAAACTGGCAGAATCATAGGCAGAGACTAGCTAAACAGGGAAAATCATATGGCAGAGATTTAAATTAAACTGGCAAAATTACAGGCAGAGACTGGAGTTAAACTGCGAGAACCTTGGACAGAGACCAGTGTTAAATTGGCAAAACCATGGAAGAGACTGGAATTAAACTGGTAGTACCACGGGCATATATTGGAGTTAAACTTGCTGAACCATAGGCTGAGACTGGAGTTAAACAGGCATCTCCATGGTCAGAGACTGGCATTAAACTGGCAGAAACATGGGCAGAGACTGGAGTTAAACTGGCCGCTTATTGGACAGAGACTGGAGTTAAACTAGCTTCTTCATGAACAAAGACTACGTGGGTTTCAACTGGCAGCATCATGGGCACAGACTGAATTTAAACTGGCAAAACTATGGGCAAAGAATTGAGTTAAACTGGCAGATCCATGGACAGAAACTGGAGCTAAACAGGCAGGACATGTGCAGAGGCTGGAGTTAAAATGGCTGAATCATATGCAGAGACTGGAGTTATACTGGCAGATTCATGGGCAATGTCTGGTGTTAATCTGGGAAATCCATGGGCAGACACTGAATTTAAGCTGGCAGAAGCACAAGCAGAGATTGGATTTAAACAGGCAGAACTATGGACACAGACTGGAGTTAAACTGGCAGATCCTTGGTCAGAGACTGGAATTAAATGGCAATACCATGGATTACACTGAAGTTAAGATGGCAGATCCATGGGCAGAGACTACAGTTAAACAGGCAGAAACATTGGCAGAGACTGGAGATAATCTGGCAAATCTTTGGGCAGAGACTGAATTTAAACTGGCAGAACCATGGACAGAGAATTGAGTTAAACTGGCAGAATTATGGGCAGAGAATTGAGTTAAACTGGCAGATCCATGGACAGAAACTGGAGCAAAACTGGCAGTACATGTGCAGAGGCTGGAGTTAAACTGGCAGCTTCTTGGGCAGTGTCTGGTGTTAATCTGGGAAATCCCTGGGCAGAGACTGAATTTAAACTGGGAGAAGCACAGGCAGAGACTGGATTTAAACAGGCAGAACTATGGACACAGACTGGAGTTAAACTGGCAGAACCATGGGCAGAGACTGGAATTAAATGGCAATACCATGGATTACACTGGTTAAGCTGGCAGATCCATGGGCAGAGACTAGAGTTAAAGTGGCAGAACCATTGTCAGCGACTGGAATTAAATTGGCAGAACCCTAGGCATATTCTATAGTTAAGCTGGCAGAAACATGGACAATACTGGAGCTAAACAGTCAGAACCATGCACAGAGACTGGCGTTAAAATGGCAGAAGCACTGGTAGAGACTGGACATATATTGGCAGAAGCATGGGCATATTTTGGCTTTAAACTTGCAGAACCATGTGCACAGACTGGAATTAAACTGGCAGATCCATGGGCAGAGAATGGAAGTAAGCTGAAAGAAACATTGGCAGAGACTGGATTTAAGCTGGCAGAACAACGAGCATATTTCTGATTTAAAATGGCAGAACCATGGGCAGAGACTGGAACTAAACTGGCAGAACCATATGCATATGCTAGAGTTAAACTGGCAAAAACAGGGACAGAGCCTGGAGTTAAACTGTCAGAACAATGGACAGAGACTGGATTTAAACTGGCAGAACCATGCGCAGGGACTGGAATTAAACTGGCAGAACCACAGGCGTATTCCTGAGTTAAAATGACAAAACCATGGGCTTAGACCAGCATTAAACTGGCAACACCATGGATTAGACAGAAGTTCAACTGGCAGATCCATGGGGAGAAATTGGAATTAAAGTGGCAGAACCATGGGAATATTCTGGAGTTAAATTGGCCAATCCATGGACGGAGACTGGAGTTAAACTGGCAGAAGCAGGGACAGAGATTGGAGATAAACTGGCAGAAACATGAAGTATTCCAAGGCCAGGGACTGAAATTAAACTGTAAGATCAACGGGCAGAGACTTAAATTAAACTAGCAGAACCATGGACAGAGACTTCATTTAAATTGGCAGAACCATGAGCAGTGACTGGAGTTAAACTAGCGGAACCATGGACCGAGCCTGGGGTTAAACTCGCAGCACCATGGGCAAAGACTGGAGTTAAACTGGCAGTGCCATGGGCACATATTGGAGATAATCTGCCAAATCTTCAGGCAGAGTTGAATCCAAACTGGCAGTAAAACAGGCATATACTGGAGTTAAACTGGCAGAAACATGGCAGAGACTGGAGTTAAACTGGAAGACCAATGGGCAGAGACTGGAGTAAAACTGGCAGAACCATGGGCAGAGACTATAATTAAACTGGCAAAACCATGGCTAAGACAGAAGTTCAAATGGCAGACCATGGGGAGAAATTGGAATTAAAGTGGCAGAATATTCTGGAGTTAAATTGGCCAATCCATGGACGGAGACTGGAGTTAAACTGTCAGAACAATGGCAGAGACTGGATTTAAACTGGCAGAACCATGGGCAGGGACTGGAATTAAATGGCAAAACCATGGTTTATTCTGAAGTTAAGCTGGCAGATCCATGGACAGAGATTGGAGTTAAACTGGCAGAAAGATGAAGAAATACAAGGCCTGGGACAGAATTTAAACTTTAAAACTATGGGTAGAGACTTAAGTTAAACTAGTGGAACCATGGACAGAGACTTCATTTAAATTGGCAGAATCATGAACAGAGACTAGAGTTAAACTGGCCACTTACTGGACAGAGACTGGAGTTAAACTAGCTTTTTCATGAACAAAGGCTACATGGGTTTCAACTGGCAGCTTCATGGGCAGAGGCTGGGGTTGAACTGGCATTTTCATGACCAGAGACTGTTTTTAATCTTGCAGAATCATGGACAGAGACTGGAGTTAAAGTGGCAGAACCATGGGCAGCGACTGGAGTTAAACTGGCAGAGCCAAAGACACAGACAGCAGTTAAATTGGGAGCACCATGGACAGAGACTGGAGGTCAACTCGCAGAACCATGGACAGAGGCTGGACTTTAATTGGCAGAAGCATTGGCAGAGACTGGGGATAAATTGGCAGAAGCATGGACAGAGACTGGAGTTAAAATGGCAGAAGCATGGACAGAGACTGGAGTTAAAATGGCCTCGCCATAGACACAGACTGGTGTTAAACTGGGAGCACCTTGTCAGAGACTGGAGTAAAACTGGCAGACCCATGGGCAGAAACTATTGTTCAACTAGCATCTCCATGGACAGAGTCTGGAGTTAAACTGGGATAACCGTGTACAGTGACTGGAGTTAAACTGGCAGAACTATGGGCTGAGACTCGAGTTAAACTGGCAGATCCATGTGCGGAGAATAGAGTTAAACTAGCAGAAGCATGGACTGAAATTGGAGTTAAAATGACAGTGCCGTAGACACAGACTGGTGTTAAACTGGCAGAACCATGGTCAGGTACTGGAGTTAAACTGGGAGCACGGTGTACAGAGACTGGAGTTAAACTGGCAGCGCCACTGACACAGACTGGTGTTAAACTGGCAGATCCAAGGCCAGATATTGGATTTAAACTGGCCAATACATGAGCAGAAACTATGGTTAAACTACAATCTCCAGGGACCGAAAATGGAGTTAAACTGGAAGAGCCGTGGACAGAGAGAGGAGTTAAACTGGCAGAACCATAGGCAGAGATTGGAGTTAAACTGGCTGCTCCATGGTCAGAGACTGAAGTTAACCTGGCAGAAACATGGGCAGTGACTGGAGTTAAACTGGCCGCTTCATGGACGGATACTGGAGTTAAACTAGCAGCTTCATGAACAAAGACTAAGGTTACGCTGGCAGCTACAAGGACACAGACTGGTTTGAACTGGCAGCTTCATGATCAGAGATGGGTTAAATTGACATTTTCATGTACGAAGGTTGCTGTTAAACTGGCAGAACTATGGACAGAGACTTGAGTTAAACTGTCAGGACCATGGACAGAGAATGGAGCTAAACTGGCAGCTTCATGCACAGAAATTGGAGTTAAACAGGCATAACCTTGCCCAGAGACTTTAGTTAACTAATTTGGAGGAGTTGCAGATATTGAAGAAGATTGTCAAAGGATACAAGAGGATATAGATCATTTGGAGACTTGGGCGGAAATTTGGCAGATTTAGTTTAATCCGGACAAATGCAAGGTAATGCATCTTGGAAGGTCTAATTAAGGTAGGAATTATAGAGTAAATGGCAGAACCCTTATTTGCATCGGCGGGCAGAAGTCCTGGGTGTACATGTCCACAGGTTGTGGAAAGTGGCAGCGCAGGTGGATAAGGTAGTCAGGAAGGCATATGGCATGCTTGCCTTCATTGGCAGGGGCATTGTGTATAAAAGCTCGGAAGTCATGCTGCAGTTGTATAGAAGCTTGGCTAGGCCACACTTGAAATATTGTGTGCAATTCTGTTGCCACATTACCAGAAGGATATGGCGGCATTGGAGAGGGTGCAGAGGAAGTTTACCAGGATTTTACCTGGTCTCCACGTTATTGGCTATTAGGAGTGGTTGGAGAAATCAGATTGTTCTCACAAGAGCAACGGAGGTTGAGGGGCGACTTGATAGAAGTTAACAAATTTATGAGTGGCATGGACAGAGTAGATAGTCAGAAGCTTTTTCCCAGGGTGGAAGAGTCAATTACTAGGGGACATAGATTTAAGGTGAAAGGAGAAAGCTTTAGTGGAGATATGTGGGGCAAGTTTTTTACACAGAGGGTAGTGAGTGTCTGGAATTCACTGCCAGAGGAGGTGGTGGAAGCAGGTACGATAGTGGTGTTTAAGAGGCAGCTTGACAAACACATGTGCAGGATGGGAATAGAGGGATATGGACCCTGGAAGTGCAAAATGTTTTATTTTGACAGGCAATATGGGCGGCGCAGGCTTGGAAACTGAAGGGCCTGTACCTGTGCTGTACTTTTCATTGTTCTCTGTTCTTAGTTCTTAAGCTGGAAGAACCATGTAGAGAGATTGGAGGTAAACTGGCAAAACCATGGGCAGAGACAGGTGTTAAACTGGCAGAATCATGGGCAGAGACTGTAGTTAAATTGGCAGCTTCATGGACAGAGACTGAGGTTAAACTGCCAGCTACATGGACAAAGACTGGGTTTCAACTGGCAGATTCATGGACAGAGGCTGGGGTTAAACTGGCATTTTCATGGACAGAGACTGTTTTTAAGCTGGCAGAACCGTGGACAGAGACTGGAGTTAAAGTGGCAGAACCATGGGCAGAGACTGGAGTTAAACTGGCAGAACCAAAGACACAGACTGGAATTAAACTGGGAGCACCATGGACAGTGGCTGGAGTTAAACTGGCAGAACCACAGGCAGAGACTGGAGATAAATCTGCAGAACCATGGGCAGAGACTGGTGTTAAACTGGCAGAAGCATGGACAGAGACTGGACTTAAAATGGCCTCGCCATAGACACAGACTGGTATTAAACTGGGAGCACCATGGACAGAGACTGGAATTAAACTGGCAGAATCATGGACAGAGACTGGAGTAAAAGTGGCATACCCATGGGCAGACACTATTGTTAAACTAGCATCTCCATGGACAGAGACTGGAGTTAAACTGGGATAACCGTGTACAGAGACTGGAGTTAAACTGGCAGAACCATGGGCTGAGACTCGAGTTAAACTGGCTGATCCACATGCGGAGATTGGAGTTAAATTAGCAGAAGCATGGACAGAGACTGGAGTTAAAATGGCAGAACCATGGACAGATACTGGACTTAAAGTGGTCAATACATGAACAGAAACTATAGTTAAACTGGAATCTCCAGGGACTGAGACTGGAGTTAAACTGGGAGCACCATGGACAGAGAGAGGAGTTAAACTGGCAGAACAATGGGCTGAGACTGGAGTTAAACTGGCAGCTCCATGGTCAGGGACTGGAGTTAACCTGGCAGAAACATGGACAGATGCTTGAGTTAAACTCGCAGACCCATGGGCAGAGACTGGAGTTAAACTAGCAGCTTCATGAACAAAAGCTGAGGTTAAACTGGCAACTACGTGGACACAGACTGGGTTTCAACTGGCCGCTTCATGGGCAGAGACTGGGATTAAACTGGCATTTTCATGGAGAGAGACTGTTGTTAAACTTGCAGAACTATGGACAGAGACTTGAGTTAAACTGTCAGGACCATGGACAGAGAATGGAGCTAAACTGGCAGCTTCGTGCACAGAGATTGGAATTAAACTGGCAGAACAATGCCCAGAGACTTGAGTTAACTAATTTGGAGGAGTTGCAGATATTGAAGAGTATTGTCAAAGGATACAACGGGATATAGATCGTTTGGAGACTTGTGCGGAGAAATGGCAGATTTAGTTAATCCAGACAAATGCAAGGTAACGCATTTTGGAAGGTCTAATGCAGGTAGGAATTATACTTTAAATGGCAAAACCATTAAGTGCATCGACAGGCAGGAGGATCTGGGTGTACAGGTCCACAGTTCACGGAAAATGGAAAAACAGTTTGATAACGTAGTCAGCAAGGCATATGGCATGCTTGCCTTCATGGGCAGAGGTATTGAGTATAAAAGCTGGGAAGTCATGCTGCAGCTGTATAGAACCTTGGTTAGGCCACACTTGCAATATTGCATGCAATTCTGGCGCCACATTACCAGAAAGATATAGTGGCACTGGAGAGCGTGCAGAAGAGGTTTACCAGGATTCTGCCCGGTCTGGAGGTTATTGGCTATGAGGAGTGTTTGGAGAAACTCAGATTGTTCTCACTAGAGTGATGGAGATTGAGAGGCGACTTGATAGAAGTTAACAAATTTATGAAAGGCATGACAGAGTAGATAGTCAAAAGCTTTTTCCCAGGGTGGAAGAGCCAATTACTAGGGGACATAGATTTAATGTGAGAGGAGAAAGATTTACTGGAGATATGCAGGGCATGTTTTTTACACAGAGGGTAGTGTGTGTCTGGAATTCACTGCAAGAGGAGTTGGTGGAAGCAGGTATGATAGTGATGTTTAAGAGGCAGCTTGACAAACACATGTACAGGATGGGAATAGAGGGATACGGACCCCAGAAGTACAAAATGTTTTATGTTGACAGGCAATATGATCAGCGCAGGCTTGGAGGGCTGAAAGGCCTGTTCCTGTGCTGTACTTTTCTTTGTTCTCTGTTCATTGATCTTAACCTGGCAGAACCATGTAGAGAGATTGGAGTGAAATTGGCAGAACCATGGGCAGAAGCTGGAGTTAAACTGGCAGAACAATGGGCAGAGACTGGAGTTAAACTGGCAGAACCATGGGCAGAGACTGGAGTTAAACTGGCAGAACCATGGGCAGAGACTGGAGTTAAACTGGCAGAACCATGGGCAGAGATTGGAGTTAAACTGGCAGCTTCATGGGCAGAAACAGACTTAAACTGGCAACTTCATGGACAGAGGCAGAGGTTAAACTGGCATTTACATGGACAGAGACTGTTTTTAAACAGGCAGAACTGTGGGCTGAGACTGGAGTTAAACTGGCAGAACCATGGCAGAAACGGAGTTAAAATGGCAGCTTCATGGACAGAGGCTGGAGATAACTGGAAGCTTCATGGACAAAGGCAGAGGTTAAACTGGCAGTTATATGGATACAGACTGAGTTTCAACTGACAGCTTCATGGGCAGAGGCTGGGTTTAAACTGGCAGAAGCATGAACGGAGACTGGCGTTAATCAGGCAGCTTCATGGTTAAACTGGGAGCTTCATGGACAGAGACTGGAATTAAAGTGGCAGAACCATGGGCAGAAAGTGTGGTTAAACGAGCATCTCCATGGACAGCGACTGGAGTTAAACTGCCAGGAATGTGGACGGAGACAGGAGTTAAACTCGCAGAACCATGTGCAAACACTGTAGTTAAACAGGCCACTTCATGGACAGAGACTGGAATTAAACTGGCAGCTACATGGACACAGACTGGGTTTCAACTGGCAGCTTCATGGGCAGAGACTGGGGTTAAACTGGAATTGTCATGGACTGTGACTGTTGTTAAATGGGCAGAAACATGGACAGTGACTGGGGTTAATCTGGCAGTTTCATGGGCAGAGACTGGAGTTAAACTGGTAGAACCATGGACAGAGACTGGAGTTAAACTGGCAGAATCATAGGCAGAGACTGGAGTTAAACCGACAACACCATGTGTACAAGCTGGAGTTAGCTGGCTGAACCATATGCAGAGACTGGAGTTAAACTGGCAGAATCATTGGCAGAGACTTGAGTTAATTTGGCAAATCTATGGGCAGAGACTGAATTTAAACTGGCAGAACCATGGACAGATTCTGGAGTTAAACTGGCAGAACCATTGTCAAAGACTGGACTTGAACTGATAGAAATATGGGCATATTCTAGAGTAAAACTGGCAGAACCTTGGACAGAACTGGATTTAAAATTGCAGAAGCATGAAGAAAGACTGGAGGTAAACTGGCAGCTTCATGGAAGAGGCTGGATTTTACATGGCAGAACCATGGACAGAGTGTTGTGTTAGAACTGGCAGAACCAATGACAGACACTGGATTTAAATTGGCTGTATCATGTGCAGTGAATGCAGTTAAACTTACAGAATCATGGGCAGGAACTGGAGTTAATCTTGCAAATCCATGGCCTGAGAGTGAATTTGATCTGGCAGAACTATGAACAGAGAATTGAGTTAAACTGGCAGAACCATGGACAGAGACTTCAGTTAAACTAACAGATCCATGGACAGAATCTGGAGCTAATCTAGCAGGACACGTGCACAGGCTGGAGTTAAACTGGCTGAACCGTATACGGAGACTGGAGTTATACTGGCAGATCCATGGGCAGTGTCTGGTGTTAATCTAGGAAATCCATGGGCAGAGATTGAATTTAAACTGGGAGAATGATGGGCAGAGACTGTAATTAAACTGGAAAAGCCATGGACAGACACTGGAGTTAAACTGGCAGAAACATGGACAGATACTGGAATTAATCTGAAAGAAACATTGGCAGAGACTGGAATTGAACTGGCAGGCAACGGGCATATCCTTGAGTTAAAATGACAGAACCATGGGCAGAGACTAGAATTAAGCTGGCAAAACCTTGGATTAGATAGAAGTTCAACTGGCACAACCATGGAAAGAAATTGGAATTAATGGGGTAGAACCATGGAAATATTCTGGAGTTAAACTGGCCAATCCATGGGCTTATTCTTGACTTAAACTTGCAGAAACACAGGAATTGACTGGGGTTAAACTGCCAGGACCATGAGCACAGACTTTAGTTAAAATGGCAGAACCATGGGCAGAGACAGGGGATAATCAGGGAAATCATCGGGCAGAGGATGAATTTAAACTGGCAGAACCAGGGGCTAATACTGGAGTTAAACTGCAGACTCATGGGCAGATTCTGGAGTAAACATGCAGGACCATGGACAGTGACCGGATTTAAACTGGCAGACCCATTGGCAGAGACTGGAATTAAACTGGCAGAGGCATGGGCAGATACTGGAGATAATCTGGCAAATCTTCGGGCAGAGTTGAATTTAAACTGGCAGTAAAACGGACATGTACAGGAGTTAAACTGGCAGAACAATGGCAGAGACTGGAGTTAAACTGGCAGATCCATGGACAGAGACTGGAGTTAATCTGGCAGAATCATGGACAGCGTCAGGAGTAATTCTGGCAAATCCATGGCCTGAGACTGAATTTAAACTGGCAGACCAATGGGCAGAGACTGGAGTAAAACTGGCAGAACCATGGACAGAGACTGGAGTTAAACTGGCAGAAACATTGGTAGAGACTGGACATAAATTGGCAGAAGCATGGGCATATTTTGGCTTTAAACTTGCAGAACCATTTGCACAGACTGGAATTAAACTGGAAGTAAGGTGAAAGAAACATTGGCAGAGACTGGATTTAAGCTGGCAGAACAACAGGCATATTTCTGATTTAAAATGGCAGAACCATGGGCAAAGACTGGAATTAAACTGGCAGAACCATGTGCATGTTCTGGAGTTAAACTGGCAGAGAACAGGGACAGAGCCTGGAGTTAAACTGTCAGAACAATGGACAGCGACTGGATTTAAACTGGCAGAATCATGGGCAGGGACTGGAATTAAACTGGCAAAACCATGGTTTATACTGATGTTAAGCTGGCAGATCCATGGGCAGACACTGCAGTTAATCTGGCAGAACCATTGGCAGATACTGGAATTAAACTGGCAGAACCACAGGCGTATTCCTGAGTTAAAATAAGAAAACCATGGGCAGAGACTAGAGTTAAACTGGCAAAACCATGGATTAGACAAGAGTTCAACTGGCAGAACCATGGGGAGAAATTGGAATTAAAGTGGCAGAACCATGGGAATATTCTGGAGTTAAATTGGCCAATTCATGGACGGCGACTGGAGTTAAATTGGCAGAAGCATGGACATAGATTGGAGATAAGCTGGCAGAAACATGAAGAGATCCAAGGCCAGGGACTGAATTTAAACTGTAAGACCAACGGGCAGAGACTTAAGTTAAACTAGCAGAACCATGGACAGAGACTTCATTTAAATTGGCAGAACCATGAGCAGTGACTAGAGTTAAACTAGCGGAACCATGGACCGAGCCTGGGATTAAACTCGCAGCACTATGGGCAAAGACAGGAGTGAACTGGCAGTGCCATGGGCACATACTGGAGATAATCACCCAAATCTTCAGGCAGAGTTGAATTTTAACTGGCAGTAAAATGGGCATATACTGGAGTTAAACTGGCAGAACCATGGCAGAGACTGGAGTTAAACTGGCAGTCCAACGGGCAGAGACTGGAGTAAAACTGGCAGAACCATGGGCAGAGACTAGAATTAAACTGGCAAAACCATGGATTAGACAGAAGTTCAACTGGCAGAACCATGGGGAGAAATTGGAATTAAAGTGGCAGAACCATGGGAATACTCTGGAGTTAAATTGGCCAATTCATGGATGGACACTGGAGTTAAACTGGCAGAAGCATGGACAGAGATTGAAGATAAACTGGCAGAAACATGAAGAAATCCAAGGCCAGGGACTGAATTTAAACTGTAAGATCTACGGGCCGAGACTTAAGTTAAACTAGCAGAACCATGGACAGAGACAGGCGTTAGACTGGCAGAGCCATGTATTAGTCTGAAGTTAAACTGACATATCCATGGGAAGAGACTGGATTTAAAATTGCATAACCATGGGCAGAGGCGGGATCAAACTATCAGCACAATGTGCACAGGCTGGAGTTAAACTGGCTGAACCATGTGCAGAGACTGGAGTAAAACTGGCAGAACCATGGACAGCGACTGGAGTTAAACTGGCAGAACCAAGTGTTAGTCTGAAGTTAAACTGACATATCCATGGGAAGAGACTGGATTTAAAATTGCATAACCATGGGCAGAGACGGGATCAAACTATCAGCACAATTTGCACAGGCTGGAGTTAAACTGGCTGAACCATATGCAGAGACTGCAGTAAAACTGGCTGAAACATGGACAGAGACGGGAGTTAAACTGGCAGAAACTTTGGCAGTAACTGGAACTAAACTGGCAGACCATGGGCTTTTTCTCGACTTAAACATGCAGAAATACGGTAATAGACTGGAGTTAAACTGTCAGGACCATGGGCACAGACCTTAGTTAAAATGACAGAATCATGGGCAGAGACTGGAGATAACCAGGGAAATCATCGGGCAGAGGATGAATTTAAACTGGCAGAACCACGGGCAAATACTGGAGTTAAACTGCAGAACCATGGGCAGATTTTGGCGTTAACATGCAGGACCATGGACAGTGACTGGATTTAAACTGGCAGACCCATTGGCAGAGACTGGATCTAAACCGGCAGAACCATGGGCAGAGAGTGGAGTTGAACATGCATAATAATGGGCACATGCTGGAGTTAAACTGGGAGAAACATTTGCAGAGACTGGAGCTAAACTGGCAGAATCATAGGCAGAGACTAGCTAAACAGGGAAAATCATATGGCAGAGATTTAAATTAAACTGGCAAAATTACAGGCAGAGACTGGAGTTAAACTGCGAGAACCTTGGACAGAGACCAGTGTTAAATTGGCAAAACCATGGAAGAGACTGGAATTAAACTGGTAGTACCACGGGCATATATTGGAGTTAAACTTGCTGAACCATAGGCTGAGACTGGAGTTAAACAGGCATCTCCATGGTCAGAGACTGGCATTAAACTGGCAGAAACATGGGCAGAGACTGGAGTTAAACTGGCCGCTTATTGGACAGAGACTGGAGTTAAACTAGCTTCTTCATGAACAAAGACTACGTGGGTTTCAACTGGCAGCATCATGGGCACAGACTGAATTTAAACTGGCAAAACTATGGGCAAAGAATTGAGTTAAACTGGCAGATCCATGGACAGAAACTGGAGCTAAACAGGCAGGACATGTGCAGAGGCTGGAGTTAAAATGGCTGAATCATATGCAGAGACTGGAGTTATACTGGCAGATTCATGGGCAATGTCTGGTGTTAATCTGGGAAATCCATGGGCAGACACTGAATTTAAGCTGGCAGAAGCACAAGCAGAGATTGGATTTAAACAGGCAGAACTATGGACACAGACTGGAGTTAAACTGGCAGATCCTTGGTCAGAGACTGGAATTAAATGGCAATACCATGGATTACACTGAAGTTAAGATGGCAGATCCATGGGCAGAGACTACAGTTAAACAGGCAGAAACATTGGCAGAGACTGGAGATAATCTGGCAAATCTTTGGGCAGAGACTGAATTTAAACTGGCAGAACCATGGACAGAGAATTGAGTTAAACTGGCAGAATTATGGGCAGAGAATTGAGTTAAACTGGCAGATCCATGGACAGAAACTGGAGCAAAACTGGCAGTACATGTGCAGAGGCTGGAGTTAAACTGGCAGCTTCTTGGGCAGTGTCTGGTGTTAATCTGGGAAATCCCTGGGCAGAGACTGAATTTAAACTGGGAGAAGCACAGGCAGAGACTGGATTTAAACAGGCAGAACTATGGACACAGACTGGAGTTAAACTGGCAGAACCATGGGCAGAGACTGGAATTAAATGGCAATACCATGGATTACACTGGTTAAGCTGGCAGATCCATGGGCAGAGACTAGAGTTAAAGTGGCAGAACCATTGTCAGCGACTGGAATTAAATTGGCAGAACCCTAGGCATATTCTATAGTTAAGCTGGCAGAAACATGGACAATACTGGAGCTAAACAGTCAGAACCATGCACAGAGACTGGCGTTAAAATGGCAGAAGCACTGGTAGAGACTGGACATATATTGGCAGAAGCATGGGCATATTTTGGCTTTAAACTTGCAGAACCATGTGCACAGACTGGAATTAAACTGGCAGATCCATGGGCAGAGAATGGAAGTAAGCTGAAAGAAACATTGGCAGAGACTGGATTTAAGCTGGCAGAACAACGAGCATATTTCTGATTTAAAATGGCAGAACCATGGGCAGAGACTGGAACTAAACTGGCAGAACCATATGCATATGCTAGAGTTAAACTGGCAAAAACAGGGACAGAGCCTGGAGTTAAACTGTCAGAACAATGGACAGAGACTGGATTTAAACTGGCAGAACCATGCGCAGGGACTGGAATTAAACTGGCAGAACCACAGGCGTATTCCTGAGTTAAAATGACAAAACCATGGGCTTAGACCAGCATTAAACTGGCAACACCATGGATTAGACAGAAGTTCAACTGGCAGATCCATGGGGAGAAATTGGAATTAAAGTGGCAGAACCATGGGAATATTCTGGAGTTAAATTGGCCAATCCATGGACGGAGACTGGAGTTAAACTGGCAGAAGCAGGGACAGAGATTGGAGATAAACTGGCAGAAACATGAAGTATTCCAAGGCCAGGGACTGAAATTAAACTGTAAGATCAACGGGCAGAGACTTAAATTAAACTAGCAGAACCATGGACAGAGACTTCATTTAAATTGGCAGAACCATGAGCAGTGACTGGAGTTAAACTAGCGGAACCATGGACCGAGCCTGGGGTTAAACTCGCAGCACCATGGGCAAAGACTGGAGTTAAACTGGCAGTGCCATGGGCACATATTGGAGATAATCTGCCAAATCTTCAGGCAGAGTTGAATCCAAACTGGCAGTAAAACAGGCATATACTGGAGTTAAACTGGCAGAAACATGGCAGAGACTGGAGTTAAACTGGAAGACCAATGGGCAGAGACTGGAGTAAAACTGGCAGAACCATGGGCAGAGACTATAATTAAACTGGCAAAACCATGGCTAAGACAGAAGTTCAAATGGCAGACCATGGGGAGAAATTGGAATTAAAGTGGCAGAATATTCTGGAGTTAAATTGGCC
Source organism: Carcharodon carcharias (assembly GCF_017639515.1). Classification (NCBI taxonomy): domain Eukaryota; kingdom Metazoa; phylum Chordata; class Chondrichthyes; order Lamniformes; family Lamnidae; genus Carcharodon; species Carcharodon carcharias. The sequence goes on from NC_054468.1 coordinate 585,443, forward strand.
AATCCATGGACGGAGACTGGAGTTAAACTGTCAGAACAATGGCAGAGACTGGATTTAAACTGGCAGAACCATGGGCAGGGACTGGAATTAAATGGCAAAACCATGGTTTATTCTGAAGTTAAGCTGGCAGATCCATGGACAGAGATTGGAGTTAAACTGGCAGAAAGATGAAGAAATACAAGGCCTGGGACAGAATTTAAACTTTAAAACTATGGGTAGAGACTTAAGTTAAACTAGTGGAACCATGGACAGAGACTTCATTTAAATTGGCAGAATCATGAACAGAGACTAGAGTTAAACTGGCCACTTACTGGACAGAGACTGGAGTTAAACTAGCTTTTTCATGAACAAAGGCTACATGGGTTTCAACTGGCAGCTTCATGGGCAGAGGCTGGGGTTGAACTGGCATTTTCATGACCAGAGACTGTTTTTAATCTTGCAGAATCATGGACAGAGACTGGAGTTAAAGTGGCAGAACCATGGGCAGCGACTGGAGTTAAACTGGCAGAGCCAAAGACACAGACAGCAGTTAAATTGGGAGCACCATGGACAGAGACTGGAGGTCAACTCGCAGAACCATGGACAGAGGCTGGACTTTAATTGGCAGAAGCATTGGCAGAGACTGGGGATAAATTGGCAGAAGCATGGACAGAGACTGGAGTTAAAATGGCAGAAGCATGGACAGAGACTGGAGTTAAAATGGCCTCGCCATAGACACAGACTGGTGTTAAACTGGGAGCACCTTGTCAGAGACTGGAGTAAAACTGGCAGACCCATGGGCAGAAACTATTGTTCAACTAGCATCTCCATGGACAGAGTCTGGAGTTAAACTGGGATAACCGTGTACAGTGACTGGAGTTAAACTGGCAGAACTATGGGCTGAGACTCGAGTTAAACTGGCAGATCCATGTGCGGAGAATAGAGTTAAACTAGCAGAAGCATGGACTGAAATTGGAGTTAAAATGACAGTGCCGTAGACACAGACTGGTGTTAAACTGGCAGAACCATGGTCAGGTACTGGAGTTAAACTGGGAGCACGGTGTACAGAGACTGGAGTTAAACTGGCAGCGCCACTGACACAGACTGGTGTTAAACTGGCAGATCCAAGGCCAGATATTGGATTTAAACTGGCCAATACATGAGCAGAAACTATGGTTAAACTACAATCTCCAGGGACCGAAAATGGAGTTAAACTGGAAGAGCCGTGGACAGAGAGAGGAGTTAAACTGGCAGAACCATAGGCAGAGATTGGAGTTAAACTGGCTGCTCCATGGTCAGAGACTGAAGTTAACCTGGCAGAAACATGGGCAGTGACTGGAGTTAAACTGGCCGCTTCATGGACGGATACTGGAGTTAAACTAGCAGCTTCATGAACAAAGACTAAGGTTACGCTGGCAGCTACAAGGACACAGACTGGTTTGAACTGGCAGCTTCATGATCAGAGATGGGTTAAATTGACATTTTCATGTACGAAGGTTGCTGTTAAACTGGCAGAACTATGGACAGAGACTTGAGTTAAACTGTCAGGACCATGGACAGAGAATGGAGCTAAACTGGCAGCTTCATGCACAGAAATTGGAGTTAAACAGGCATAACCTTGCCCAGAGACTTTAGTTAACTAATTTGGAGGAGTTGCAGATATTGAAGAAGATTGTCAAAGGATACAAGAGGATATAGATCATTTGGAGACTTGGGCGGAAATTTGGCAGATTTAGTTTAATCCGGACAAATGCAAGGTAATGCATCTTGGAAGGTCTAATTAAGGTAGGAATTATAGAGTAAATGGCAGAACCCTTATTTGCATCGGCGGGCAGAAGTCCTGGGTGTACATGTCCACAGGTTGTGGAAAGTGGCAGCGCAGGTGGATAAGGTAGTCAGGAAGGCATATGGCATGCTTGCCTTCATTGGCAGGGGCATTGTGTATAAAAGCTCGGAAGTCATGCTGCAGTTGTATAGAAGCTTGGCTAGGCCACACTTGAAATATTGTGTGCAATTCTGTTGCCACATTACCAGAAGGATATGGCGGCATTGGAGAGGGTGCAGAGGAAGTTTACCAGGATTTTACCTGGTCTCCACGTTATTGGCTATTAGGAGTGGTTGGAGAAATCAGATTGTTCTCACAAGAGCAACGGAGGTTGAGGGGCGACTTGATAGAAGTTAACAAATTTATGAGTGGCATGGACAGAGTAGATAGTCAGAAGCTTTTTCCCAGGGTGGAAGAGTCAATTACTAGGGGACATAGATTTAAGGTGAAAGGAGAAAGCTTTAGTGGAGATATGTGGGGCAAGTTTTTTACACAGAGGGTAGTGAGTGTCTGGAATTCACTGCCAGAGGAGGTGGTGGAAGCAGGTACGATAGTGGTGTTTAAGAGGCAGCTTGACAAACACATGTGCAGGATGGGAATAGAGGGATATGGACCCTGGAAGTGCAAAATGTTTTATTTTGACAGGCAATATGGGCGGCGCAGGCTTGGAAACTGAAGGGCCTGTACCTGTGCTGTACTTTTCATTGTTCTCTGTTCTTAGTTCTTAAGCTGGAAGAACCATGTAGAGAGATTGGAGGTAAACTGGCAAAACCATGGGCAGAGACAGGTGTTAAACTGGCAGAATCATGGGCAGAGACTGTAGTTAAATTGGCAGCTTCATGGACAGAGACTGAGGTTAAACTGCCAGCTACATGGACAAAGACTGGGTTTCAACTGGCAGATTCATGGACAGAGGCTGGGGTTAAACTGGCATTTTCATGGACAGAGACTGTTTTTAAGCTGGCAGAACCGTGGACAGAGACTGGAGTTAAAGTGGCAGAACCATGGGCAGAGACTGGAGTTAAACTGGCAGAACCAAAGACACAGACTGGAATTAAACTGGGAGCACCATGGACAGTGGCTGGAGTTAAACTGGCAGAACCACAGGCAGAGACTGGAGATAAATCTGCAGAACCATGGGCAGAGACTGGTGTTAAACTGGCAGAAGCATGGACAGAGACTGGACTTAAAATGGCCTCGCCATAGACACAGACTGGTATTAAACTGGGAGCACCATGGACAGAGACTGGAATTAAACTGGCAGAATCATGGACAGAGACTGGAGTAAAAGTGGCATACCCATGGGCAGACACTATTGTTAAACTAGCATCTCCATGGACAGAGACTGGAGTTAAACTGGGATAACCGTGTACAGAGACTGGAGTTAAACTGGCAGAACCATGGGCTGAGACTCGAGTTAAACTGGCTGATCCACATGCGGAGATTGGAGTTAAATTAGCAGAAGCATGGACAGAGACTGGAGTTAAAATGGCAGAACCATGGACAGATACTGGACTTAAAGTGGTCAATACATGAACAGAAACTATAGTTAAACTGGAATCTCCAGGGACTGAGACTGGAGTTAAACTGGGAGCACCATGGACAGAGAGAGGAGTTAAACTGGCAGAACAATGGGCTGAGACTGGAGTTAAACTGGCAGCTCCATGGTCAGGGACTGGAGTTAACCTGGCAGAAACATGGACAGATGCTTGAGTTAAACTCGCAGACCCATGGGCAGAGACTGGAGTTAAACTAGCAGCTTCATGAACAAAAGCTGAGGTTAAACTGGCAACTACGTGGACACAGACTGGGTTTCAACTGGCCGCTTCATGGGCAGAGACTGGGATTAAACTGGCATTTTCATGGAGAGAGACTGTTGTTAAACTTGCAGAACTATGGACAGAGACTTGAGTTAAACTGTCAGGACCATGGACAGAGAATGGAGCTAAACTGGCAGCTTCGTGCACAGAGATTGGAATTAAACTGGCAGAACAATGCCCAGAGACTTGAGTTAACTAATTTGGAGGAGTTGCAGATATTGAAGAGTATTGTCAAAGGATACAACGGGATATAGATCGTTTGGAGACTTGTGCGGAGAAATGGCAGATTTAGTTAATCCAGACAAATGCAAGGTAACGCATTTTGGAAGGTCTAATGCAGGTAGGAATTATACTTTAAATGGCAAAACCATTAAGTGCATCGACAGGCAGGAGGATCTGGGTGTACAGGTCCACAGTTCACGGAAAATGGAAAAACAGTTTGATAACGTAGTCAGCAAGGCATATGGCATGCTTGCCTTCATGGGCAGAGGTATTGAGTATAAAAGCTGGGAAGTCATGCTGCAGCTGTATAGAACCTTGGTTAGGCCACACTTGCAATATTGCATGCAATTCTGGCGCCACATTACCAGAAAGATATAGTGGCACTGGAGAGCGTGCAGAAGAGGTTTACCAGGATTCTGCCCGGTCTGGAGGTTATTGGCTATGAGGAGTGTTTGGAGAAACTCAGATTGTTCTCACTAGAGTGATGGAGATTGAGAGGCGACTTGATAGAAGTTAACAAATTTATGAAAGGCATGACAGAGTAGATAGTCAAAAGCTTTTTCCCAGGGTGGAAGAGCCAATTACTAGGGGACATAGATTTAATGTGAGAGGAGAAAGATTTACTGGAGATATGCAGGGCATGTTTTTTACACAGAGGGTAGTGTGTGTCTGGAATTCACTGCAAGAGGAGTTGGTGGAAGCAGGTATGATAGTGATGTTTAAGAGGCAGCTTGACAAACACATGTACAGGATGGGAATAGAGGGATACGGACCCCAGAAGTACAAAATGTTTTATGTTGACAGGCAATATGATCAGCGCAGGCTTGGAGGGCTGAAAGGCCTGTTCCTGTGCTGTACTTTTCTTTGTTCTCTGTTCATTGATCTTAACCTGGCAGAACCATGTAGAGAGATTGGAGTGAAATTGGCAGAACCATGGGCAGAAGCTGGAGTTAAACTGGCAGAACAATGGGCAGAGACTGGAGTTAAACTGGCAGAACCATGGGCAGAGACTGGAGTTAAACTGGCAGAACCATGGGCAGAGACTGGAGTTAAACTGGCAGAACCATGGGCAGAGATTGGAGTTAAACTGGCAGCTTCATGGGCAGAAACAGACTTAAACTGGCAACTTCATGGACAGAGGCAGAGGTTAAACTGGCATTTACATGGACAGAGACTGTTTTTAAACAGGCAGAACTGTGGGCTGAGACTGGAGTTAAACTGGCAGAACCATGGCAGAAACGGAGTTAAAATGGCAGCTTCATGGACAGAGGCTGGAGATAACTGGAAGCTTCATGGACAAAGGCAGAGGTTAAACTGGCAGTTATATGGATACAGACTGAGTTTCAACTGACAGCTTCATGGGCAGAGGCTGGGTTTAAACTGGCAGAAGCATGAACGGAGACTGGCGTTAATCAGGCAGCTTCATGGTTAAACTGGGAGCTTCATGGACAGAGACTGGAATTAAAGTGGCAGAACCATGGGCAGAAAGTGTGGTTAAACGAGCATCTCCATGGACAGCGACTGGAGTTAAACTGCCAGGAATGTGGACGGAGACAGGAGTTAAACTCGCAGAACCATGTGCAAACACTGTAGTTAAACAGGCCACTTCATGGACAGAGACTGGAATTAAACTGGCAGCTACATGGACACAGACTGGGTTTCAACTGGCAGCTTCATGGGCAGAGACTGGGGTTAAACTGGAATTGTCATGGACTGTGACTGTTGTTAAATGGGCAGAAACATGGACAGTGACTGGGGTTAATCTGGCAGTTTCATGGGCAGAGACTGGAGTTAAACTGGTAGAACCATGGACAGAGACTGGAGTTAAACTGGCAGAATCATAGGCAGAGACTGGAGTTAAACAGGCAGCGCCATAAACAAAGACTGCAATTGAACTGGCCGAAGCATGGACAGAGACTGGAGTTAAACTTGGGGCACCATGGACAGCGACTGGAATTAAAGTGGCAGAACCATGGGCAGAAAGTGTGGTTAAACGAGCATCTCCATGGACAGCGACTGGAGTTAAACTGGCAGATCCATGGGCAGAGACTGGAGTTAAATTGGCAGCTTCATGGACAAAGACTGAGGTTAAACTGGCAATTACATGGATACAGACTGGGTTTCAACTGGCAGCTTCTTGGCAGACCCATGGGCAAATTGGCAGAACCATGGGCAGGAACTGTAGTTAACCTGGTAGAACCATGGGCAGAGACTTCAGTTAAAGTGGCAGAAGCATGGACAGTGGCTGGAGTTAAACTGGCAGTGCCATAGACACGGACTGGAGTTAAACTGGGAGCACCGTGGACAGAGACTGGAGTTAAACTGGCAGACCCATGGGCAAAACTTGGGTTAATATAGCATCTCCATGGACAGAGACTGGAGTTAAAATTTCAGAAATATGGTCTTTGACTGGAGTTAAATTGACAGTTCCATGGGCAGAGACTGGAGTTAAAATGGGAGCACCATGGACAGAGACTGGAGTTAAACTGGCAGACGCATGGGCAGAAACTGGAGTTAAACTGGCAGAACCATGGGCAGAGACTAGAGTTAAACTGGCAGAACCAGGGGCAGAATCTGGTGTTAAACTAGACTTTCCATGGACAGAGACTGAAGTTAAACTCGGATGACCGTGGACAGAGACTGGAGTTAAACTGGCAAAATCGTGGGCTGAGACTCTAGTTAAACTGGCAGAACCATGGATGGAGACTGGAGTTAAATTGGCAGCTTCATGGACAAAGACTGAGGTTAAACTGGCAATTACATGGACACAGACTGGGTTTCAACTGGCAGCTTCTTGGGCTGAGACTGGGCTTAAACTGACATTTTCTTGTACAGAGACTGGAGTTAAACTGGCAGCTTCATGGAGAAAGACTGGAGTTAAACTGGCAGAACTATGGGCAGAGACTGGAGTTAAACTGTCAGACCCATGTGCAGAGACTGGTGTTAAACTGGCAGAAACGTGAACGGAGACTGGAGTTAAACCAGTATCTCCATGGACCGAGACTGGAGTTAAACTGGGAGGATTATGGACAGAGACTGGAGTTAAACTGGCAGAACCATGGGCTGAGGCTGGAGTTAAACTGGCAGAAACGTGAACGGAGATTGGAGTTTAAGCCGCAGAACCATAGGCAGAGACTGGAGTTAAACTGGCAGCTTCATGGACAGAGAATGGTGTTAAACTGGCAGCTTCAAGGACAGAGACTGGAGTTAACCTAGCAGATTCATGGACAAAATCTGAAGTTAAGCTGGCAGCAACATGGACTGACTTGGTTTCAACTGGTGCTTCATGGGCAGAGACTGGGGTTAAACTGGCATTTTCATGGACTGAGACTGTTGTTAAACTGGCAGAACCATGGACAGAGACTGGGGTTAATCTGGCATCTTCATGAGCAGAGACTGGCATTAAACTGGAAGCTTCATGGACAGAGACTGGAGGTAAACTGGCGGAACCATGGACAGAGACTGGATTTAAACTGGCAGAAGCATGGGTAGAAACTGATGTTAAACTAGACGCTCCATGGACAGAGACTGGTGTTAAACTCGGAGCACCATGGACAGAGACTGGAGTTAAACTGGTAGAACCATAGACAGAGAGAACCATAGAACCATAGAGAAACATAGAACACTACAGCACAGAAAAACAGGCCATTCAGCCCTTCTACTCTGTGCCGAAATATTATTCCGCTAGTCCCACTGACCTGCACCCAGTCCATAACCCTCCAGACCTCTCCCATCCATGTATCTATCCAATTTATTCTTAAAACTAGAGTGAGCCTGCATTTACCACGTCAGATGGCAGCTCGTTCCACACTCTCACCACTCTCTGAGTGAAGAAATTCCCCCTAAACCTTTCCCCTTTCACCCTAAAGCCATGTTTATCTCTCCTAATCTAAGTGGAAAGAGCCTACTCGCATTTACTCTGTCTATACCCCTCATAATTTTGTAAACTTCTATCAAATCTCCCCTCATTCTTCTACGCTCCAAGGAATAAAGTCCTAACCTGTTTAATCTTTCCCTGTAAATCAACTCCTGAAGACCCGGAAACATCCTAGTAAATCTTCTCTGCACTCTGTCAATCTTCCTGATATCCTTCCTGTAGTTAGGTGACCAGAACTGCACACAATACTCCAAAGTTGGCCTCAACAATGTCTTATACAATTTCACCATAACATCCCAACTCCTATACTCAATACTTTGATTTATGAAGGCCAGTATGCCAAAAGCTTTCTTTACAACCCTGTCTACCTATGAAGCCACTTTCAGGGTATTATGTATCTGAACTCCCAGATCCCTTTGTTCCTCCGCACTCCTCAGTGCCCTACCATTTACTGTGTATGTCCTACCTTGGTTTGCCTTCCAAAATGCAACAGCTCACACTTTTCTGCATTAAATTCCATCTGCCATTTTCTGGCCCATTTTTTCAGTTGGTCCAGATCCCTCTGCAAGCTTTGAAAGCCTTCCTCGCTGTCCACAACACCTCCAATCTTAGTGTCATCAGCAAACTTGCTGATCCAATTTACCACATTATCATCCAAATCACTGATATACACAAGAAATACCAAGTGTCTGAACTTTCTGAACTAACCTCCCATGTGGGACCTTGTCAAAGGCCTTATTAAAGTCCATGTAGACAACATCCACAGCCTTTCCTTCATCTACTTTCTTGGTAACCTCCTCGAAAAACTCTACAAGGTTCATTAAACCCGACCTACCATGCACAAAGCCAGGCTGACTATCCTTAATCAGCCCTTGGTTGTCCAAATAATTGTATATCCGATCTCTCAGAACACCTTCCAATAATTTACCTACTACTGACGTCAGGCTCACTGGCCTGTAATTACCTGGTTTACTTTTGGAGCCATTTTTAAACAACGGAACAACATGAGCTACCCTCCAATCCTCCGGCACCTCACCCGTGACTAAGGACATGTTAAATATTTCTGCCAGGGCCCCTGCAATTTCTACACTAGTCTCCCTCAAGGTCTGAGGGGAAATCATGTCAGGCCCGGGGGATTTATCTACCTTTATTCGCTGTAAGGCAGCAAGCACCTCCTCCTCTTTAATCTCTATATGTTCCATGACACTATAGCTTGTTTCCCTTCCTTCCTTATACACGATGCCAGTTTCCTGAGTAAATACTGATGCAAAAAAACTGTTTAAGATCTCCCCCATCTCGTGAGGCTCCACACATAGACGACCACTCTGATCTTCAAGGGGACCAATTGTGTCCCTTACTATCCTTTTACTCTTAATATACTTGTAGAAACCCTTCGGGTTTACCTTCACATTATCTGCCAAAGCAACCTCATGTCTTCTTTTTGCCTTCCTGATTTCCTTATTTAGTATTTTCTTTATTCTACAAGTACCTCATTTGCTCCTTGTTGCCTATACCTGCTATATACCTCTCTCTTCTTCTTAACCAGATCACCAATATCCCTTGAGAACCAAGGTTCCCTATGCCTGTTAATTTTGCCCTTAATCCTGACAGGAACATGCAAACTCTGCACTCTCTAAATTTCACCCTTGAATGCCTTCCACTTACTGAACACATCCTTGCCAGAAAACAACTTGTCCCAATCCACTCTTCCTAGATCCTTTCTCATTTCCACAAAATTGGCTTTTCTCCAATTTAGAATCTCAACTCGAGGACCAGACCTATCCTTATCCATAATTAGCTTAAAACTAATGACATTGTGGTGACTGGACCCAAAAACGTTCTGTCACCTGACCTGTCTAGTTCCCTAATAGGAGATCAAGTATTGCATCCTCTCTCGTTGGTACCACTATATATTGATTTAGAAAACTTTCCTGAACACATTTGACAAACTCCAAGCCATCCAGCCCTTTTACAGTATGGGAGTCCCAGTCAATATGTGGAAAGTTAAAATCTCCTACTATCACAACTTTCTGTTTCTTACATCAGTCTGCTATCTCTCTACAGATTTGCTCCTCCAATTCTCTCTGACTATTGGGTGGTCTACAATACAACCCTGTTAGTGTGGTCACACCTTTCCTGTTCCTCACCTTCACCCATATGGTCTCTGTAGACGAGCCCCCCGGGCTGTCCTGTCTACACACAGCTGTGATATTTTCCCTGACTAGTAATGCCACTCCTCCCCCTTTCATCCGTCCCCCTCTATCACGTCTGAAACAACGGAACCCCGGAACATTGAGCTGCCAGTCCTGCCCCTCCAGCAACAAAGTCTCACTAATAGCAATAATTTTGTAATCCCACGTGCCAATCCACTCCCTAAGCTCATCTGCCTTTCCGACAATACACCTTGCATTGAAATAGATGCACCTGAGAACATTTCTATCAAGTATGGACCCTTGATTTCTGGCTATACATGCATTCCTCGCTTGACCTTTATCCTCCTCCAGCTCACTATCTGCTTTAACACTCAGGTTCCCCTCCCCCTGCAAATCTAGTTTAAAAGCCCCGGAGTAGCACTAGCAAACCTACCCGCAAGGATGTTAGTCCCCCTCCAGTTCAGGTGCAAACCGTCCCATCGGAACAGGTCCCACCTTCCCTGGAACAGAGCCCAATTGTCCAGAAACATGAAGCCCTCCCTCCTGAACCATCTCCTTAGCCACGTATTTAGCTACATTATCTTCCTATTTCTAGCCTCAGTAGCACGTGGCACGGATAGCACTCCTGAGATCGCAAACCTGGAGGTCTTGTCCTTCAACTTTGCACCTAACTCCCTAAACTCTCTTTGCAGGACCTCCTCCTCCTTCTTATCCACATCATTGGCCCCTACATGGATCACGACATCTGGCTGCACACCCTCCTCCTGAGAATACGGAGAACTCAATCCAAGATATCGCAGACCCTGGCACCAGGGGGGCAACAGACCATCCGGGATTCTCGATCTCTCCCACAGAACCTCTTATCTGTCCCCCTAACTATCAAATCCCCTATCACCCTGCTCTCCTTTTTTCCCTCCTTCCTTTCTGAGCTGAGGGTCCAGTCTCAGTGCCAGAGATACGACCAATACAACATGACCCTGGTAAGTCGTCCCCACCAACAGTATCCAAAACGGTATACCTATTGTTGATGGGAATGGCCACAGGGGTGCTCTGTTCTTTCTGTCTATTCCCCTTCCCTCTCCTGACAGTCACCCAGCTACCTGCCTCCTGACTTTTAGAGGTGACTGTCTCCCTGAAACTCCTGTCTATTACTGCCTCTGCCTTCCGAATGATCTGAAGTTCATCCAGCTCCAGCTCCAGTTCCCTAACTCGGCTTCTCAGGAGCTGCAGCTGAATGCACCTTTTGCAGTGGTCATCAGGGACAATTGTGCTGTCCATGACTTCCCACATGCTGCATTCGGAGTACTCGACTGCCCTAATTGTTGACTCCATTACCTACTCCTAATTTACTGAAAGGAATTTACCCGGCCTTACCCCACTGGGAACAAGCTCCTCCTCAGCCTCTGCTTGCCTAAGCCTCTCAAGCCAAAGCCTCAAAGTTCCACTCCTTCACTGGGCCACTCACACGCTGGCCGCTCCTCTTCAGCTTTCCCTCCTTTTAGACTGGAGTTAAACTGGCAGCGCCTTAGACACAGACTGGTGTTAAACTGGGAACACCATGGACAGAGACTGGAATTAAACTTGGAGAACCATGGACAGAGTCTGGAGTTAAGCTGGCAGAACCATGGGAAGAGACTGGAGTTAAACTGGCAGCGCCGTAGACACAGACTGGTGTTAAAATGGGAGCACCATGGACAGAGACTGGAGTTAAACTGGCAGAACCATGGGCAGATGCTAGAGTTAAACTGGCAGAACCATGGGCAGGGAATGGAGTTAAACTGGAAGCGCCATAGACACAGACTGGAGTTAAACTGGGAGCACCAAGGACAGAGACTGGAGTTAAATTGTCAGAACCATGGGCAGAGAAGTTAAATTGGCAGGACCATGGACAGAGACTGGAGTTAAACTCCCAGTTTTGAACCACATCATTCAACATTAAATATTCTGCATCAGCTGATCTCCCATTAGTTAGCAATGCAGGATGAAAGGAACAGATCCACCAGGGTAGAACACCTCCACCCCTACCCGGCAGCCCAAGCCCTACATCAGTCCCCCACCCTGCCAGGCAGCTGACCCCAACTTCCCCAAGCTCACCCCTACACCACCCGCCCACACATCCCCCAAAGCCCATCTCACACCACCACTCTGACACCACATCCCCAACCCACCCCAACACCCACTCCACATCACCATCACCCAACCCCACCTCCAACAGCACCCGTCCACAAACCTAACCTCACCTCCAATCCAAACCTCCACACCCGCAACATCAGCCCCTACACCAACCCCACTCCCCCAACCCTGCCCCATCCCTCCACATGTGCCCATTCCCCCCACCCATCCAAACCCACACCCCCAACACTCATTACCCTCTATCTCCACCCCTTCTGCCCTCACCCCCAACAGAAACCCCCGCTCTGCCCACCCCTTACCTGTGCACAATCCTGCAACCTCCACTTCCCTACACCCCACCATCCCTCACTCCCCCCAGCCAACCCAACCCTCATTCACCCACCTCTTCACTCAATCACTCTCCTGCTCTCAATACCCCCATGCCCCCACTCACCCCTCACCCCAGCCCCCACCCATTCCCATGCTTCGCCACCTGCAACATTCACCATCCATCCTGTCCACCCACCATTTCACCTGCAGCCGGTCTCACATTGAAACCCCCCAAGCACGATGGACGATTCTATTACCCAGGCAGCCCCATTGTTCGAGCATGATTCCCTCCTTGCCCGGTTGGGTGTGCTCGGGAAATGAAATCTCCAAGACAGAGCAGGATGGACGAGCTATGGTTCTTCCAGAGGACACAGTTCCAATGGGACAGAATGACCTTCTCCATTCTATTGTCTTGTTTTTTGTTTCAATGATGCACACAGGTTGTCAATATTGTAGCTGAGTTAACTTTACGATAACACATTTTGTTAACATAAACACATATCTGCAGCAACTGAATTCTACCAAGATGGGCTCCAACATGTGGTGCCTGACCTTCAACTCCCAGGTCAGCTGACCCATATATAAATATTTCAGAGTACCGAATAGTATCTAATACTGGAGTCCACTGTCACAATCAACTATTTTCATAACATTTCCCTTTTTTAAAAAACACTTTTGTACAACTCAAGTATACAAAGTCTCTTATCTATTCTTTCTCATTCTGTTTTGATCAGTCTGTTTTGTCTTTTATTCATCTCTGTATCACTTTTTTTTCATAATTCTTCCACTGGATGTTCTGAATGGTGACAGAAGTGATTTTGACGGATAAGGGGCCTTCTCCAGCTCTGTGTCACTATCACCGCTTGGATAGTTTCCAGGATTCTCAGGCTTTGTCTGGTTATCTGTTGCTTCACTGGTGCATTCTGGTTTTTGATCTTCAGCTACACTTTCTGGTTCTTAGCAGGTTTGCATTTCATTTGTTGTCCGTTTGGAGTCTGCACTGTATAAGACCTTGGTTCTCCTGTGATTCCCGTGACAACAGCAGGATTCCAGATCCCTTCATGCTGAATCCTCACTGTCCCTCCCACGTTCAGGTCAGGCCGAGTTCAGGCACCTCGATCAAAGTACTGTTTCTGCTTCTGCTGTCTCAGTTTGAGCAGGTTCTGCATGCTGTAGCTCACTGGCTGTGGAAATAATATTTGTGGCACAGTTGGAAGCTTAGTTCTTAATCTTCTTCCCATCAGGAGCTGTGCTGGAGATGATCTAATGGAGTATTCCTGAAATCCAGCAGAGCCAGGTAGGGGTCTCTTCCATCTGCCTTTGCCTCCTTCAACAGGTGTTTTAAGGTCTGCATGGTACGTTCCACCATTCCATTGGATTGTGGGCATTTGGGGCTTGACATTATGTGATGAAACTCAGTGTCTGAGAATTGTGGACTGTTATCTGAGATGAATGCTTCAGGTATGCTGTGGCAAGCAAAAATAGATTTTAAATGATTTGTTACAGCGATGCTCTTAATATCATTTCTCAACAGCACAGACTCAAAAAACTTTGAATAATAATCTCCCGCTAGTAGGTACTCACTGATGTCAAATGTGAACAAGTCCACTCCAATTTTCAGCCAGGGCCTCTCTGGAACACTGTGTGGTTGAAGCGATTCTTTTTGTTGTGATTTACTGGACTTTTGGCACACTACACATGCATTCACCATTTCCCCAATTTGTGGTCCCATTCCAGGTCAATACATTACACCTTGAGCTCTTCTCCTGCATGTTTCTGTGCTGAGGTGACTTTCATGTATGTGCTGCAGCATTTCTTTCCTTGGTGTTTCAGGAATTATGATCTTTTCTCTTTTGAAAAGTATTCCTTTTGCTACGTGGAGCTCCTCCTGAAAGTTCCAGTCCTCTTGTACAGCAGAAGGGGCTACGCTCCAATGTATGGGCCAGCCAGTTTGCACCATCTGTTGCAGTTTTCTCAGGGTGAGGTCATTCTTGGTCACTTCCCTGATTTCATCCAGTTTGGTTGCAGCCATAGGTAAGTTCTTTGTCAGTATGTGAACCTGTGCTTCTATTTCGTTATCGTCTTCCTCCATGATGGGTGGGTAAACACGTACAGGGTGTCTGCGATGTACATTTCAAGATTGGTTTGTATTTAACTCTGACCTGGCACTTTTGCAGATGCATTCGTAATTTTTGGATTCTTGGTGCACAGTTCAGGGGTTATTTAAGTAGATTCCAAAGGCTTATGATCAGACTCTACCTGCATGTCTTTGCCATAGACAAACTGGTGGAAACATTCTAAGCCAAGCACTATTGCTAGCATGTCTTCCTCTATTTGGACATCCTGCTGCTTTGTTTTAGTCATTGCCTTTGAAGCATACGCCACTGGTGCCTCATTTTGCAAGAGGACAGCTCCCAGGACAGTCTTTGAAGCATCCACTGGGCTCTTGTCCAGCTGACTGACATTGTAATACTTTAATACTGGTGCCTGGGTCAGTGTTCTCTTCAGACTGGCCAAAGCTTCCTGGTGACTTTGTTCTCAGTGCCATTCCACAGCATGTTGCAGAGGTTCTCTGAGAGGTGCTGTCAGGTCTGCCATGTTCAGAATTAATTTCCCAAGATAGTTCACCATTCCCAAAAACCTCTCCAAGTCTTTCTTATATTCTGGGGGTAGCATGTTCACAACTGCTTTGATTTTACTCTGGTCCAGCTCCAGCCCCTCATATGTTAGCACATGTCCCAAGTATTTGATTTCATGAAGACCTGTTTTGCATTTTTCCTTCTTCAGCTTGAGGCTCCGTTCTCTCACTCTGGCCAGCACCTGCCTCAGTCTGGGGTCGTGTTCTTCTCATGAGGCTCCCCATGCCAGCACATCATCGATACAGATTTACACACCCTCTAACCCTTCAGACAGCTGCTTCTCTGTTCTGTGGAACACCTCCAGAGCTGAATGAAAAAGGTAAGAGTAAAAACCTGTACTGCCCATATGTTGTGTTGAAGGTACAGAGATAGGAGCTGTGTTCATCCAGCTTGACCTGCCAGAAGCCTGAACTCGAATCCAAGGCTAAGTACTATTTAGCATCCGTGAGCTTACACATGATCTCTTCTACTGTGGGCAGCTGGTAATGTTCTCCTTGTACTGCCTGGTTTAGGTCTCTGGGATCCAGACAGACTCGCAGATTCCCATCTGATTTTTCTACAATTACAATTGGATTAACCCACTTTGTTGGTTCTTCAATTTTCTTAATGATGTGAATTTCCTCCATTCTGTCCATCTCTGCTTTCAGTCGCTCTCTCAGAATTACTGGTATTTTCCTGGGTGGGTGTATTTTGGGTGCCACAGTTTCATCAATATTGATGGTATGTTCTTCTTTTAGGCAGCCAATCTTTATTTTTACTCAGGATATCATCAGTGGTGACAGTCATTATTCTTTTGATTAACTTCAGATTTTCACAAGGTTTAGTTCCAAGAATGGGCTTTGCATCAATTTTCCCCACTATGAACAAAAGTGCTTGAGACTGTTTTTTGTAATTCACTTTAAATGTGCACTTGCCGTCTACTGCAATTTTTTCACCTGTATAAGTAGACAGCTTCACTTTTGTTTAAGTTAGCTGTTTTTCTTTGCTCACCTTACAATACAGGCTTATGGGGATGATATTTGCTTGTGCACCTGTGTCAAACTTCAAATTCACCAACAATTTTTAAATCAACCTTCCATTCATCTTTGGAATTTGCTGTTACAGCCTCAACGAACAGTTCTGTTTTAGTGTCGGTGTCAATCGTGTGCATTTTCTTTGATTTACATGAAGCAATTTAGTTTATCACAGTTCCTACACTGCTTTCTATAGGCTGGACAGTTACGTGGTAAATGCTCTGGTTCTGCATTGGCTGC
Organism: Carcharodon carcharias; assembly: GCF_017639515.1. Classification (NCBI taxonomy): domain Eukaryota; kingdom Metazoa; phylum Chordata; class Chondrichthyes; order Lamniformes; family Lamnidae; genus Carcharodon; species Carcharodon carcharias. Next base: position 601,653 of record NC_054468.1, read on the forward strand.
ATTTAAATGGTTCAATAGCAGTTTTGTTCTTTTTATGTTCAGACTATCTATTTGTTCTTTCCCGAGGCTGTTTCTGTTTAACTGCATCTAACTGCTTGACCGTGTGCAGATTATCATCTTCTGTCATCTGTTTAATCTGGCATTCCTTTGTCTCTGCTGATATTTATTACTTTCTCTAGCATTACATCAATTTTTCTCAAAAGCCGTTCTCTCAGAGTGCCATTTGCACTTCCACAAATTATTCTACCTTGGATAAGTGATCCTTCAAGCTCTCCAAATTCACATGGTTTAACTAATTTTCTCAGCTCAGTTATGTACTGACTAACATGGTCACTGCCTTGCAAGCGTATAAAAGATTGATATCTTTCATACGTGATGCTTTTAAGGCTGCTGTAGGCTTCGAATTTTTCCATTATTTCTTTCAAGCCATTTTGTTTCTCATCACTTGCAAACATGAATGTGTTATAGACTTCTAAGGCTGCTTCCCCTGCTACATGAAGAAAAATTGAAGACTGTACCTGAGGATCTTTTTTATCACTGCTCGTCGCTGTGAGGTACAGCTCGAATCACTGCTGGAGCCTTCTCCCGTTTTCGGCGAGACTGCCCTCCAAGCTGAGCTCTGTCGGTGATTTCAGAACTTCAGGTGTTGTGTTTGGTTTATTTCTGATAACGTCTTGTTTTTTTGTTTCAAAGATGCATACAGGCTGTCGACATTGTAGCTGAGCTAACTTTACTCATAACACATTTTCCTAATGTAACCACATATCTGCGGTATTGAATTCTATCAAGACCGACTCCAACATGGGCTAACTGACCTTCAACCCCCAGGTCATGTGACCCTGTATCTCATACAGAGTACTGTATAGTATCTAATACCGGAGTAAACTATCACAATCAACTATTATCATGACATCCGCGAGGGTGAGCTATCCCCATAGCACACTCACACATTTTGGAGGTTATCTGGCTGGCAGCCATAGTGATTGGGAAATGAATGAATAAATGTCCCTTACTCACACAGCATCCGAAGTTCCTTTGCATTGGGCATGCTGGAACCAGACAACTGGTGTTAATTGTATGGAAAGACCGAGCTGGAGTGGAGAGGTGTCATTGCTGTATTTAGGCGGCTCATGATCTGGTGTCAACCACGAGGACATCGTCCTTTCTGAACAGATAATAATTCTTTTCCCATTTTTGGATCAAGGAAAGGCCTTAAGACCATAAAACGTAGGAGCAGAAGTAGGCCATTCAGCCCATCAAGCCTGCTGCATCGTTCAATGGGATCATGGCTGATCTGACAATCCTCAACTCCACTTTCCTGTCTTTTCCCCAATACCCTTGATTTCCTCACTGATTAAAAATCTGTCTATCTCAGTCTTAAATATACTTAATGACCCAGCCTCTACAGCCCTCTAAGGTAAAGACTTCCACAGATTCAATACCCTCTGAGAGAAGAAATTCCTCCTCATCTCTGTTTTAAATGGGATCCCCTTACGCTGAGATCATGCCTTCTGGTCTTAGACTCTCTCACAAGGGGAAACAACCTCTCAGCCCTCTAAGAATCTTATATGTTTCAATAAGGTCATCTCTCATTCTTCTAACCTCCAATAGATACAGGCCCAATATACTCATCCTCTCTTCATAAGAAAATGCTTCCATACTCAGGATCAACCTAGTGAACCTTCTCTGGACTGCCTCCAATGCCAATCTATCTTTCCTTAGATAAGGGGACCAAAACTGTTCACAGTATTCTAGGTGTGGTCTAACTAGTGCCTTGTATAGTTTTAGCAAGACTTCCTTATTTTTATACTCCATTCCCTTTGAAATAAAGGCCAGCATTCTATATGCCTTCCCTATTACCTGCTGAACTTGTATGTAGCTTTTTGCCATTCATGTACAAGGACCCCCAAATCCCTCAGTACTGCAGCTTTCTGCAGCCTTTCTCCATTTAAATAATATTCAGCTTCTCTATTCTTCCTGCCAAAGTGAATAACCTCGAATTTCACCACATTATATTCCATTGGCAAGTCTTTGCCACTCACTGAACCTGTCTATATCCCTCTGTAGACTCCTTGTGTCATACTCTCCACTTGCTTTCCCACCTATTTTTGTGTCATCTGCAAACTTGGCGATAGTACATTCACTTCCCTCATCCAAGTTATTAATATATATTATAAATAATTGTCGCCCCTGCACTGATCCCTGTAACACTCCACTAGTTACAGGTTGCCATCCTGAAAATACCCCCTTTATGCCAACTGTCTGTCTTCTATTAGTTAGCCAATCTTCTATCCGTGCTAATATACTATCCCCAACACTATGGGCTCTTATCTTATTAAATAGCCTTATGTTTGGTACCTTATCGAACACCTTTTGGAAATCCAAATATATTACATCTGCTGATTCCCCTTTATCTATCCTGCTTGTTACCTCCTCAAAGAATTCTAATAAATTATCAGGCATGATTTCCCCGTCAGCAAGCCATGCTGACTCTGCTTGATTATATTATACATTGCTAAATGCTCTGCTATTACATCCTTTATAATAGACTCTGACATTTTCCCAATGACAGATGTTAAGCTAATTGGCCAATAGTTACCTGGTTTTTTATCCCCCTCCCTTTTTGAATAAGGGTGTTACATTGCCAGTTCTCCAATATTCTGGGACTTTTCCAGAATCTGAGGATTCTTGGATGATTACTACCAGTGCATCCACTATCTCTGCAGCTACTTCCTTTAATATCATAGGGTGCAAAGTGTCAGGTCCAGGCAACTTATCTGCCTTCAGCCTCATTAGTTAAAAGAGGGTCCATAATACCAGTGAGAGGTTGAGGACCAGCCGGAGTGTGTCCAAGTTGGTTTTCCTCATGCGCAGGGAGGTGGACGTACTGCAGCTGTGCAGTAACTAGGGCTTTAGAAGCACTGGCCACTGAGAGGCTGGGGTTCATGCCAGGATGGTGAGAGAATGAATGAATGTGCTACAGTTAATGGTGTGTTAGAACAAAGAACAAAGAAAAGTACAGCACAGGAAAAGGCCCTTCAGCCCTCCAAGCCTGTGCCAATCATATTGTCTGTCAAACAAAAACATTTTGCACTTCCGGTGTCCGTATCCCTCTATTCCTATCTTATTCATGCATTTGTCAAGCTGCCTCTTAAACCCCACTATCGTACCTGCTTCCACCACCTCCTCTGGCAGCGAATTCCAGACACTCACTACTCTCTGTGTAAAAAAACTTGCCCCTCACATTTCCTCTATAGTTTCCTCCTCTCAATCTATGTCCCCTAGTAATTGACTCTTCCACCCTGGGTAAAAGCTTCTGACTATCTACTCTGTCCATGCCACTCATAAATTTTTTTAACTTCTATCAAGTCGCCCTTTAATCTCCGTCGCTCTAGTGAGAACAATGCGAGTTTCTCCAACCTCTCCTCACAGCTAATAACCTCCAGACCAGGCAGCATCCTGGTAAACCTCCTCTGCACCCTCTCCAATGCCTCCATATCCTTCTGGTAATGTGGCGACCAGAATTGCACGCAATATTCCAAGTGTGGCCTAACCAAGGTTCTATACAGCTGCAGCATGACTTCCCAGCTTTTATACTCAATACCCCTGCTGATGAAGGCAAGCATCCCATATGCCTTCCTGACTACCTTATCCACCTGCATTGCCACTTTCAGTGACCTGTGCACCTGTACACCCAGATCCCTCTGCCCGTCGATGCACTTAAGGGTTCTGCCACTTACTGTATAATTCCTGCCTGTATTAGACCTTCCAAAATGCACTACCTCGCATTTGTCTGGATTAAACTCCATCTGCTATTTCTCCGCCCAAGTCTCCAACCGATCTCTATCCCGTTATATCCTTTGAAAATCCTCTTCACTATCTGCAACTCCTCCAACATTAGTGTTGTCTGCAAACTTACTAATTAGCCCAGTTACATTTTCCTCCAAATCATTTATGTACACTACAAACAGCAAAGGTCCCAGCACTGATCCCTGCGGAACTCCACTAGTCATAGCTCTCCATTCAGAAAAGCACCCTTCCACTGCTACCCTCTGTCTTCTATGTCCAAGCTAACTCTGTACCCATCTTGCCAGCTCATCTCTGATCCCATGCGACTTTACCTTCTGTACCAGTCTGCCATGAGGGACCTTGTCAAAGGCCTTACTGAAATCCACGTATATAACATCCACTGCCCTTCCATCATTGATCATCTTTGTCATTTCCTCGAAAAACTTGATCAAGTTAGTGAGACACGACCTCCCCTTCACAAAACCATGCTGCCTCTCACTAATATGCCCATTTGCTTCCAAATGGTAGTAAATCCTGTCACAAAGAATCTTCTCCAATAATTACCCGACCACTGACATAAGGCTCACCAGCCTGTAATTTCCTGGATTATCCCTGCTACCCTTCTTAAACAATGGAACAACATTGGCCATTCTCCAGTCCTCTGGGACCTCACCTGTAGCCAGTGAGGATACAAAGATTTCTGTCAAGGCGCCAGCATTCTCCTCCCTTGCCTCCCTCAGTACTCTGGGGTAGATCCCATCTATCCCTGGGGACTTATCCACCTTAATATTCTTCAAGATGCCTAACACCTCCTCTTTTTTGATCTCAACATGATCCAGGCCATCTACACAGTCTTCCCTAGACAAATCGACTGCTATGTCCTTCTCTTTGGTGAATACTGATGAGAAGTATTTATTTAGTATCTCTCCATTTCTTCTGGCTCCACACACAGATTCCCACCTCTGTCCCTGAGTGGACCTACCCTTTCCCTGGCTACCCTCTTGCTTTTTACAAATGTATAAAAGGCCTTGGGATTTTCCTTAATCCTGGTTGCCAGTGACTTTTCATGACCCCTTTTAGCCATCCTGACACCTTGCTTAAATTTCTTCCTAATTTTTTTATTATTCTCCATGGGCTTCATCTGTTCCCAGCTTTCTAGCCCTTATGAATGCTTCCCTTTTCTTTTTGACTAATCTCACAATATCCTTGGTTATCCAAGGTTCCTGAAACTTGCCATACGTATCCTTCATCCTAGCAGGAACATGCCAGTCCTGAATTCTTATCAACTGATGTTTGAAAGCCCCCCACATGTCAGTTGTTGATTTGCCCTCAAACATCCGCCTCCAGTCTAGATTCCTCAGTTCCTGCCTAATATTGTTATAATTAGCCTTCCCACAATTTAGCACCTTAACCCGAGGACTCCTGTTACCCTTATCCAACAGTACCTTGAAACTTACTGAATTATGGTCACTTTTCCCAAAATGCTCCCCTACTGAAACTTCGGAATGAAGTCATTATTGGAGACTCTCGTGTGAAGAGCTGAAAGGTTGGGAGGGCATCTTTCTGTGTAAAGGGTTGGAAGGTGAAGGTTCGCCAATGAATTGCTGCAACCACTGCTGACAGCTCGTAGATTTTCACGTTCATTGACAGCCTTTCTGTTTCATGTAGCACATCAGGCATCAAGACCAGCAGCTACCCTTTCTGAAGAACCTACACTAACCTCTGAGGATGTGTTGGGAATCTCAGAACGTGTACTGCCCCACCCTTAATCTGCTTGAGCTGCCCGCTCAGATGCTCACACCTCAATGAGGATGCATGCAACTGAAGAATGTGAGACAGTTGAGTTGAACATCACACAATCACCAGATCAGATCCTGGAGTCTGTGACTGACTAGGACTCTGACACTCAGGGCAGCGGGGGACTCCTGGATGATGCTGAGTCTACAGCAGATGATGAGCCTTTGAAGTTATCAGTTAGGTGGCAGATGCTGAATGCACAGCTGGAGATATATATAAAGATACCGAGAGGAATGTGTGCTGCGTTCATTCCCATTTCATGTACATGTGTGGCCTCCTCCGTTGAGTGATTGGTATCCCTTGTGAAGTGCCATATCTGGCAAGGCTGGCAGAGATATGCGCTGATCTGGTTGCCTTCACCCTGTCACTGAGCTGAGGCAGTCAGTGCAGGGTGAGAGGCTAATGACGAGCTTGGTCATTCTTCCAGGACATCGTTCCTTTCAGGCAAACAATTAGGAACAAGTGGACCTCAGGGAGGTGGGAGGGCAGCATCTGTCGCTCATCTAAAGACGATTCTGATGCTGTAAGCCTCTCATCCACCAATCTGCCAGTGATGTCAGTACCTCAGTGTGCCTCAGAGGTGATGCCTGCTACACTGCAGGACACTGTCACCATGCTTAATTGACTTGATAGCCAAATTTTATTGAAAGCAACAAGCTAGGGTCTGAGTGGCTGACACCCTGTCAGAATGGTTCAGAGTCAAAAAGGGTATCAGACAGGGGTGTGCCCTCTCACCATGTTCCATCAAGCCTTCAATCTGTTTCTCTTCCACTGTTATTTTGTTTGCTGCAAAGTAGAAACCTAGGCGCTCTATGTACTGAAACCAGTCTTTGATGGATGAGTCATATGGGTCAATTCTGCCGAAGAATGCAATTGCTGGTGAGTATGCTTTCTTTTTCTTCCCTGGAAAATCGAAATACTCAAATTTGTGAGGTGAGGTGCAGCGTCAAAGCTATTTATCCTCGAGGCCAATTGTAATAAACTTGGAGTACCGAGCAGGTTTCTTGTTAGAAACAGTAAACTTTATTTACAGAACTCCTGGTGAAGCCACATGCTTGTACCAAGACGAAGGTTAGAAAGCCCCGCCCCTAAGATACCCACACTTAGTGCTGATTCGCCTACTACATGAGGACCATTTTCAATATCCATTCATGGGAAGTGGCCATTGCTGGCTGAGCGAGAATTTATTGCCCACACCAAATTGCCCTTGAGAAGGTGGTGGTGAACTGCCTTCTTGAACCACTGCAGTCCATGTGGTGCAGGTACACCCAGAGTGCTGTTAGGGAGGGACTTCCAGGATTTTAACGTAAGCAGAGCACAGGTTAGATACAGAGTAATGCTCCCTCTACATTGTCCCCATCAACACTCCCAGGGCAGTTAAAGCATGGGGTTACATACAGTGTAAACATGCCCTTATACTGTCCCTTCAAACACTCCCAGCACAGGTACATTACGGGAGTACGTGGTGAGATACAGAGTAAATCTCCCTCTAAGCTGTCCCCATCTAACACTCCCAGGACAGGTATAACATGGGGTTAGATCCAGAGTAAAGCTCCCTCTACACTGTCCCCATCAAACACTCCCAGGACAGGTACAGCACGGGGTTAGATACAGAGTAAAGCCCCCTCTACACTGTCCCCATCAAACACTCCCAGAACAGGTACAGCACGGGGTTAGATACAGAGTAAATCTCCCTCTACACTGTCCCCATCAAACACTCCCAGGACTGGTACAGCACGGGCTTAGATACAGAGTAAATCTTCCTCTACACTGTTCCCATCAAACACTCCCAGGACAGGTACAGCACGGGGTTAGATACAGAGTAAATCTCCCTCTACACTGTTCCCATCAAACACTCCCAGGACAGGTACAGCACGGGGTTAGATACAGAGTAAAGTTCCCTCTACATTGTCCCATCAAACACTCCTAGGATAGGTAGAGCATGGGTTTAGATACAGAGTAAAATTCCGTCTGCACTGTCCCCATCAAACACTCCCAGGACTGGTACAGCACAGGGTTAGATACAGAGTAAATCTCCCTCTACACTGTCCCCATCAAACACTCCCAGGACAGGTACAGCACGGGGTTAGATACAGAGTAAAGCTCCCTCTACACTGTCTCCATCAAACACTCCCAGGACAGGTACAGCACGGGGTTAGATACAGAGTAAAGCCCCCTCTACACCGCCCCCATCAAACACTCCCAGGACTGGTACAGTACGGGGTTAGATACAGAGTAAATCTCCCTCTACACTGTCCCCATCAAACACTCCCAGGACAGGTACAGCACGGGGTTAGATACAGAGTAAAGCTGCCTCTACACCGTCCCCATCAAACACTCCCAGGACAGGTACATCACGGGTTTAGATACAGAGTAAAGCTCCCTCTACACTGTCCCCATCAAACACTCCCAGGACAGGTACAGCACAGGGTTAGATACAGAGTAAATCTCCCTCTACACTGTCCCCATCAAACACTCGCAGGTCAGGTACAGCACGGGGTTAGATACAGAGTAAATCTCCCTCTACACTGTTCCCATCAAACACTCCCAGGACAGGTACAGCACGGGGTTAGATACAGAGTAAATCTCCCTCTACACTGTTCCCATCAAACACTCCCAGGACAGGTACAGCACGGGGTTAGATACAGAGTAAAGTTCCCTCTACATTGTCCCATCAAACACTCCTAGGATAGGTAGAGCATGGGTTTAGATACAGAGTAAAGTTCCGTCTGCACTGTCTCCATCAAATACTCCCAGGACTGGTACAGCACAGGGTTAGATACAGAGTAAATCTCCTTCTACACTGTCCCCATCAAACACTCCCAGGACAGGTACAGCACGGGGTTAGATACAGAGTAAAGCTACTTCTACACTGTCTCCATCAAACACTCCCAGGACAGGTACAGCACGGGGTTAGATACAGAGTAAAGCTCCCTCTACACTGTCTCCATCAAACACTCCCAGGACAGGTACAGCACGGGGTTAGATACAGAGTAAATCTCCCTCTACACTGTCCCCATCAAACACTCCCAGGACAGGTACAGCACGGGGTTAGATACAGAGTAAATCTCCCTCTACACCGTCCACATCAAACACTCCCAGGACAGGTACAGCACGGGGTTAGATACAGAGTAAAGGTCCCTCTACACTGTCCCCATCAAACACTCCCAGGACAGGTACAGCACGGGGTTAGATACAGAGTAAAGCCCCCTCTACACCGTCCCCATCAAACACTCCCAGGACAGGTACAGCACGGGGTTAGATACAGAGTAAAGCTCCCTCTACACCGTCCCCATCAAACACTCCCAGGACAGGTACAGCACGGGGTTAGATACAGAGTAAAGCTACTTCTACACTGTCCCCATCAAACACTCCCAGGACAGGTACAGCACGGGGTTAGATACAGAGTAAAGCTCCCTCTACACTGTCCCCATCAAACACTCCCAGGACAGGTACAGTACGGGGTTAGATACAGAGTAAAGCTGCCTCTACACCGTCCCCATCAAACACTCCCAGGACAGGTACAGTACGGGGTTAGATACAGAGTAAAGCACCCTCTACACTGTCCCCATCAAACACTCCCAGGACAGGTACAGCACAGGGTTAGATACAGAGTAAAGCTACTTCTACACTGTCCCCATCAAACACTCCCAGGACAGGTACAGCATGGGGTTAGATACAGAGTAAATCTCCCTCTACACTGTCCCCATCAAACACTCCCAGGACAGGTACAGCACGGGGTTAGATACAGAGTAAAGCTGCCTCTACACTGTCCCCATCAAACACTCCCAGGACAGGTACAGCACAGGGTTAGATACAGAGTAAAGCTACTTCTACACTGTCCCCATCAAACACTCCCAGGACAGGTACAGCATGGGGTTAGATACAGAGTAAATCTCCCTCTACACTGTCCCCATCAAACACTCCCAGGACAGGTACAGCACGGGGTTAGATACAGAGTAAAGCTACTTCTACACCGTCCCCATCAAACACTCCCAGGGCAGGTACAGCATGGGGTGAGATACAGAGTAAATCTCCCTCTAAACTGTCCTCATCTAACACTCCCAGGACTGGTATAACACGGGGTTAGATACAGAGTAAAGCTGCCTCTACACCGTCCCCATCAAACACTCCCAGGACAGGTACAGCACGGGGTTAGATACAGAGTAAAGCTCCCTCTACACTGTCCCCATCAAACACTCCCAGGACAGGGATAGAACACGGTTAGATAGAGAGTAAAGTCCCTCTACTCTGTCCCCATGAAACACTGCCTGGACGGGGTTAGATACAGAGTAAATCTCCCTCTACACTGTCCCCATTAAACACTCCCAGGACAGGTACAGCACAGGGTTAGATACAGAGTAAAGCTCCCTCTACACTGTCCCCATCAAACACTCCCAGGACAGGTACAGCACGGGGTTAGATACAGAGTAAATCTCCCTCTACACTGTCCCCATCAAACACTCCCAGGACAGGTACAGCACGGGGTTAGATACAGAGTAAATCTCCCTCTACACCGTCCCCATCAAACACTCCCAGGACAGGTACAGCACGGGGTTAGATACAGAGTCAAACTCTGTCTACACTGTCCCCATCAAACACTCCCAGGACAGGTACAGCACGGGGTTAGATACAGAGTAAATCTCCCTCTACACTGTTCCCATCAAACACTCCCAGTGTACATGAAGGAAATGTGTCTTTTAGATTTAATTTTTGTCCTTTCCGACTATCAGTGCATTCTGAGCCCAGTTACTTTAAGAGCTATTTATGGTTATTGTGCACAATTAATGGAGAGCTGTTGGCCATTTCACAGTTGAAAGGTCAATTCCTCCTATCACTGCACTCCTCGCTCTCATTCTTCATGCTATCATTGCTTGGAAACAACGCCACATTGAACTGCCAAGTGTGAAACATGATCATGTGACCCTCCTCCATCTGCTACTTTAATGAAACCATTTATTAAGTGTATTTATATTAATATATCGTTATAAAAATCCTTCAATTACAGGAGTGAATCAGGAAATCTCACATGCTGCTTGTGTGGAAATGTTTAGCTTCCTGAGCAATTTTGTATGTTTAATCATCCAAATCCTTGTTCACTGATTTCAAATTTAACTCAAATATTTATGTTTGTTCAACTAATGTCAAATTAAATCTTACAGTTGAAATCAGTTTGCTAATGGAGGACATAAATATTGTGTGAGTCCATCTCAGTCTAATGGTTTCTCACTGAGAGAGATAATCGGGGTAATTATTACTGCACCAGGCAGCACAGTCAGACACCCACAGCTGGTTGACAAGTGCCCTCTGACCCTCAGTATTTACATAATTACTTGCCAAAATTAGTTGCTAAAGTGCTTGCCCTGCCAACCTTTAGTAAACAGCTAAATAGATCTCAAATCTGTTGTTAAAAGCAGAACAAACAAGTCATTTTAACGTCACGTGGAGTTGGAGTCAGGTCAGCAGGCATTACTCACACTCAACATCTGTGTACATTGGAAAGACAATATGAAGGATTTTTAGAAGATAATTGGCTGTGATGAAGACCATAATATTCATCTTTAATGGAAGGAATTCTAATCGGGTAACCATGATTAATCCTTGAGAAAATGGAACTCTATAGCTTGCATCTGGACACAGAATAGCTTGTTTATTCTCACAATGTGAGTGTCACTTACAAGTTCAGTACTTTATCCCAATCCCTGATTGCTCTTGAGAAGGAGTTGCTGAGCCGCTGCAGTCCATGTGCTGTAGGTACATCCACAGTGCTTTTAGGGAGGGAGTTCCAGGATGTTGACCCAGCAACAGTGAAGAAATGGTGATGTAGTTTCAAGTTATGTTGGATCATGAACTGGAAGGGAGCTTTATTCTTATTCTCTCATTGGATGTGGATGTCACTGGCAAGGCCAGGAATTGCTGCCCATCCCTAATTGTCCTTGAACTGCTTGCTAAGCCATTTCAGAGGGCAGTTAACCCCATTGCTCTAGGTCTGGAGTCACATGTAGGCCAGACCAGGTAAGGATGGCAGATTTCCTTCTCTAAAGGACATTAGTGAACCAGATGGGTTTTTATAAAAATTTACACCTGTATTGTGCTTTTAATTAACTGCCTTTCAATTCTAGATTAATTGAATTTAAATTCCACCAGCTGCTGTGGTGGGATTTGAGCCCATGTCCTCACAGCATTACCCTGGGCCTCTGGATTACTGTCTAGTGACATTACCACAATGTCATTGTCTCCCCACAAAGTAATGGTCAGTCAGCTGGTGACGGTGGGGGGAGGGGTTTGGGCTTTCTGTAGTTGGAATAGAAACGGAAAATGCTAGACAAATTCACTAAGTTCCAAGGATGCGAAATGTTAACTCTGTTTCTCTCTCCACAGATGCTGCCAGACCTTCTCAGTTTTTCCAGCATTTTCTGTTTTTATTTCAGATTTCCAGCTTCCTCAGTATTTTATTATTTCTCCAGTGTGGAGTTGGTCATCGTTCAGTATTTACAACACATGAACATCACGGCCACCTCTCAGCCCTCCAGACTGCGGTTCAGACCCTGTGGTAGGGCTGGCATTTGGAATGAGTCATAAATACGTCAAGTGCCAACTTCACTCGCCCAAATCAGAAGCTTGTGGGTGTAAGAACCACCCCATAGAAACTCATAATTTGGCTGGAGGGGCAGTAATGAGGGGGCACAGCACTTTCAGAATGTTAGTAGTAAGGGAGTTCAGTGTTCCAAGTGTAGTCTAGGCAAGGTTCAATAAACTTTAGCATAACTTTCTTACTTTTCAATTCTATCCCTCTAGAAACAAATTCTGCTGCCGGTCTTGTATTTTGTACAGCCTTGTTAATCTGTGGCACAATTTTCAATGATTAATGTTTTTGTACTCTGAGATCCTTTTGTTCCTCTAGCCTGCCCAGACTCACACCTTCCAGTAAGTAACCTCAATATTCTCCCTACCATAACGCACTGCCTCACATTTCTCTGCATTGAGCATCATTTGCTGATTATTCACCCATTCTGTAAGTTTATTAATGTCCTCCTGTAATATGTTGCAGTCCTCCTCAGTATTGACTACCCTCCCCCACTCAAATTCAAAAATTGTGTTTTTGATCCCAAAGCCCAAGTCATGAATGCACATTGTGAACAGCAGTGGCCCCAGCACTCATCCTTGTGGAAAACCACTTCCCACCTTCTATCACTCTGAATAACTAGCCTTTACACCCACTCTGTTTTCTGTCCTGAAGCCAGCTAACAATCCAATTTGTCACTTGTCCCCTGACTCCACACTCTCTGAACATTTCTATTCCCTCCCTCAGTAGGGATTCCATTATTTTTCTTACCACCGATGACTCATCTATAACTCCCTAGGCATGTCCCACCACTCTTCTGGAACTACAACCTCATCTAACAACTTATTAACTGTGTGTACTAACGCCTCTGCTATCTCTTCCCTGGATTCTTTTAAAATAGGTGGCTGCCTCTATTTGTAGGGCTGAAGCAGATTACAGAGATAAACTGGGGTCATGGGCATATTTGAAAACAATGATGAGGATTTTAAAAATTACCCAAGAGCTAATATGAGCACAGGGATGATTGGTGAACTGTGACTTGGTGAGAGGAAGGAAAAGAGTATCAGAATTTTGGACAACCTCGAAATTGCAGAGAGTAGAAGTGGGGAAGCTGGTCAGGTGTGCTTCGGAATAGCCGGGTCTACAGGGAAGAAATCCCTAGGTGAGGGTTTCAGCAGCAGATGAGCTGAGGCAGGGTCAGGTGATGTAACAGAGATGGAAATTGTTGCTTATTTCCTGAAATAGCAACCTCTTTAAAATTGACCAATTTAAAATTAATGCAAGAAAACATTTGTTTTATTCTATTCTTGGATTTGGACAGTTAACAGTGAAAACTAGAAGAATGTGTTGCAGAGATGGGAGAGATTCTGAGCTCACAGTCACTCTGAGTGATTCCCACAACCCAATCAAAGGCCTCACAGGAGATGTTGCCTTGGTTACTGGTGTCACTGGTGCCAAGTGTTGATGCAGGTACTGGTAGGTTTCATGTAAATGAAGGTGAGCAGATACATAATATCATAAATAAAGCCTCAAACAAAAGTGAGTCACCTAGAAGTTAACATAAAGCTGATCGGGGTGGCATTTAGTTTCACAGGCGCTCCTCCTCTACCAGTGCCTCATCCACCTTACCATTGTTCCATTGTAAACCGAAACATTGTTTGTCAGTACCTGATGGTATAACCATTGAAAAGTATAGCGCAGAGGAAGACCATCCGCTCATTAAGTCTTTAATAGCTTTTTTTGAAGAGAAATCTAGTACATCCCACTTCCTCGCTCTTTGCTAATAGACCTGCTTTTTAAAAAATATTCAGATAATTATCCAATTCTCCTTGAAAAAGCAAGACTGACCCTTTTTACACCACACTCCCATGCAGCACTTTCCGAATCCAACCTGAGGTTGCTTCAGGTTCTTTTGCCAATGGCCTTGGATTTCTAGCCCCTGCCTATTGACCCTTTAGCAGCTCATTGGAAACAGTTTCTCCTTTTTTACTCTATCTAAACATTTCATGATTTTAAACACCTCTATGAAATCTCTAATTAGCCTTGTCCACTAGAATGAGAACAATCCCAATTGCTCTAGTCTATCCATGTAACTGTAATCCCTGATCACCAGAACCATTCTAGTGAATTTCTTTCAGAAACAGAGGAACATAGGGCAGAGATTTTCAGTCAGTATGCAGGGGTGGGCCCAACACACCGATGTGTAAAATGATGCGTGATGATGTCGAGCGTGAGACCCGCGATGTTTCGTTCAGGCGCAGGCTGGAGTCGGCTGCCAAAATATAAACGGTCTATTAAGGCTCTTCAATTAACAAAATAATTCTTGTAATTGTTGAAGCCTCCTGTCCAACCTTAAGGTTGGTGGGAGGTGAAAAGGCCAAGTGGTCTTTGCATTTTTAGGAAACCTCATCCACAGGCATTTAAAATGACATCATTCAGATCTTTCATTCGGCAGGCACGTGCCAGAGGCGACTGTGCACCCACCAAACTGTCCATGGCCTATTAAAGCCATTAAAAAGCAGTTAAAGTAGCTATCAATGCTCCCTGTGCAACCTTAAGGATGACGGCAGGTGAAGAGCCCAAGTGGCCTTTGCGTTTTTCAGGAAAACTCATCCACAGGCCAGGTGAGATTTCTTGAAGGTTTTGGTAAATAAATCAATCATTTTTGCTCAATTTGTGAATGTGTCCCAGTGCATTCACGAAAGAGCCCAGGCTCCCACCCTCCCTCCTCCCCCTGCCCGCACAGGTAGTGCTGAGCACTACTGGCCGTGCGTCACGCTGGGCAGGCCTTAATTGGCCCGCCCACATAAAATGGTGACGCGGAGCCGATTGCGGGCAGCAGTCAGCTCCCCACCCGCCTGCGCCCACTCCCGACCGGCCCACCCGACATGGGGGAAACTCTCCCCTAGGTTTTATAAAAGACTAACCCTTAAAATTTAAAATTTCACTCTGATCTCACCAAACTTGCAGCAATTCCACTCTGTAACAGTTCCCTTGAAGCTGTCAGTTTTATTGAAACACTGGATATTTCAATGTTGGTTTGTGAACTGAGGTGACAGGAGCAGTTTCTGAGTTTGATCTGTCAAGTGAGGTCTGACTAATTCCATGGATTGTTAGGAGTGTGAGGTCACAGCATGCTGGCAGACCTACACTCGCTCGGACTCTAGCTTCCATGATGTAGAATGTCTGTGAAACCCAGTAGGATTGATTGTGTAGTTGCTCTCCAGGACTGTGGATCCTGTGCATGGAATTAGTGAATGTTGCACCCTGAAATTTCACAGTAATAGATTTTCCCGTGGCCTTCAATGGCTGCGGATACATGGGCAGGATCTTTCAGGATTTGATGCTGACACGTACTATGATGCGCAATGACATTGTGCGCGAGTCCAGATGTCATCGTGCAGTCTCGTGATATTTTGTTCAGCGGGCACACGCCAGTGTCAGCTGAATACCCGCTGATATGTAAGCAGCATATTAAGGCCATTATGAAGTGAGTTGAAGTACTTGTTAATGCTGCCCATCTAACCTTAAAGTTGATGGGCAGGTGAAAAGGCCTTTTTAGGAAACCTCATCCACGAACGGGATGAGATTTCCTAAAGCTTTTATTGAATAAATAATTGTTTTTCATAAAGATAAAAACATGTCCCATCTCATGTGATACAGTCACATTATTTAATTTTATTTAATAATTTCAGAAACCCTTCAATCTCCCTGAGAAAGCTCCGTGCCTCAGGGATTTTACTGTGCGAACTGCTCACCAGGCCCCAGCTCTCCCTTCTCCCTCCGCCTGCACAGGCAATGCTGAGCGCTACTGGTCACATTTTACACTGGGCCTTCATTGGCCCACCCATGTAAAATGGCAGCATGGAGCCAATCGCGGGTGGTGCCCCTTCCCACCAAGCCCCAGCCACCACTTGAAAATTCAGGCCCATGTCCTGCAGAATTCACTGGTCAATAATGAGTTAATAACAACTTTCTTAGTGCAGATAATTTGAATCTTGGCAAACGCCTCAGTGTGATGATATCCATGTTTTCCACAGGATTGATGGTGTGGGACATGTGTTCACCGCTCCTCGTCTCGTCATGTATATCATGGTCATTTTCTGGGCTGTTAATCAGCTCATGTATATGTTTCTAATGGGATACTGGGCAGTCATTCTTATTTCTTGAAGGTACCCATTGTGAATGGTCTGTTTGGATTGGGGGGGCAGTGGCATAGGGTATTGTCACTGGATCAGTATTCTCGAGACCCAGGTTTATGCTCTGGGGACTGGGGTTCGAATCCCACCACAGCAGATGGGTGGAATTTGAATTCAATCTAGAATTAAAAATCTGATGGTGACGATGAAACCATTGCCAATTGTTGTAAAAACCCGTCTGCTTCACTAATGCCCTTTGGGAAAGGAAATCTGCTGTCCTTACCCAGTCTGCCCTGTATGTGACTCCAGACCCACAGCAATTTTGTTGACTCTTAAAACGTCCTCCGAATAAGGGCAATTGGGAGCAATAAATGCTGGCCTAGCCAGCAATGCTTACATCCCATGAATAAATTTTTAAAAGATGCACAGTTCTTTGTAGCTGGATCAGCCTTTGCTCTAGTGCACGGCTGCTGCCAATGGCCCTTTCTGCCACAGGCTTTGCTGGAAAGCTGGGAATTTCCTTGGTGCTTGCAGAAGGCCACACCTTCCACATGTCTTGCTCAGTTTGGGTGTTTTGGTGAGTGTGTAAACAATTGGTGTTGCACCTAGGACTGGTAAACTACATGGGCCTGCGAGGATTGCTTCATATTTACATCCATCCTTGAGTAGCTCTTTAATGCTATATATTTTGCACTTGTCCAGCAGATCTTTAAGGAATGCTTCCACAGGGGTGGATGCAATCACCAACTCAGCAATTCTGCCTGCGAGCTCTGTGTTTGAAAAACCACAGTACATACCCTTTTCACAGCATCCGCTGAAAAAGTGGTTTATGGGTTCTGTGGGCTGTTGTCGAAATGACACGAACTCTAATCAATGAATACAGAGGTTTAGCCTGATGCTGAATTGGCCTTCCAATGTAGTCCATAACTTTTGGGGATGCTTTAGCTCTTCTGCTGTTAATCCTGATGTGTTCAACCCGTGTAGACCTTCATTCCCAATTGCTAGGTGAATTTTTATGGTTTGCTTGGTTCAGGCAAACCTGAATCAAGAAACTATTGTGCAAAATGCTGTTTAAACATTTTGAATATGAATTGTGTAAAGAAACAATCATTTTTTCCAATATTACTGTGGGGTACTGTGAAGCAGGCTTGTGGGGGCTGTGTGTGTGTGTGTGTGTGTGTGTTTGTGTGTGACTATTTTAATTAACTGAAGACAGTCAGACTGCAATGTTTAAATCATCAAAGGGGTAGGTGTAAAAGCAGGCGTGTTGAAGTGGAGATGAACAAGCTAAGATGGAATACATGTAAATACAAGATGAATAGGAATTTGCATTAGGAGATAAATGAGTCGAGATTTTAGCTGTTGAATTTCAAAGAAATAATATGAAGCTACACAACTGGCAAAGATCATAAATGAATAAAGCCAAGTTTATTCCTGAAAATAATGGCTATAGCGACAACACAAACAATTTTTCTGGAAAATGTAACTTCCAAAGAAGGTTAAGAACAATGAGTTTGAAAAATAAATTTGAAGAAACATTGAAAGCGGTATGAGAGGTATGGCCAAGTGAAATCTTGAAGCGTCTGCTGTGTGAGGACAGGTCTGTGAAGTTAGCAGCTTCTAGCCACCCCAGGGTATTGTTTGTCTTTTCCAGAAAGCAAGGTTTTGTTACAAGGCTTGAATTCCATCCTCGAGTGAGAGGAAGACAGACGCCTGTGAAATGCCTTCCCTATAGCAACAGTAGTTGCCGTAGTATTAATGGATTTTTTTTAAAGGTTAAGAATCTATATGGATTGTTGCATGGAAAAGGTGTTTGTTTGTGAGTCTAGCTAAGTAGAAATCTTATAGGAAATATCATAAGGCTAAATGTAACTGTGTAACTGCAATTTTGTGTGTTTAGGTTTTCTTTTCTTTTGTTAATAAACGTTTTAATTTAATCTTTAAAATCTCCAAAAGTGGTAGTGGAATTTTTACATCTGACTTCAGTACACAAATCTTCTTGTAATAAATACAAATAGCAAATTGTTGTGATAGCCTGACCAAATTTCATTTTGGGATTCGGTTATCCCGGCAATTACCACCGGCCATATCATAACAAAATTGACAGTTCTTTGTGGGATTTTAAAAATTCCTTAATTGGTTTGGAGTTGGTGAATCTGAAGGCTACGAGTGTGAGAAGAGCACTCAGCTCAGGAATTGCTGTTGAAAGATTTTAAAATGGTTGGACAGCAAGAAGGCTCTAGCAATTGCTAAGACTTTTCTGGGAGTGGAGGATGTAACCCTGATGGGTTTACAAAAAGTAGCCAAGGCTCAGTTAACAGAATTGGTGGGTAAGTTGCAGTTAGGGTTAACCACAGGGGCAAGGAAAGCAGACATAATTTAAGTAATAGCGCAGTATTTGAAATTGGAAGGTATTCTTGAAAGACCATGTTCTCCAAAGGGTGAGTCAATTGAATTGGCTAAGATTCAGTCACAATGAAAAAACCTGAATTGGAGACAAAAGAAAAAGAAAGAGGAAGAGAAAGGAGGGAAAAGCAAAGAGAACAAGCATTTCAAAGGGTCCAATCAGAAAGGCAGGAGCGGGAAAGAAGAAGGGAAAGAAAATTTGGAAATGGGGAGTTTGTTTGACTCTCCCTTGCTCACTATCCATCCGACCCATACCCTGGTCACCCACCTTTCCCGACTGAGTGAACCCAATGCTAGACCTCTCAATGTACTGTCCCACTCACGGAACTAACAGGCTAGGCTCTGTCATCTCACCACGAGAGATCCGTCTGCTTACCAGCTCTTTTCTTGAGCACTGTGTCTTCAAAGCTTTTCTGAGCACTCACTCACTGCATTTTCAATGCTCTCCAATGCAGCATCTCCATTACTGC
This sequence comes from Carcharodon carcharias, assembly GCF_017639515.1. Taxonomy (NCBI): domain Eukaryota; kingdom Metazoa; phylum Chordata; class Chondrichthyes; order Lamniformes; family Lamnidae; genus Carcharodon; species Carcharodon carcharias. The sequence continues at coordinate 620,819 of NC_054468.1, forward strand.
CTAATCAAAATGTTGTGCATTATCTCATGCCACAAAGCACTATTTAAGGCTGTTCACCATATTGTACCTGTACTTAATCTTGCTGCCACACTGGTTGACCACAAATGCTGTGTGGCCATAATGATATAATGACACACAAAATTGATTGGCTGAACATGTTGTGGTCTCATTAATTTAGACTGGGCCCATGGGGAACATTGATACAGAAATAGAAAGCTTGAAGACAGCAGCAGCAGAGCTGTAGGAGCTGTACCCTGTTCAAAACAAAAGTGAAACTAAAATTGGATTGCATGGCACACTTACTTCCTAGTGATGACATGCGACAGTCCCTTGAAGTCACATTACCACACTCCTAGCCCCCTATACACTCCCTATGCCTCATCCATGCCAATGTATGTGAACGCACGGCCCCTCAAACACCCTATGCCAACTCATACCCCCTACCTATCACCCATTGTCCTTCAAACCCTCTATACCAACACATACCCCCACACAACTCCTTTTGCCCTTGCCCCCTCCATGCCAACTTACTAATATCCTTGCACACTTCCTTAATATCTTTGACAATTCATTGATGGCTTTGATGCTTCTTCCACAGTTCTTTGACAGCTGGGCAGTTCTTTGACAACTAGACAGCTCCTTGTCAGCTAATTGTTCTTTGTGGGAGGCTGTGACTAGTGGGGTACCACAGGGATCAGTGCTTGGGCCCCAGCTATTCACAATATATATCAATGATTTAGATGAGGGAACCAAATGTAATATTTCCAAGTTTACTGAGGACATAAAACTTGGTGGGAGGGTGAGTGGGGAGGAGGATGTTCAGAGGCTTCAAGGCAATTTAGACAGGTTGAGTGAGTGGACAAATACATGGTAGATGCAGTATAATGTGGATAAGTGCGAAGTTACCCACTTTGGTTGGAAAAACGGGATGGCAGAGTATTATTTAAATGGTGATAGATTGGGAAATGCTGATGTACAAAGGGACCTGGGTGTCCTTGTACACCAATCACTGAAAGTAAACAAGCAGGTGCAGCAAGCAGTTAAGGAGGCAAATTGTATGTTGGCCTTCATTGCGAGAGGACATGAGTACAGGAGCAAGGATGTCTTACTGCAGCTGTACAGGGCTTTGGTGAGACCACACCTGGAGTATTGTGGGCAGTTTTGGTCTCCTTACCTAAGAAAGGATATACTTGCCATAGAGGGAGTGCAGCGAAGGTTCACCAGACTGATTCCTGGGATAGCAGGATTGTCGTATGAGGAGAGATTGGGCCAACTAGGCCTGTATTCACTGGAGTTTAAAATAATGACAGGGGATGTCATTGAAATGTATAAAATTCTGACAGGGCTGGACAGACTGGATGCAGGGATGATGTTTCCTCTGGCTGGAGGGTCTAGAACAAGGGGTCACAGTCTCAGGATATGGGGTAGACCATTTAGGACTGAGATGAGGAGAAACATCTTCACTCAGAGGGGGGTGAACCTGTGGAATTCTCTACCACAGAGGCTGTGGAGGCCAAGACACTGAATATATTTAAGAAGGAAATAGATAGATTTCTGGACTCTAAAGGCATCAAGGGATATGGGGAGAGAGCGGGAGTACGGTGTTGAGATAGATGATCAGCCATGATCATACTGAATGGCAGAGCAGGCTCGAAGGGCTGAATGAGCTCCTCTGCTCCTATTTTCTATGCTTCTATGTTTATATGACAGTTCCCATGAGTTTGTGCATAAATAGTGCATAATCGTGTTAAATTTAGCAATCTCAAATACTACCTTACCTCTCCCAAATGTGTCCTGGGACCCTGTCTAAAGGGACCCTGTCTTAACTCTCTGAAACAGTACCCTTGCTATCCAAACCAACTCGCCAAGTTCAGACCCCTTCTTACCTGTTCAAATCTGCACACTCTGCGTTTCACACTCTTGTTCTTTCAAAATGCTCCTTCTAAAATGTAGATGCGGCTATGATTTAAGTGACCGGCTGCATCTGCAAATCACACATGTGCAAATCTCCAGCCCCAGCCCCACAAACATGGGAAATGCCCAGTTTGGGGGCAGAACTTCGAATCTTTGGCTATTTCCAGAGTTTTGATGGACAGACCCTCTGTTGTAAAAGCCTGGGCCGCAAATTTATCTCTCTGGGTGAAGGCTTTTGGAATGTATATTTCCATACCAACCTATACATTAACATTTTAAAGTTAAGAAAAGTTTACAAGAAATCAACAATAAATTTATCCTATTGTGAGAAAGTGAAGAAAACATCGGGCGGAGTTTTCCATGCCCGTTGGTGGAATTTTCCGTGCCCGTTGGCGGAGTTTTCCATGCCCGTTGGTGGAGTTTTCCGTGCCCGTTGGTGGAGTTTTCCATGCCCGTTGGTGGAATTTTCCGTGCCCGTTGGTGGAGTTTTCTGTGCCCGTTGGTGGAATTGTCCGTGCCCATTGGTGGAGTTTTCTGTGCCCGTTGGTGGAATTTTCCATGCCCGTTGGTGGAGTTTTCTGTGCCCGTCGGTGGAGTTTTCCGTGCCCGTTGGCTGAGTGAGTGGACAATGTGGCAAGAAGACCAAAAATCAGTTTCATGACATCGTAAAACCAGTTTGCAACGGCCTGCTCTGCCCGTCAATGGCGGAACGCGCTTCCCACCATTGGACATCAGGAGCCTCATTGTAGTTGTATCATTATAAGCTCAGCCCGCCAGAATCGCACCCCTCAACCCCACCCCCAACCCCACGCTGCATCATCTGAGCAGCACATTGGCCTGTTTCACAACAGCATATATCAGGGGAATGCAGAGGTGAGTGCACAGTAATATTGTGCAGTGCTCGCAAGGGTCACCTGTTGAACTTCAAGGTTGAGGCGACTTGGGGGTGGGTGCAGTGCAAGGGCTGGCCTGTGGTTGAAGGGAATGCACAAGCGCATAGGAGCTGGAGGCGAGAGGAAGTGGTCACGCATTAGGGAAACCTTGTATAAAGTGACCATTCCTCTGCAGCTGAGACAGTTCAGGCACAGCCTCTTCGATATGATTAGAGTTGGGCCTCTAGCTTATCTGCCCACTCAAGCAACACAGAGGCATGAAAGTGCCACCAAGCGCTCTGGAGCTTTTCACCCCTCGGGCACAGACTGCAAACTCATGAGCATTTTAGTGGACTGTAGAACAATTGGATGACTGGGCACATTGTACAGTCTCCTTACTGAAGCTGGCCTTGAAGCGGTCACTGCTGGAGGCCCTAAATTGCAACTCAAACCCCTTGCAAAGTCATCATCCCGGTTTGGACCAGTCTCCCCCATGGTTCAAGCTAACAGTGCAGCCTTGCAGTGCGGGTTAGGAGAATGCCTGTGCCTGAGCTGAGAGCACAGCCTGCAGCCCAATGGGCAAAGCTGCTGCCAATCGGTAAAGAGGAGTGGGGCGGAGGTGGGTGGGGTTTCGGGCAGCCATGCAGCGCACTAAGCTCTGGCCATCCAAGTGGTGGCCAGCACTCTCCAGGATGCTTTACGAGACCTTCAGGCTTAACCAGGACAGGTTGTTAGTTACCCATGCTAACCCACGCATCTCTCTCTTTCATCCTGCAGGAGTACAACATCAGGAGCATGAAGCCTGGTGAACTAGCTGTATGCCTCTTGGCTCACAGGGAGCAGAGACAATGGAGAAGAGGGTGACTGAGGATGCCAGCTGTGCAGAGGCAGGAGCAGCACCCTCCGGAAGAAAGAGTGGCTGCGGATTCCACACACACCACCAAAGAACCATAGTGAGCCATCACTGGTCGGTGCCTCGCTAGACCCAGGGGCTATAGACACCACCTTTCATTCCTGCAGAAACCAACAACCAGTGTTTCTGAAGACTGTGCGTGTCTAATGAACTGGTAGCTCACATCTGCCACTTAGTGCAGGACTTGGCGCCAAGGGGACATGGAGGGCATCAACTGCCAGTGGCTGTGAAAGTGACCGTTTCGCTCAATTTCTAAGCCAGTGGCCCCTTTCAGGGCTCCACAGGTAACCTCTGTGGGATATCACAAGCCTCCAACCATAAATGAATCAATGAGGTCATGTCACTTCACAAGGGCACACAATTTTATGCATTTTGCCCAGGACCAGGAAAGCCAGGATGCAAAAGCAATTGGATTTGCCCAGATCTCGGGTTTCCCACAGGTGCCTGTACTCATGTGGTGCTCAGATCTCGGTCGCAACACACGTTGGACTATATCAACCAGAAGTGATTCCATTCGCTGAATGTACAGCTGGTGTGCGAACACCACAAACATCCTGAGTGTCTGTGTATGGTTTCCTGGGAGTGTCCTCGACTCCTACATCTTCAGTCGGTCACAGATCCCTGATGTCTTCCAGGGTCCACAGAAGCTGCAGGGATGTCTCCTCGGGGACAAGGGCTACCCACAGAGGCCATGGCTGATGACACCCATGAGGTGGCCTCAGACTGCAGCAGAGCGATGTTATAATGAGGCTCATGCTCAAACTCACAACTTGGTGGAGCAAACCATCAGGACGCTGAAGATGAGGTTCTGGTGCCTGGACCGGTCTGGTAGAGCCCTGCAATACTGTCCACAGAGGGTGTCACACAACGTCATCATCTGCTGCACCCTTTACAACCTGGCACCCCAACAGGGAGAGGAGCTGACTGAGGAGGAGATGGAGAAGCTGGAGGTCTCCTCCGATGAGAAGGACGTCGATGGGGCTGAGGGTGAGGAGGTCCTTGTAGGTGACAGTGACGGCGATGAGGCCTTTGCACTGTTTAGATGAGGCAGGCGCACTCGGGATCCCTCACAGCTGGTGAAATTGTGGAGGATGATGATGATATGCAGTGAGGAGACACTGTAGACCCTCACATTGCACCTGTGAACGTCTGACTCCAGTCTGGTTATGGCAGCGTGAATAGCCTCTGTGATAATGCTCCAGTCCTGGAGACGCAGTGAGGGGCCTAATAGTCACTCGATTGCAGGAGGATGATGATGACATTTGGTGAGGACACTCCATAGACCTTCACATAGCCTCTGAAAATGTTTGACTCCTGTCTGGCCAAGGGCAGCTCACTTGCACCCATGATCAGGGTCATATCATAGAGATGCAGCCATGAAACCTCAAAAGCATCTGATGCTTTGTCCGCCTTCAACACCTGAGCCCTTTAGGAGCTGGAGCACAGTGTCACTGATCACAGATGCTGAAGAGATGGGGGCCAGTGCTGAGAGCACACAGAGAGAATGACGGAACTCTGTGACCCCTGTCCACTACATTCTAGCAGCAATGACCAGCACCATCGAGGTGCAGGTGTCAGTAATGTCTCCAGTGAGTGTGAGGCTGGACCATCACTGAGGTCTGAAGGCTGCACAGAAACAGGGAAGAGGCCCTCGACTGAGACATCTGCCTTTATCTTATGTAGAAAGGTATCACATCTGAGTGACACGAACACTGCTCATCAGAACAAGGATTCACAGGCAGGGAGTTTTAGTTTTGCAAGTTTAGTTACAATAGTGAACATTGTGTACAAGTGATTAACACCCATGTCCAGGCTGTGCAATGACACCTTCCTGGTTGGCATCAGGTGCAGCTTGTAGATGCCTGAGCGGGTGCTAGTTCTGGTGCTGGTTCCAGTGTTGGTGCAGGTTCTGGTTCTGGTACGAAAACAGAATTACCTGGAAAAACTCAGCAGGTCTGGCAGCATAGGTGGAGAAGAAAAGAGTTGACATTTGGAGTCCTCATGTCCCTTCAACAGAACTGGTTCTGGTGCTAGTTCTGGTGCTGGTGCTGGTCCTGGTTCTGATGCTGATTCTGGAGCTGAAGCTGGTTCTGGTGCTGGTTCTGCTTCTGGTTCTGGTGCTGTTGCTGGTGCTGGTTCTGGAGCTGGTTCTGGTGCTGGTGCCAGCGCTAGTTCTAGTGCTGGTGCTGGTGCTGGAGTTGGTCCTGGTTCTCTTTCTGGTTATGGTGCTGGTGCTGGTTCTGGTGCTGGTTCTGGTGTTGGTTCTTGTGCTGGTTCTTGTGCTGGTTCTGGTGTTGGTTCTGGTGCTAGTTCTAGTGCTGGTTCTGGTGTTGGTTCTTGTGCTGGTTCTGGTGCTGGTTCTGGTGCTGGTTCTGGAGTTGGTGCTGGAGTTGGTGCTGGTTCTGTTTCTGGTTATGGTGCTGGTGCTGGTTTTGGTTCTGGTTCTAGTTCTGTTGCTGGTGCTGGTTCTGGAGCTGGTTCTGGTGCTGGTTCTTGTGCTGGTTCTTGTGCTGGTGCTGGTGCTGGTTCTGGTCCTGGTTCTGGTGCTGGTTCTGGTGCTGGTTCTGGTGCTGGTTCTTGTGTTGGTTCTGGTGCTGGTGCTGGTTCTGGTGCTGGTTCTGGTGCTGGTTCTGGTGCTGGTTCTTGTGCTGGTTCTGGTGCTGGTTCTGGTGCTGGTTCTGTTGCTGGTGTTGGTTCTGGTGCTGGTTCTGGTGCTGGTTCTGGTGCTGGTTCTGTTGCTGGTTCTGGTGCTGGTTCTGGTGCTGGTGCTGGTTCTGGTGCTGGTGCTGGCTCTGGTGCTGCTTCTGGTGCTGGTTCTGGTGCTGGTGCTGGTTCTGGTGCTGGCTCTGGTGCTGGTTCTGGTGCTGGTTCTGGTGCTGGTGCTGGTTCTGGTGCTGGTTCTGGTGCTGGTTCTGGTGTTGGTTCTGGTGCTGGTTCTGGTGCTGGTTCTGGTGCTGGTTCTGGTGCTGGTGCTGGTTCTGGTGATGGTTCTGGTGTTGTTTCTGGTGCTGGTTCTGGTGCTGGTTCTGGTGCTGGTTCTGGTGTTGGTTCTGGTGCTGGTTCTGGTGCTGGTTCTGGTGCTGGTGCTGGTTCTGGTGTTGGTTCTGGTGCTGGTTCTGGTGCTGGTTCTGGTGTTGGTTCTGGTGTTGGTTCTGGTGCTGGTTCTGGTGCTGGTTCTGGTGCTGGTTCTGGTTCTGGTGCTGGTGCTGGTGCTGGTACTGGTTCTGGTGCTGGTTCTGGTTCTGGTGCTGGTGCTGGTTCTGGTGCTGGTTCTGGTGCTGGTTCTGGTGCTGGTTCTGGTTCTGGTGCTGGTGCTGGTGCTGGTACTGGTTCTGGTGCTCGTTCTGGTGTTGGTTCTGGTGCTGGTTCTGGTGCTGGTGCTGGTTCTGGTGCTGGTGTTGGTTCTGGTGCTGGTGCTGGTGCTGGTTCTGGTGCTGGTTCTGTTGCTGGTGTTGGTTCTGGTGCTGGTTCTGGTGCTGGTTCTGGTGCTGGTTCTGTTGCTGGTTCTGGTGCTGGTTCTGGTGCTGGTGCTGGTTCTGGTGCTGGTGCTGGCTCTGGTGCTGCTTCTGGTGCTGGTTCTGGTGCTGGTGCTGGTTCTGGTGCTGGCTCTGGTGCTGGTTCTGGTGCTGGTTCTGGTGCTGGTGCTGGTTCTGGTGCTGGTTCTGGTGCTGGTTCTGGTGTTGGTTCTGGTGTTGGTTCTGGTGCTGGTTCTGGTGCTGGTTCTGGTGATGGTTCTGGTGCTGGTGCTGGTTCTGGTGATGGTTCTGGTGTTGGTTCTGGTGCTGGTTCTGGTGCTGGTTCTGGTGCTGGTTCTGGTGTTGGTTCTGGTGCTGGTTCTGGTGCTGGTGCTGGTGCTGGTTCTGGTTCTGGTTATGGTGCTGGTTCTGGTGCTGGTTCTGGTGCTGGTTCTGGTGCTGGTACTGGTGTTGGTTCTGGTGTTGGTTCTGTTGCTGGTTCTGGTGCTGGTTCTGGTGCTGGCTCTGGTGCTGGTTCTGGTGCTGGTGCTGGTTCTGGTGCTGGTTCTGGTGCTGGTTATGGTGTTGGTTCTGGTGCTGGTTCTGGTGCTGGTTCTGGTGCTGGTTCTGGTGCTGGTTCTGGTGCTGGTTCTGGTGCTGGTTCTGGTTCTGGTTCTGGTTCTGGTGCTGGTTATGGTGTTGGTTCTGGTGCTGGTTCTGGTGCTGGTTCTGGTGCTGGTGCTGGTTCTGGTGCTGGTTCTGGTGTTGGTTCTGGTGTTGGTGCTGGTGCTGGTTCTGGTTCTGGTGCTGGTTCTGGTGCTGGTTCTGGTTCTGGTTCTGGTGCTGGTTATGGTGTTGGTTCTGGTGCTGGTTCTGGTGCTGGTTCTGGTGCTGGTTCTGGTGCTCGTTCTGGTGTTGGTTCTGGTGCTGGTTCTGGTGCTGGTTCTGGTGCTGGTTCTGGTTCTGGTTCTGGTGTTGGTTCTGGTGCTGGTTCTGGTGCTGGTTCTGGTGCTCGTTCTGGTGTTGGTTCTGGTGTTGGTTCTGTTGCTGGTTCTGGTGCTGCTTCTGGTGCTGGTGCTGGTTCTGGTGCTGGTTCTGGTGCTGGTTCTGGTGTTGGTTCTGGTGCTGGTTCTGGTGCTGGTTCTGGTGCTGGTGCTGGTGCTGGTTCTGGTTCTGGTTATGGTGTTGGTTCTGGTGCTGGTTCTGGTGCTGGTTCTGGTGCTGGTTCTGGTGTTGGTTCTGGTGTTGGTTCTGGTGCTGGTTCTGGTGCTGGTGCTGGTTCTGGTGCTGGTTCTGGTGCTGGCTCTGGTGCTGGTTCTGGTGCTGGTGCTGGTTCTGGTGCTGGTTCTGGTGCTGGTTCTGGTGTTGGTTCTGGTGCTGGTTCTGGTTCTGTGCTGGTGCTGGTTCTGGTGCTGGTTCTGGTGCTGGTTCTGGTGCTGGTTCTGGTGCTGGTGCTGGTTCTGGTGCTGGTTCTGGTGTTGGTTCTGGTGTTGGTTCTGGTGTTGGTTCTGGTGCTGGTTCTGGTGCTGGTTATGGTGTTGGTTCTGGTGCTGGTTCTGGTGCTGGTTCTGGTTCTGGTGCTGGTGCTGGTGCTGGTTCTGGTGTTGGTTCTGGTGTTGGTTCTGGTGCTGGTTCTGGTTCTGGTGCTGGTGCTGGTGCTGGTTCTGGCTATAGCTGCTGCTACTGGGAGAAACACCTGTGCTGTTACTAATTCTTTTTCCACATACTCCTCTGGACCGTTCCAACCTGCTCTGGTTTTGCTGCTGCCCAAGGGACACCGGAAGCTGATATTGCTGCTGGTATTGTTGCCAGGGCTGCAGGGGCCTGGAGCCTGCAAGGCCTGAGGTTTGAAGAATTGGAGGAGAGAGGGAGGAGGTGCTGCACGACAGGGAGTCCAGGAGGCACAGACATTCTCATTACATCTGTGGTGGGTGTCTGCACTTTTGTTTGTTGGGGGCTGTGAAGACAGTGTTACTCTCTGGGAGGAAGACAACTGCTGAAGGGACTCGGGGAGAAGGGGTGTGTGCATGTGTCCATTTAACATCTTCCACCACTACTCCCTCTTGCCCTGCCTGTGTCCAAGTCTGGGTAGCAGGTGCTGCTTGGTGAACAGGGACAGGCCTCATTTCTTTGTGCCGGGCAGTACCGGCTGCCTGGTGAAGACATTGCCCTCCTCCTACTGGAAGAAGAGTTAGGCCCCCATCCCCCTCTCCATTCCGCCCAGCGACACCCACCCACCCTGCACCCATTACCCCTTCCCCTTCTGTGCCTCCCTGTCCTTTCTCCCTCTCTCTCTCCCACCCACCCCCCTTTCATCTTTACACACCACCAAGAGGGAGAGGGTAATCCTTCTCTTCCCCCTCTCCCCTGTTCTAAACGCTGTTGCTGCCATTGACAGAGCTCAGGGTGGGTGTGGTTCATCCCCCCCAATGGCCAGGCCTCCTGGAGCAGCTGTGGAGGCGACTCTATCACCAGTGGTGGGCCCGCCAAGCAGGGGTATACAGGAGTGACTGTGCCTGTGGCCTCCGCTGCTCCCACGGCCCTGTCATCGCTCTGCCTCCTGACCAGGCCCGGGGGGTAAAGAGTTACATTCACCCTGAGATGACTGTAGAAACATGTGTGAAGGCTCTCCCCAAGGTTCTTGGCCTCTCAGCCATTGTTACAGCCGCGTGTGTCTGGGAAGGCGGGGTTCTTCCTGAGGTCTGAGCGGGTGGTGCACCAGGTCCTGGCCAAGGGGTTCACTGTAGATGGGCCCTATCCAGCGTTGGATCCTCTTGGGGCCACGGCAGAGAGGCTGGGTTCATCCAATGCTCCCCCCCACCCCCCCCACCCGTCGTTCCCATGTGCTGGGCCCATCGTTATTCATACCCCAGATCCCGGCTCCGATGTGGGGGTGAGGTGCCAGCCCAAGTTGGGTGGTCCTGTTAAAGAGGGTGGACCTGCCCGAACCCCAGAGGACGGAGCATCTAGAGCAGCTGGGGCCTTGCAGCTGGAGGTCTCTCCAGCCCCAGCCGACCCTCAGAGGAGACACCATCTCTTGGAGGAGGAGGAGCTGGTGACTCGCGAGGTTGGAGGTGTCCCCTCCCTCGGTGAAGAGGTGGTGGTGTCACTGAACCCCATAAGCCCTCCCTCTACCCCCTGGGGGGAGTCCAACCCCCCCATCCCCTTGCTGCAGCCCCCTGAGCAGGGCCCCTCAGGGGCTGGTCAGGGTATCGCCCTTGCAGCTGTGACCCACCCCGGCCCACCTTGTACCCCCGAGATGGACAGCCCGCCAGGGGGCTGCAGCAGTGCCTTCATGGCCCTGAGCGCTGGGTCATTGGGTGGCAGTGGTGAGGAGGCCTCCCTGCTCCCTCCCAACCTTCAGCACCGGGCGTCCCTGTCCTGGGTCTGGAGCTGTTTCTGGAATCACCAGGCGACCCGGTGCCTGGGTGGGGAGCAGGGCCCTGAGCCACTGTCCTATATCCCCAAAAGGAGGCCAGACAGGACCCTCTGGCCCTGATGCTGGGGATGGGATCGAAGTGCAGGTGGAGCAGATTGGCAGCTCCGAACCAGCTCCCGTACTCAATACGGGGGAGGGGCTGGAAGCTGGAGGCACTGACCTGGAGGAGGATGGGGTTTCAGGTGGTGAGCACTGGGGATGTGTTGGGTAGAGTTGTTGTTGGGTGAGGTGGTAGATCCCCTGGTGCCCCCCACCACCCCCCCCACCAACCCTGATTCTCCCCTCATCCCTTTACGGGATCTCCAGGATTTTTTAGCGAGTAATCCCGGTCACCGAGACAGGGTCCAGTTGGCCCTGGACCGCTGGCATTCATTTCCGCTGGTGTTCAGGTCCACTCGTGAGACCCTCAAAGCCCCTGGGCTGGACTGGTTGCTAAGAGGAGGGTCCATACATTTCTCACTGGGCTCCTGAAGGAGAGAAAGGATTAAAACAGCCCTCCCTTTCTTACACTAGGCATGGTGATAGCAACACATACTCCTGACAATGAAGACTACCATAGCCAACCTCAACATCCACAGCAGCAGCAGGGACACACAGCACAGCTTCCAGAACTTCTTGCTCTGCCGGGATGGGAAGTATGCGGTGTGCTTCCTGTAGGAAACCCAGACCGTTCCGGGAGACAAAGCTACGAGGCTCCTGGAGTGGTGAGGGGGGGTCTACATGAGTCACCCAGCCTCCAATTCTGGCCGGGTGGCTATCTTGTTGGCCCCACATTTTCAGCCGGAGATCTTGGGGATGAAGGAGCCGGTGCCAGGCTGGTTGCTGCACCGGACTGTGCGGCTGGGGGGTGTGGCGCTTCACTTTGTGAGTGTGTACACTCCCCTGGGCGTGCAGCAGCAAGTGAGACTCTTTGAGGAAGTGTCCAGTCATTTTGGCTCCATCGACGCAGGCGAGTGCATCGTCCTCAGGGGGGATTTTAACTGTGCCCTGGAGGCCCGGGGCCGTCACGGTGCCCAGCATTGCACGCTCGGTGTGAGTAAGTTACGGGACCTGGTCAGGTCTTTCAACTTGGTGGACGTCTGGTGAAATCTCCATCCCGACTCCAACATTTTCACTTTTGTGTTACCTGGAGTCGGAGCGTCCAGACTCGGCCACCTTTACACTTCGAGGGCACGTGTGTCCTGCGTTCCGTCGGCTTCTGTGCAGCAGGTGCCGCGCACGGAGCACCGTCTGGTGTGGGCGGAGCTCAGTCCGTTCTGCGCTCGGACGGGGTCTGCGTACTGGCCCTTTAACAACCTGGAGGACGAGCGGTGTGCGGGACCTGAAACTCATGGGGGACCTGACCGGTGCCCTTGACAGCCTCTCCAGGGGCCAATCCCTGGGGCTGGACAGGCTGACCGTGGACTTCTTCAGGGCGTTCTGGGACATCCTGGGGAGCGGCTATGCGAGGGTCCTGGGGGAGAGTATCGTGATGGGGGAGATGCCCCTCTGGTGGCACCAGGGCAGTCATTGCCCTGCTGCCCAAGGGGGTTCTCCACCTCCTTAAGAACTGGTGGCCAATCTCCCTCCTCAGCGCCATTACAGGATCTTTGCCAGAGCCGTGTCTTCTCGGCTTGGCATCATGCTGGACACATGATCCACCCTGACCAATCCTACACATTCCCGGTCCAGACCATTTTTGATAATGTCCATCTGGTCCAGGACATTAACCACTTTTCTCAGGATGCTGGTCTGTCCAGTGCCTTCCTGATTCTTGACCAGGAGAAGGTGTTTGACAGGGTGGATCATGAATATTTATTTGGGACTCGCGAGCATTCAGGTTCGGGACGTATTTCGTCACCTGGACCCGACGTCTGTTTGCTGCAGAGTGTCTAGTGAAGGTTAACCAGTCCCTTATGGTGCCCCTTCGCTTTGGGAGAGGGGTACGTCAGGGCTGCCCCCTGTCTGGCCAGTTGTATTCTATCTGTGAGGAGCCTTTCCTGCGCCTCTTGCGGGGGAGGTTGTCGGGATTGGTTCTGTGTGGGCCGGGCATCGGGGTGGTCCCTCCGGCTTACGCCGATGTCATGATCCTCATGTTCACTGACCCGGCTGACCTGTGGAGGATGTACGAGTGCCAGGAGGTCTACTCTGCCCTGTCCTCTGCCAGGATCAACTGGGGTAAATGTTCTGGACTCCTGGTTGGTCCATGGCAGACGGATCCCCTACCCGAGGAGCTCAGGACTTTCACCTGGAGCAGGACCAGCCTCCTCTACCTGGGGGTCCATCTCTGCCCCGCTGAGGAATCCTGGCCGGCGAATTGATAGGAACTGGAGATGAAAGTCACCGCTTGCCTGCGGCGCTGGACAGGACCGCTCCGAGTGCTGTCTTACCGGGGTCGAGTGCCAGTCATAAACCAGCTGATCACTGCCACGTTGTGGTATCGGCTGGTCACTTTGACCCCTCACCTGGACTTTGTCACAAAATTCCGGAGAATTCTCGTCGATTTCTTCTGGGACAAAAGGCTGCGCTGGGTCACTGCCGAGGTTCTGAGTCTCCCGCTTAGGGAGGGTGGTCAGGCGCTAGTGTGCCTACGCACACAGGTGGCGACTTTCCGCCTTCAGACCCTGCAGCGATACCTCTACGTTGAGCCTCCTCCGAGATGATTGCCCTGACGATGTATTTCTTCCGTCAGGTGCACGGCCTGAATTATGACGGGCAGCTCCTGTTTATAGAGCAGAGAGGCCTCGGTGGCTCCTTGCAGGCGTTGCCCGTCTTTTACCAGGAACTGATCAAAGTCTGGAACGTGGTCGCCTCGCGACACAACTCTCCCCCGTCAGGACTAGCGGCTATCGTCAGAGAGCCGCTGCTCAGGAATCCACCCCTCCGTCCTTTTCAGTGGTTGGCGGAGAGGAGTGCTGTGGCTGCAGGGGTGACCAGGATCGGGGACGTGCTGAGTGGCGGAGGACTGGGCTGGATGCTCCCGCAGGAGTTGGTGCATTTTGTGTTGGTGTACGTCTGGCTCGCAGCCGATGCCATCCATGGCCATAGGATGTTTGTATTTGGCCATGACGTCATTCTGGGCCTCAAGGTGGCCCAGAAGAACAGTGGTCTTCCTTCTGAGCATTCGGACAGAATTCCACATTGGCCCCAATCCCAGAACTCTCTCTCGGGTGCCGGTGCCCCGCAACCAGAGTCGCCTCAGGGAAACACCCTCTGTGTCATTTAGCACGGCACGGAGGGGTTTCCTGTATGGGCTGCTGCTGTACACCCTTCACTTCGTTACCCTCGCCCACTGCCTGGACACGCCCTGGCCGCCTTGTTGCCGTCCAGAGGCAGAGGTCCTAGTGGGGGTCACTCTACTGGGGTTTCCTCCCCTTTTCCAATGGGGACCTGGGGTGGAGATTGTTACACGCAGCAATCCCCTATAACCGTAAAATGTGTTGGTTCACGGGCTCGAAAACACCACTGTCTTTTGTGGCCTTCTGCAGTCTGCAGAATCACAGAATCACAGAACCACAGAAACACATAAAGACAAAACCACAGAATCACAGAATCACAGAACCAAAGAACCATATAAAGACAGAATCATAGAATCACAGAACCACAGAAACACATAAAGACAAAACCCCACAGAATAACAGAATCACAGAACCACAGAACCAGATAAAGACAGAATCACAGAATCACAGAACCACAGAATCACAGAATCACAGAACCACAGAACCACAGAATTACAGAATCACAGAACCACAGAATCACAGAGTCACAGTAAAACAGAATCACAGAACAACCTAAAGACAGAATCACAGAATCACAGAACCACAGAATCACAGAATCACAGAACCAAAGAATCACAGATCGACAGAAACACAGAATAACAGAACAAGAGAACCACAGAATCACCGAATCACAGAACTACAGAATCAAAGAATCACAGAACCACAGAACCACAGAATCACAGTAACACGGAATCACAGAACCACAGAATTACAGAACCACAGAACCACAGAACCACAGAACCACATAAACACAGAATCACAGAACCAAAGAATCACAGAACCACAGAACCACAGAATCACAGAACAACAGAATCACAGAATCACAGTAAAACAGAATCATAGAATCACAAAACCACAGAATCACAGAATCACAAAAGCACACAAACACAGAATCACAGAAAAACAGAACTACAGAAACACAGAACCACAGAATCACAGAAGCACATAAACACAGAATCAAAGAACCAAAGAATCACATAAACACAGAATCACAGAATAACAAAACCACGGAATTACCGAACCACAGAACCACAGAACCACAGAATCAAAGAATCACAGAATCACAGAACCACAAAATCACAGAATCACAGAACCTCAGAACCACAGAATCACAGAATCACAGAATCACAGAACCACAGGATCACAGAATCACAGAACCACAGAATCATAGAATCAGAGAATCACAGAATCACAGAATCATAGTATCACAGAATCACAGAATCACAGAACCACAGAATCACAGAATCACAGAAGAACATAAACACAGAAACAAAGAATCACAGAGTCACAGAATCACAGAAGCAAAGAATCACAGAATAACAGAACCACAAAATCACAGATAAAACAGAATCACAGGACCACAGAATCACAGAATCACAGAACCACATAAACATAGAATCACAGAATCACAGAACCACAGAATCACAGAATCAGAAAACCACAGACCACATAAACACAGAATCACAAAATCACAGAATCACAGAACCACAGAATCACAGAATCACAGAACCACAGAACCACATAAACACAGAATCACAGAACCACAGAATCACAGAATCACAGAACCACAGAATCACAGAATCTGAAAACCACAGAACCACATAAACACAGAATCACAAAATCACAGAATCACAGAACCACAGAATCACAGAATCACAGAACCACAGAACCACATAAACACAGAATCACAGAACCACAGAATCACAGAATCACAGAACAACAGAACCACAGAATCAAAGAATCACAGAAGAACAGAATCACAGAATCACAGTAAAACAGAACCACAGAAACACATAAACAAAGAATCAGAGAATCACAGTACCACAGAATCACAGAATCACTGAACCAGAGAATCACCGAATCACAGAACCACAGAATCACAGAATCACAGAAGCACAAAACCACAGAATCATAGAACCACAGAACCACATAAACACAGAATCACAGAAGAAAAAAAACACAGAATCACAGAACCACAGAATCAGAGAACCACAGAATCATAGAACCACAGAATCACAGAATCACAGAACCAAAGAATCACAGAACCACAGAACTACAGAATCACAGGTTCACAGAACCACAGAACCACAGAATCACAGAACCACAGAATCACAGAATCACAGAACCACGGAATCAAAGAATCACAGAACCACGGAATAACAGAATCACAGAATCACAGAATTACAGAACCACACAACCAAAGAATCACAGAAACACAGAGCCACAGAACCACATAAACACAGAATCACAGAATCACAGAAAAACAGAATCACAGAACGACAGAATCACAGAATTACAGAATCAGAGAACCACAGAATCACATAAACAAAGAATCACTGAATCACAGAACCATGGAATTACCGAACCACAGAACCACAGAACCACAGAACCACAGAATGACAGAATCACAGAATCACAGATCCACGAAATAACACAAACACAGAACATCAGTACCACAGAATCAAAGAATCACAGAATCACAGAACCACAGGATCAAAGAATCACAGAATCACAGAATCACAGAACCACAGAATCATAGTATCACAGAATCACAGAATCACAGAATCACAGAAGAACATAAACACAGAACCACAGAATCACAGAATCACAGAATCACAGG
Source organism: Carcharodon carcharias (assembly GCF_017639515.1). Lineage (NCBI taxonomy): Eukaryota > Metazoa > Chordata > Chondrichthyes > Lamniformes > Lamnidae > Carcharodon > Carcharodon carcharias. The sequence goes on from NC_054468.1 coordinate 637,289, forward strand.
AGCAAAGAGTCACAGAATCACAGAACCAGAGAATCACAGAAAAACAGAATCACAGAACCACAGAATCACAGAACCATAGAATGACAGAATCACAGAACCACAGAACCACATAAACACAGAAGCAGAGAATCACAGAATCACAGAACAACAGAACCACATAAACACAGAATCACAGAATCACAGAACCACAGAATCACAAAACCACAGAACCACAGAATCACAGAATCCCAGAAGCACAGAATCACAGAACCACAGAATCACAGAATCACAGAACCACCCAACTACATAAACACAGAATCAAAGAAACACAGAATCACAGAATCACAGAACCACAGAACCACAGAACCACAGAATTACAGAATCACAGAACGACAGAATCACAGAATCACAGTGAAACAGAATCACAGAACAACCTAAAGACAGAATCAGAGAATCACAGAATCACAGAACCACAGAATCACAGAATCACAGAACCGAAGAATCACAGAACGACAGAAACACAGAATAACAGAACAACAGAACCACAGAAACACCGAATCACAGAACTACAGAATCAAGTATCACAGAAACACAGAACCACAGAATCACAGTACCACGGAATCACAGAACCAGAGAATTACAGAACCACAGAAGCACAGAATCACAGAATCACAGAACCACAGAACCACAGAATCACAGAATAACAGATCCACAAAATCACTGAACCACAGAACCTCAGTACCACAGAATCACAGAATCACAGAACCACAGGATCAGAGAATCACAGAACGACAGAATCATAGAATCACAGAATCACAGAACCACAGTATCATAGTATCACAGAATCACAGAAGAACATAAACACAGAACCACAGAATCACAGAATCACAGAATCACAGAAGTTAAGAATCACAGAATCACAGAACCAGGGAATCACAGAAAAAAAGAGTCAAAGAACCACAGAATCACAGAACCACAGAATCACAGAATCAGAGAACCACAGAACCACATAAACACAGAACCACAGAATCACAGAATCACAGAACAACAGAACCACATGAACACAGAATCACAGAATAACAGAACCACAGAATCACAGAACAACAGAACCACGTAAACACAGAATCACAGAATCACAGAAGAACATAAACACAGAACCACAGAATCACAGAATCACAGAAGTTAAGAATCACAGAATCACAGAACCAGGGAATCACAGAAAAACAGAATAACAGAACCACAGAATCACAGAACCACAGAATCACAGAATCAGAGAACCACAGAACCACATAAACACAGAACCACAGAATCACAGAATCACAGAACAACAGAACCACATAAACACAGAATCACAGAATAACAGAACCACAGAATCACAGAACCACAGAACCGCAGAATCACAGAATCACAAAACCACAGAATCACAGACCAAAGAATCACAGAATCACAGAAAGACCAAACTACATAAAAACAGAATCAAAGAAACACAGAATCACAGAATCACAGAACCACAGAACCACAGAATTACAGAATCACAGAACCACAGAATCACAGAATCAAAGTAAAACAGAACCACAGAACCACATAAAGACAGAATCAGAGAATGACAGAACCACAGCATCACAGTATCACAGAACCACAGAATCACAGAATCACAGAAGCACAAAGCCACAGAATCACAGAATCACAGAACCACAGAACCACATAAACACAGAATCACAGAATCAGAGAATCACAGAGCCACAGAATCACAGAACCACAGAATCACAGAACGACAGAATCACAGAATCACAGAATCAGAGAACCACAGAATCACATAAACAAAGAATCACTGAATCACAGAACCACGGAATTACCGAACCACAGAACCAAAGAACCACAGAACCACAGAATGACAGAATCACAGAATCACAGATCCACGAAATAACAGAACAACTGAACCTCAGTACCACAGAATAAATGAATCACAGTATCACAGAACCACAGGATCAGAGAATAACAGAATCACAGAATCACAGAATCATAGTATCACAGAATCACAGAATCAGAGAATCACAGAACCTCAGTACCACAGAATCACAGAATCACAGAACCACAGAACCAAAGAATCACAGAACCACAGAACCACAGAATCAAAGAACCACAGAATCATAGAAAAACAGAACCACAGAATCACATAAACACAGAATCACAGAATCACAGAACCACAGAACCACAGATCACATAATCACAGAACCACGAAATCACAGAATCACAGAACCTCAGAACCACAGAATCACAGAATCACAGAACGACAGGATCACAGAACCACAGAACCACTGAATCATAGAATCAGAGAATCACAGAATCACAGAATCATAGTATCACAGAATCACAGAATCACAGAATCACAGAACCACAGAATCACAGAATCAGAGAGGTACATAAACACAGAAACACAGAACCACAGAATCACAGAATCACAGAACCACAGAATCACAGAATCACAGAAGCACACAAACACAGAATAACAGAAAAACAGAACTACAGAAACACAGAACCACAGAATCACAGAATCACAGAAGCACATAAACACAGAATCAAAGAACCACAGAATCACATAAACACAGAATTACAGAATAACAGAACCACAGAATCACTGAACCACAGAATCACAGAATCACAGTAACACAGAATCACAGAAAGACAGAATCACAGAACCACAGAATCACAGAAGCACAGAACCACAGAATCACAGATAAAACAGAATCACAGAACCACAGAACCACATAAACATAGAATCACAGAATCACAGAACCACAGAATCACAGAATCACAAAAACACAGAATCACAGAATCACTGAACCAAAGAATCACAGAACCACAGAATCACAGAATCAGAGAAGAACATAAACACAGAAACACAGAATCACAGAGTCACAGAATCACAGAAGCAAAGAATAACAGAATCACAGAACCACAGAATCACAGAATCACAGAACCACAGAACCACATAAACATAGAATCACAGAATCACAGAACCACAGAATCACAGAATCAGAAAACCACAGAACCACATAAACACAGAATCACAAAATCACAGAATCAAAGAACCAGAAATTCACAGAATCACAGAACCACAGAACCACATAAACACAGAATCACAGAACCACAGAATCACAGAATCACAGAACCACAGAATCACAGAATCACAGAAGCACACAAACACAGAATAACAGAAAAACAGAACTACAGAAACACAGAACCACAGAATCACAGAATCACAGAAGCACAGAATTACAGAATAACAGAACCACGGAATTACCAAACCACAGAACCACAGAATCAAAGAATCACAGAATCACAGAACCACGAAATCACAGAATCACAGAACCTCAGAACCACAGAATCACAGAATCACAGAACGACAGGATCACAGAACCACAGAACCACTGAATCATAGAATCAGAGAATCACAGAATCACAGAATCATAGTATCACAGAATCACAGAATCACAGAATCACAGAACCACAGAATCACAGAATCAGAGAAGTACATAAACACAGAAACACAGAATCACAGAGTCACAGAATCACAGAAGCACAGAACCACAGAATCACAGATAAAACAGAATCACAGAACCACAGAACCACATAAACATAGAATCACAGAATCACAGAACCACAGAATCACAGAATCACAAAAACACAGAATCACAGAATCACTGAACCAAAGAATCAAAGAACCACAGAATCACAGAATCAGAGAAGAACATAAACACAGAAACACAGAATCACAGAGTCACAGAATCACAGAAGCAAAGAATCACAGAATCACAGAAACACAGAATCACAGATAAAACAGAATCACAGAACCACAGAATCACAGAATCACAGAACCACAGAACCACATAAACATAGAATCACAGAATCACAGAACCACAGAATCACAGAATCAGAAAACCACAGAACCACCTAAACACAGAATCACAAAATCGCAGAATCACAGAACCACAGATTCACAGAATCACAGAACCACAGAACCACATAAACACAGAATCACAGAACCACAGAATCACAGAATCACAGAACCACAGAACCACAGAATCAAAGAATCACAGAAGAACAGAATCACAGAATCACAGTAAAACAGAACCACAGAAACACATAAAGAAAGAATCAGAGAATCACAGTACCACAGAATCACAGAAAAACTGAACCACAGAATCAGAGAATCAAAAAACCACAGAATCACAGAACCACAGAATCAGAGAACCACAGAATCACAGAACCACAGAATCACAGAATCACAGAACCAGAGAACCACAGAATCACCGAATCACAGAACTACAGAATCACAGAATCACAGAACGACAGAACCACAGAAACACAGAACTACAGAATCACAGAATCACAGAACCACGGAATCAAAGAATCACAGAACCACGGAATCACAGAACTACAGAATTACAGAACCACAGAACCAAAGAATCACAGAATCACAGAACACAGAACCGCATAAACACAGAATCACAGAATCACAGAATCACAGAACCACAGAATCACAGAATCACAGAATCAGAGAACCACAGAATCACATAAACAAAGAATCACTGAATCACAGAACCACGGAATTACCGAACCACAGAACCACAAAACCACAGAACCACAGAATGACAGAATCACAGAATCACAGATCCACGAAATAACATAAACACAGAACCTCAGTACCACAGAATCAAAGAATCACAGAATCACAGAACCACAGGATCAGAGAATCACAGAATCACAGAATCACAGAACCACAGAATCATAGTATCACAGAATCACAGAATCACAGAATCACAGAAGAACATAAACACAGAACCAGAGAATCACAGAATCACAGAATCACAGGAGCAAAGAATCACATAATCACAGAACCAGAGAATCACAGAAAAGCAGAATCACAGAACCACAGAATCACAGAAACATAGAATGACAGAATCACAGAACCACAGAACCACATAAACACAGAATCACAGAATCACAGAACCACAGAATCACAGAACCACAGAATCACAGAATCACAGAAGCACAGAATCACAGAACCACAGAATCACAGAATCACAGAACTACCCAACTACATAAACACAGAATCAAAGAAACACAGAATCACAGAATCACAGAACCACAGAACCACAGAATTACAGAATCACAGAACCACAGAATCACAGAATCACAGTAACACAGAATCACAGAACAACCTAAAGACAGAATAAGAGAATCACAGAATCACAGAACCACAGAATCACAGAATCACAGAACCAAAGAATCACAGAACGACAGAAACAGAGCATAACAGAACAACAGAACCACAGAATCACCGAATCACAGAACTACAGAATCAAAGAATCACAGAACCACAGAACCACAGAATCACAGTACCACGGAATCACAGAACCACAGAATTACAGAACCACAGAACCACAGAACCACAGAATCACAGAGCCACAGAACCACATAAACACAGAATCACAGAATCACAGAACCACAGAATCACAGAACCACAGAACCACAGAATCACAGAATAACAGATCCACGAAATCACAGAATCACAGAACCTCAGTACCACAGAATCACAGAATCACAGAACCACAGGATCAGATAATCACAGAACCACAGTATCATAGTATCACAGAATCACAGAAGAACATAAACACAGAACCACAGAATCACAGAATCACAGAATCACAGAAGTTAAGAATCACAGAATCACAGAACCAGGGAATCACAGAAAAACAGAATCACAGAACCACAGAATCACAGAACCACAGAATCACAGAATCAGAGAACCACAGAACCACATAACCACAGAACCACAGAATGACAGAATCACCGAAAAACAGAACCACATGAACACAGAATCACAGAATAACAGAACCACAGAATCACAGAACAACAGAACCACGTAAACACAGAATCACAGAATCACAGAATCACAGAAGAACATAAACACAGAACCACAGAATCACAGAATCACAGAAGTTAAGAATCACTGAATCACAGAACCAGGGAATCACAGAAAAACAGAATCACCGAGCCACAGAATCACAGAACCAGAGAATCACAGAATCAGAGAACCACAGAACCACATAAACACAGAACCACAGAATCACAGAATCACAGAACAACAGAACCACATAAACACAGAATCACAGAATAACAGAACCACAGAATCACAGAACCACAGAACCACAGAATTACAGAATCACAAAACCACAGAATCACAGACCAAAGAATCACAGAATCACAGAAAGACCAAACTACATAAAAACAGAATCAAAGAAACACAGAATCACAGAATCACAGAACCACAGAACCACAGAATTACAGAATCACAGAACCACAGAATCACAGAATCACAGTAGAACAGAACCACAGAACAACATAAAGACAGAATCAGAGAATCACAGAACCACAGCATCACAGTATCACAGAACCACAGAATCACAGAATCACAGAAGCACAAAGCCACAGAATCACAGAATCACAGAACCACAGAACCACATAAACACAGAATCACAGAATCAGAGAATCACAGAGCCACAGAATCACAGAACCACAGAATCACAGAACGACAGAATCACAGAATCACAGAATCAGAGAACCACAGAATCACATAAACAAAGAATCACTGAATCACAGAACCACGGAATTACCGAACCACAGAACCACAGAACCACAGAATGACAGAATCACAGAATCACAGATCCACGAAATAACAGAGCCAAAGAACCTCAGTACCACAGAATCACAGAATCACAGAATCACAGAACCACAGGATCAGTGAATAACAGAATCACAAAATCACAGAATCATAGTATCACAGAATCACAGAATCAGAGAATCACAGAACCTCAGTACCACAGAATCACAGAATCACAGAACCACAGAACCAAAGAATCACAGAACCACAGAACCACAGAATCAAAGAACCACAGAATCATAGAAAAACAGAACCACAGAATCACATAAACACAGAATCACAGAATCACAGAACCATGGAATCACCGAACAAGAGAAACACAGAACCATAGAATCACTGAACCACAGAACCACAGAATCACAGAAATACAGAATCACAGAACCACAGAACCACAGAATCACAGAACCACAGAACCAAAGAATCACAGAACCACAGAATCACAGAACCACAGAATCACAGAACCACAGAACCACAGATCACAGAATGACAGAATCACAGAATCACAGTAAAACAGAATCATAGAATCACAGAACCACAGAATCACAGAATCACAGAAGCACACAAACACAGAATAACAGAAAAACAGAACTACAGAAACAGAGAACCACAGAATCACAGAATCACAGAAGCACATAAACACAGAATCAAAGAACCACAGAATCACATAAACACAGAATTACAGAATAACAGAACCACAGAATTACCGAACCACAGAACCACAGAATCAAAGAATCACAGAATCACAGAACCACGAAATCACAGAATCACAGAACCTCAGAACCACAGAATCACAGAATCACAGAACGACAGGATCACAGAATCACAGAACCACTGAATCATAGAATCAGAGAATCACAGAATCACAGAATCATAGTATCACAGAATCACAGAATCACAGAATCACAGAACCACAGAATCACAGAATCAGAGAAGAACATAAACACAGAAACACAGAATCACAGAGTCACAGAATCACAGAAGCAAAGAATCACAGAATCACAGAACCACAGAATCACAGATAAAACAGAATCACAGAGCCACAGAATCACAGAATCACAGAACCACAGAACCACATAAACATAGAATCACAGAATCACAGAACCACAGAATCACAGAATCAGAAAACCACAGAACCAAATAAACACAGAATCACAAAATCACAGAATCACAGAACCACAGATTCACAGAATCACAGAACCACAGAACCACATAAACACAGAATCACAGAACCACAGAATCACAGAATCACAGAACCACAGAACCACAGAATCAAAGAATCACAGAAGAACAGAATCACAGAATCACAGTAAAACAGAACCACAGAAACACATAAACAAAGAATCAGAGAATCACAGTACCACAGAATCACAGAATCACTGAACCACAGAATCAGAGAATCAAAAAACCACTGAATCACAGAACCACAGAATCAGAGAACCACAGAATCACAGAACCACAGAATTACAGTATCACAGAACCAAAGAATCACAGAACCACAGAACTACAGAATCACAGAACCACAGAACCACAGAATCACCGAATCACAGAACTACAGAATCACAGAATCACAGAACCACAGAACCACAGAATCACAGAACTACAGAATCACAGAATCACAGAACCACGGAATCTAAGAATCACAGAACCACGGAATCACAGAACCACAGAATTACAGAAGCACAGAACCAAAGAATCACAGAATCACAGAGCCACAGAACCGCATAAACACAGAATCACAGAATAACAGAATCACAGAACGACAGAATCACAGAATCACAGAATCAGAGAACCACAGAATCACATAAACAAAGAATCACTGAATCACAGAACCACGGAATTATCGAACCATGGAACCACAAAACCACAGAACCACAGAATGACAGAATCACAGAATCAAAGATCCACGAAATAACACAAACACAGAACCTCAGTACCACAGAATCAAAGAATCACAGAATCACAGAACCACAGGATCAGAGAATCACAGAATCACAGAATCACAGAACCACAGAATCATAGTATCACAGAATCACAGAATCACAGAATCACAGAAGAACATAAACACAGAACCACAGAATCACAGAATCAAGAATCACAGGAGCAAAGTATCACATAATCACAGAACCAAAGAATCACAGAAAAACAGAATCACAGAACCACAGAGTCACAGAAACATAGAATGACAGAATCACAGAACCACAGAACCACATAAACACAGAAGCAGAGAATCACAGAATCACAGTACAACAGAACCACATAAACACAGAATCACAGAATCACAGAACCACAGAATCACAGAACCACAGAACCACAGAATCCCAGAATCCCAGAAGCACAGAATCACAGAAGCACAGAATCACAGAATCACAGAACCACCCAACTACATAAACACAGAATCAAAGAAACACAGAATCACAGAATCACAGAACCACAGAACCACAGAATTACAGAATCACAAAACCACAGAATCACAGAATCACAGTAAAACAGAATCACAGAACAACCTAAAGACAGAATCAGAGAATCACAGAATCACAGAACCACAGAATCACAGAACCACAGAACCACAGAATCACAGTACCACGGAATCACAGAACCACAGAATTACAGAACCACAGAACCACAGAATCACAGAATCACAGAGCCACAGAACCACATAAACACAGAATCACAGAATGACAGAACCACAGAATCACAGAATCACAGAGCCACAGAACCACATAAACACAGAATCACAGAATCACAGAACCACAGAATCATAGAACCACAGAACCACAGAATCACAGAATAACAGATCCACAAAATCACAGAACCACAGAACCTCAGTACCACAGAATCACAGAATCACAGAACCACTGGATCAGAGAATCACAGAACCACAGAATCATAGAATCAAAGAATCAGAGAACCACAGTATCATAGTATCACAGAATCACAGAAGAACATAAACACAGAACCACAGAATCACAGAATCACAGAATCACAGAAGTTAAGAATCACAGAAGTTAAGAATCACAGAATCACAGAACCACAGAATCACAGCATCAGAGAACCACAGAACCACATAACCACAGAACCACTGAATCACAGAATCACCGAACAACAGAACCACATGAACACAGAATCACAGAATAACAGAACCACAGAATCACAGAACAACAGAAATACGTAAACACAAAATCACAGAATCACAGAATCACAGAAGAACATAAACACAGAACCACAGAATCACAGAAGTTAAGAATCACAGAATCACAGAACCAGGGAATCACAGAAAAACAGAATCATCGAACCACAGAATCACAGAACCAGAGAATCACAGAATCACAGAACCACAGAACCAAATAAACACAGAATCACAGAATAACAGAACCACATAATCACAGAACCACAGAACCACAGAATCACAGAATCACAAAACCACAGAATCACAGACCAAAGAATCACAGAATCACAGAAAGACCAAACTACATAAAAACAGAATCAAAGAAGCACAGAATCACAGAATCACAGAACCACAGAACCACAGAATTACAGAATTACAGAATCACAGAACCACAGAATCACAGAATCACAGTAAAACAGAACAACAGAACCACATAAAGACAGAATCAGAGAATCACAGAACCACAGCATCACAGTATCACAGAACCACAGAATCACAGAATCACAGAACCACAGAACCACATAAACACAGAATCACAGAATCAGAGAATCACAGAGCCAAAGAATCACAGAACCACAGAATCACAGAACGACTGAATCAAGGAATCACAGAATCAGAGAACCACAGAATCACATAAACAAAGAATCACTGAATCACAGAACCACGGAATTACCGAACCACAGAACCTCAGTACCACAGAATCACAGAATCACAGAACCACAGGATCAGAGAATAACAGAATCACAGAATCACAGAAACATAGTATCACAGAATCACAGAATCAGAGAATCACAGAACCTCAGTACCGCAGAATCACAGAATCACAGAACCACAGAACCAAAGAATCACAGAACCACAGAACCACAGAATCAAAGAACCACAGAATCATAGAAAAATAGAACCACAGAATCACATAAACACAGAATCAGAGAATCACAGAACCATGGAATCACCGAACAAGAGAAACACAGAACCACAGAATCACTGAACCACAGAACCACAGAATCACAGAAACACAGAATCACAGAACCACAGAACCACAGAATCACAGAACCACAGAACCACAGAATCACAGAAACACACAATCACAGAACCACAGAATCACAGAACTACAGAACTACAGATCACAGAATGACAGAATCACAGAATCACAGTAAAACAGAATCATAGAATCACAGAACCACAGAATCACAGAACCACAGAAGCACACAAACACAGAATAACAGAAAAAACAGAACTACAGAAACACAGAACCACAGAATCACAGAATCACAGAAGTACATAAACAAAGAATCAAAGAACCACAGAATCACATAAACACAGAATTACAGAATAACAGAACCACGGAATTACAGAACCACAGAACCACAGAATCAAAGAATCACAGAATCACAGAACCACAAAATCACAGAATCACAGAACCACAGAACCACATAAACACAGAATCACAGAATCAGAGAATCACAGAGCCACAGAATCACAGAACCACAGAATCACAGAACGACAGAATCACAGAATCACAGAATCAGAGAACCACAGAATCACATAAACAAAGATTCACTGAATCACAGAACCACGGAATTACCGAACCACAGAACCACAGAACCACAGAACCACAGAATGACAGAATCACAGAATCACAGATCCACGACATAACAGAACCACAGAACCTCAGTACCACAGAATCACAGAATCACAGAATCACAGAACCACAGGATCAGAGAAAGACAGAATCACAGAATCACAGAATCACAGAATCTTAGTATCACAGAATCACAGAATCAGAGAACCACAGAACCAAAGAATCACAGAACCACAGAACCGCAGAATCAAAGACCCACAGAATGATAGAAAAACAGAACCACAGAATCACATAAACACAGAATCACATAAACACAGAATCACAGAATCACAGAACCATGGAATCACCGAACAAGAGAAACACAGAACCACAGAATCACTGAACCACAGAACCACAGAATCACAGAACCACAGAACCACAGATCACAGAACGACAGAATCACAGAATCACAGTAAAACAGAATCATAGAATCACAGAACCACAGAATCACAGAATCACAGAAGCACACAAACACAGAATAACAGAAAAACAGAACTACAGGAAAACAGAACCACAGAATCACAGAATCAAAGAAGCACATAAACACAGAATCAAAGAACCACAGAATCATATAAACACAGAATCACAGAATCACAGAACCACGGAATTACCGAACCACAGAACCACAGAACCACAGAATCAAAGAATCACAGAATCACAGAACCACGAAATCACAGAATCACAGAACCTCAGAACCACAGAATCACAGAATCACAGAACCACAGGATCACAGAATCACAGAACCACTGAATCATAGAATCAGAGAATCACCGAATCACAGAATCATAGTATCACAGAATCACAGAATCACAAAATCACAGAACCACAGAATCACAGAATCAGAGAAGAACATAAACACAGAAACACAGAATCACAGAGTCACAGAATCACAGAAGCAAAGAATCACAGAATCACAGAACCACAGAATCACAGATAAAACAGAATCACAGGACCACAGAATCACAGAAACACAGAACCACAGAACCACATAAACATAGAATCACAGAATCACAGAACCACAGAATCACAGAATCACAAAACCACAGAATCACAGAATCACTGAACCAAAGAATCACAGAACCACATAAACACAGAATCACAAAATCACAGAATCACAGAACCACATAAACACAGAATAACAGAAACACAGAATCACGGAATAACAGAACCACAGAACCACAGAATCAAAGAATCACAGAAGAACAGAATCACAGAATCACAGTAAAACAGAACCACAGAAACACATAAACAAAGAATCAGAGAATCACAGTGCCACAGAATCACAGAATCACTGAACCACAGAATCACCGAATCACAGAACCACAGAATCACAGAATCACAGAAGCACAAAACCATAGAATCACAGAACCACAGAACCACATAAACACAGAAGCACAGAATCAAAAAACCACAGAATCACAGAAATACAGAATCAGAGAACCACAGAATCACAGAACCACAGAATCACAGAATCACAGAACCAAAGAATCACAGAACCACAGAACCACAGAATCACAGAACCACAGAACCACAGAATCACCGAATCACAGAACTACAGAATCACAGAATCACAGAACCACAGAACCACAGAATCACAGAACCACAGAATCACTGAATCACAGAACCACAGAATCAAAGAATCACAGAACCACGGAATCACAGAATCACAGAATTACAGAACCACAGAACCACAGAATCATAGAATCACAGAGCCACAGAACCACATAAACACAGAATCACAGAATCACAGAACCACAGAATCACAGAAAAACAGAATCACAGATCCACAGAATCACAGAAACATAGAATGACAGAATCACAGAACCACAGAACCACATAAACACAGAAGCAGAGAATCACAGAATCACAGAACAACAGAACCACATAAACACAGAATCACAGAATCACAGAACCACAGAATCACAGAACCACAGAACCACAGAATCACAGAATCCCAGAAGCACAGAATCACAGAACCACAGAATCACAGAATCACAGAACCACCCAACTACATAAACACAGAATCTAAGAAACACAGAATCACAGAATCACAGAACCACAGAAGCACAGAATTACAGAATCACAGAACCACAGAATCACAGAATCACAGAACAACCTAAAGACAGAATCAGAGAATCACAGAATCACAGAACCACAGAATCACAGAATCACAGAACCAAAGAATCACAGAACGACAGAAACACAGAATAACAGAACAAGAGAACCACAGAATCACCGAATCACAGAACTACAGAAGCAAAGAATCACAGAACCACAGAACGACAGAATCACAGTACCACGGAATCACAGAACCACAGAATTACAGAACCACAGAACCACAGAATCACAGAATCACAGAGCCACAGAACCACATAAACACAGACTCACATAATCACAGAACCACAGAATCATAGAACCACAGAACCACAGAATCACAGAATAACAGATCCACAAAATCACAGAACCACAGAACCTCGGTACCACAGAATCACAGAATCACAGAACCACAGGATCAGAGAATCACAGAACCACAGAATCATAGAATCAAAGAATCAGAGAACCACAGTATCATAGTATCACAGAATCACAGAAGAACATAAACACAGAACCACAGAATCACAGAATCACAGAATCACAGAAGTTAAGAATCACAGAATCACAGAACCAGGGAATCACAGAAAAACATAATCACAGAACCACAGAATCACAGAACCACAGAATCACAGCATCAGAGAAGCACAGAACCACATAACCACAGAACCACTGAATCACAGAATCACCGAACAACAGAACCACATGAACACAGAATCACAGAATAACAGAAACACAGAATAACAGAACAACAGAAATACGTAAACACAAAATCACAGAATCACAGAATCACAGAAGAACATAAACACAGAACCACAGAATCACAGAATCACAGAAGTTAAGAATCATAGAATCACAGAACCAGGGAATCACAGAAAAACAGAATCACCGAACCACAGAATCACAGAACCAGAGAATCACAGAATCAGAGAACCACAGAACCACATAAACACAGAACCAGAGAATCACAGAATCAGAGAACCACAGAACCACATAAACACAGAACCACAGAATCACAGAATCACAGAACCACAGAACCAAATAAACACAGAATCACAGAATAACAGAACCACATAATCACAGAACCACAGAACCACAGAATCACAGAATCACAAAACCACAGAATCACAGACCAAAGAATCACAGAATCACAGAAAGACCAAACTACATAAAAACAGCATCAAAGAAACACAGAATCACAGAATCACAGAACCACAGAACCACAGAATTACAGAATCACAGAACAACAGAATCACAGAATCACAGTAAAACAGAACAACAGAACCTCATAAAGACAGAATCAGAGAATCACAGAACCACAGCATCACAGTATCACAGAACCACAGAATCACAGAATCACAGAAGCACAAAGCCACAGAATCACAGAATCACAGAACCACAGAACCACATAAACACAGAATCACAGAATCAGAGAATCACAGAGCCACAGAATCACAGAACCACAGAATCACAGAACGACAGAATCAAAGAATCACAGAATCAGAGAACCACAGAATCACATAAACAAAGAATCACTGAATCACAGAACCACGGAATTACCGAACCACAGAACCACAGAACCACAGAACCACAGAATGACAGAATCACAGAATCACAGATCCACAAAATAACAGAACCACAGAACCTCAGTACCACAGAATCACAGAATCACAGAATCACAGAACCACAGGATCAGAGAATAACAGAATCACAGAATCACAGAAACATAGTATCACAGAATCATAGAATCAGAGAATCACAGAACCTCAGTACCGCAGAATCACAGAATCACAGAACCACAGAACCAAAGAATCACAGAACCACAGAACCACAGAATCAAAGAACCACAGAATCATAGAAAAACAGAACCACAGAATCACATAAACACAGAATCACAGAATCACAGAACCATGGAATCACCGAACAAGAGAAACACAGAACCACAGAATCACTGAACCACAGAACCACAGAATCACAGAAACACAGAATCACAGAACCACAGAACCACAGAATCACAGAACCACAGAACCACAGAATCACAGAAACACACAATCACAGAACCACAGAATCACAGAACCACAGAACTACAGATCACAGAATGACAGAATGACAGAATCACAGTGAAACAGAATCATAGAATCACAGAACCACAGAATCACAGAATCACAGAAGCACACAAACACAGAATAACAGAAAAACAGAACTACAGAAACAGAGAACCACAGAATCACAGAATCACAGAAGCACATAAACACAGAATCAAAGAACCACAGAATCACATAAACACAGAATTACAGAATAACAGAACCACGGAATTACCGAACCACAGAACCACAGAATCAAAGAATCACAGAATCACAGAACCACGAAATCACAGAATCACAGAACCTCAGAACCACAGAATCACAGAATCACAGAACGACAGGATCACAGAATCACAGAACCACTGAATCATAGAATCAGAGAATCACAGAATCACAGAATCATAGTATCACAGAATCACAGAATCACAAAATCACAGAACCACAGAATCACAGAATCAGAGAAGAACATAAACACAGAAACACAGAATCACAGAGTCACAGAATCACAGAAGCAAAGAATCACAGAATCACAGAACCACAGAATCACAGATAAAACAGAATCACAGAACCACAGAATCACAGAATCACAGAACAACAGAACCACATAAACATAGAATCATAGAATCACAGAACCACAGAATCACAGAATCACAAAAACACAGAATCACAGAATCACTGAACCAAAGAATCACAGAACCACATAATCACAGAATCAGAAAACCACAGAACCACATCAACACAGAATCACAAAATCACAGAATCACAGAACCACAGATTCACAGAATCACAGAACCACAGAACCACATAAACACAGAATCACAGAACCACAGAATCACAGAATCACAGAACCACAGAACCACAGAATCAAAGAATCACAGAAGAACAGAATCACAGAATCACAGTAAAACAGAACCACAGAAACACATAAAAAAAGAATCAGAGAATCACAGTACCACAGAATCACAGAATCACTGAACCACAGAATCAGAGAATCAAAAAACCACAGAATCACAGAACCACAGAATCAGAGAACCACAGAATCACAGAACCACAGAATCACAGAACCAAAGAATCACAGAACCACAGAACTACAGAATCACAGAACCACAGAACCACAGAATCACCGAACTACAGAATCACAGAATCACAGAACCACGGAATCAAAGAATCACAGAACCACGGAATCACAGAACCACAGAATTACAGAAGCACAGAACCAAAGAATCACAGAATCACAGAGCCACAGAACCGCATAAACACAGAATCACAGAATAACAGAATCACAGAACGACAGAATCACAGTATCACAGAATCAGAGAACCACAGAATCACATAAACAAAGAATCACTGAATCACAGAACCACGGAATTACCGAACCATGGAACCACAAAACCACAGAACCACAGAATGACAGAATCACAGAATCACAGATCCACGAAATAACACAAACACAGAACCTCAGTACCACAGAATCAAAGAATCTCAGAATCACAGAACCACAGGATCAGAGAATCACAGAATCACAGAATCACAGAACCACAGAATCATAGTATCACAGAATCACAGAATCACAGAATCACAGAAGAACATAAACACAGAACCACAGAATCACAGAATCACAGAATCAAAGGAGCAAAGAATCACATAATCACTGAACCAAAGAATCACAGAAAAACAGAATCACAGAACCACAGAGTCACAGAAACATAGAATGACAGAATCACAGAACCACAGAACCACAGAACCACATAAACACAGAAGCAGAGAATCACAGAATCACAGAACAACAGAACCACATAAACACAGAATCACTGAATTACAGAACCACAGAATCACAGAACCACAGAACCACAGAATCCCAGAATCCCAGAAGCACAGAATCACAGAACCACAGAATCACAGAATCACAGAACCACCCAACTACATAAACACAGAATCAAAGAAACACAGAATCACAGAATCACAGAACCACAGAACCACAGAATTACAGAATCACAGAACCACAGAATCACAGAATCACAGTAAAACAGAATCACAGAACAACCTAAAGACAGAATCAGAGAATCACAGAATCACAGAACCACAGAATCACAGAATCACAGAACCAAAGAATCACAGAACGACAGAAACACAGAATAACAGAACAACAGAACCACAGAATCACCGAATCACAGAACTACAGAATCAAAGAATCACAGAACCACAGAACCACAGAATCACAGTACCACGGAATCACAGAACCACAGAATTACAGAACCACAGAACCACAGAATCACAGAATCACAGAGCCACAGAACCACATAAACACAGAATCACAGAATCACAGAACCACAGAATCACAGAACCACAGAACCACAGAATCACAGAATAACAGATCCACAAAATCACAGAACCACAGAACCTCAGTACCACAGAATCACAGAATCACAGAACCACAGGATCAGAGAATCACAGAACCACAGAATCATAGAATCACAGAATCACAGAACCACAGTATCATAGTATCACAGAATCACAGACGAACATAAACACAGAACCACAGAATCACAGAATCACAGAATCACAGAAGTTAAGAATCACAGAATCACAGAACCAGGGAATCACAGAAAAACAGAATCACAGAACCACAGAATCACAGAACCACAGAATCACAGAATCAGAGAACCACAGAACCACATAAACACAGAACCACAGAATCACAGAATCACCGAACAACAGAACCACATGAACACAGAATCACAGAATAACAGAACGACAGAATCACAGAACAACAGAACCACAGAATCACAGAATCCCAGAAGCACAGAATCACAGAATCACAGAACCACCCAACTACATAAACACAGAATCAAAGAAACACAGAATCACAGAATCACAGAACCACAGAACCACAGAATTACAGAATCACAGAACCACAGAATCACAGAATCACAGTAAAACAGAATCACAGAACAACCTAAAGACAGAATCAGAGAATCACAGAATCACAGAACCACAGAATCACAGAACCACAGTATCATAGTATCACAGAATCACAGACGAACATAAACACAGAACCAAAGAATCACAGAATCACAGAATCACAGAAGTTAAGAATCACAGAATCACAGAACCAGGGAATCACAGAAAAACAGAATCACAGAACCACAGAATCACAGAACCACAGAATCACAGAATCAGAGAACCACAGAACCACATAAACACAGAACCACAGAATCACAGAATCACCGAACAACAGAACCACATGAACACAGAATCACAGAATAACAGAACCACAGAATCACAGAACAACAGAATCACAGAATCACAGAATCCCAGAAGCACAGAATCACAGAATCACAGAACCACCCAACTACATAAACACAGAATCAAAGAAACACAGAATCACAGAATCACAGAACCACAGAACCACAGAATTACAGAATCACAGAACCACAGAATCACAGAATCACAGTAAAACAGAATCACAGAACAACCTAAAGACAGAATCAGAGAATCACAGAATCACAGAACCACAGAATCACAGAATCACAGAACCAAAGAATCACAGAACGACAGAAACACAGAATAACAGAACAAAAGAACCACAGAATCACCGAATCACAGAACTACAGAATCAAAGAATCACAGAACCACAGAACCACAGAATCACAGTACCACGGAATCACAGAACCACAGAATTACAGAACCACAGAACCACAGAATCACAGAATCACAGAGCCACAGAACCACATAAACACAGAATCACAGAATCACAGAACCACAGAATCACAGAACCACAGAACCACAGAATCACAGAATAACAGATCCACAAAATCACAGAACCACAGAACCTCAGTACCACAGAATCACAGAATCAAAGAACCACAGGATCAGAGAATCACAGAACCACAGAATCATAGAATCACAGAATCACAGAACCACAGTATCATAGTATCACAGAATCACAGACGAACATAAACACAGAACCACAGAATCACAGAATCACAGAATCACAGAAGTTAAGAATCACAGAATCACAGAACCAGGGAATCACAGAAAAACAGAATCACAGAACCACAGAATCACAGAACCACAGAATCACAGAATCAGAGAACCACAGAACCACATAAACACAGAACCACAGAATCAAGGAATCACCGAACAACAGAACCACATGAACACAGAATCACAGAATAACAGAACCACAGAATCACAGAACAACAGAACCACGTAAACACAGAATCACAGAATCACAGAATAACAGAACCACAGAATCACAGAACCACAGAACCACAGAATCAAAGAATCACAAAACCACAGAATCACAGACCAAAGAATCACAGAATCACAGAAAGACCAAACTACATAAACACAGAATCAAAGAAACACAGAATCACAGAACCACAGAACCACAGAATTACAGAATCACAGAACCACAGACTCACAGAATCACAGTAAAACAGAACCACAGAACCACATAAAGACAGAATCAGAGAATCACAGAACCACAGCATCACAGTATCACAGAACCAAAGAATCACAGAATCAGAGAACCACAGAATCACAGAATCACAGAAGCACAAAACCACAGAATCACAGAATCACAGAACCACAGAACCACATAAACACAGAATCACAGAATCAGAGAATCACAGAGCCACAGAATCACAGAACCACAGAATCACAAAACGACAGAATCACAGAATCGCAGAATCAGAGAACCACAGAATCACATAAACAAAGATTCACTGAATCACAGAACCACGGAATTACCGAACCACAGAACCACAGAACCACAGAATGACAGAATCACAGAATCAGAGATCCACGACATAACAGAACCACAGAACCTCAGTACCACAGAATCACAGAATCACAGAATCACAGAACCACAGGATCAGAGAAAGACAGGATCACAGAATAACAGAATCACAGAATCTTAGTATCACAGAATCACAGAATCAGAGAACCACAGAACCAAAGAATCACAGAACCACAGAACTACAGAATCACAGAACCACAGAACCACAGAATCACCGAATCACAGAACTACAGAATCACAGAATCACAGAACCACAGAACCACAGAATCACAGAACTACAGAATCACAGAATCACAGAACCACGGAATCAAAGAATCACAGAACCACGGAATCACAGAACCACAGAATTACAGAAGCACAGAACCAAAGAATCACAGAATCACAGAGCCACAGAACCGCATAAACACAGAATCACAGAATAACAGAATCACAGAACGACAGAATCACAGAATCACAGAATCAGAGAACCACAGAATCACATAAACAAAGAATCACTGAATCACAGAACCACGGAATTACCGAACCATGGAACCACAAAACCACAGAACCACAGAATGACAGAATCACAGAATC
Organism: Carcharodon carcharias; assembly: GCF_017639515.1. Taxonomy (NCBI): domain Eukaryota; kingdom Metazoa; phylum Chordata; class Chondrichthyes; order Lamniformes; family Lamnidae; genus Carcharodon; species Carcharodon carcharias. The sequence goes on from NC_054468.1 coordinate 658,334, forward strand.
ACAGATCCATGAAATAACACAAACACAGAACCTCAGTACCACAGAATCAAAGAATCTCAGAATCACAGAACCACAGGATCAGAGAATCACAGAATCACAGAATCACAGAACCACAGAATCATAGTATCACAGAATCACAGAATCACAGAATCACAGAAGAACATAAACACAGAACCACAGAATCACAGAATCACAGGAGCAAAGAATCACATAATCACTGAACCAAAGAATCACAGAAAAACAGAATCACAGAACCACAGAGTCACAGAAACATAGAATGACAGAATCACAGAACCACAGAACCACAGAACCACATAAACACAGAAGCAGAGAATCACAGAATCACAGAACAACAGAACCACATAAACACAGAATCACAGAATCACAGAACCACAGAATCACAGAACCACAGAACCACAGAATCCCAGAATCCCAGAAGCACAGAATCACAGAACCACAGAATCACAGAATCACAGAACCACCCAACTACATAAACACAGAATCAAAGAAACACAGAATCACAGAATCACAGAACCACAGAACCACAGAATTACAGAATCACAGAACCACAGAATCACAGAATCACAGTAAAACAGAATCACAGAACAACCTAAAGACAGAATCAGAGAATCACAGAATCACAGAACCACAGAATCACAGAATCACAGAACCAAAGAATCACAGAACGACAGAAACACAGAATAACAGAACAACAGAACCACAGAATCACCGAATCACAGAACTACAGAATCAAAGAATCACAGAACCACAGAACCACAGAATCACAGTACCACGGAATCACAGAACCACAGAATTACAGAACCACAGAACCACAGAATCACAGAATCACAGAGCCACAGAACCACATAAACACAGAATCACAGAATCACAGAACCACAGAATCACAGAACCACAGAACCACAGAATCACAGAATAACAGATCCACAAAATCACAGAACCACAGAACCTCAGTACCACAGAATCACAGAATCACAGAACCACAGGATCAGAGAATCACAGAACCACAGAATCATAGAATCACAGAATCACAGAACCACAGTATCATAGTATCACAGAATCACAGACGAACATAAACACAGAAACACAGAATCACAGAATCACAGAATCACAGAAGTTAAGAATCACAGAATCACAGAACCAGGGAATCACAGAAAAACAGAATCACAGAACCACAGAATCACAGAACCACAGATCACAGAATCAGAGAACCACAGAACCACATAAACACAGAACCACAGAATCACAGAATCACCGAACAACAGAACCACATGAACACAGAATCACAGAATAACAGAACCACAGAATCACAGAACAACAGAACCACAGAATCACAGAATCCCAGAAGCACAGAATCACAGAATCACAGAACCACCCAACTACATAAACACAGAATCAAAGAAACACAGAATCACAGAATCACAGAACCACAGAACCACAGAATTACAGAATCACAGAACCACAGAATCACAGAATCACAGTAAAACAGAATCACAGAACAACCTAAAGACAGAATCAGAGAATCACAGAATCACAGAACCACAGAATCACAGAACCACAGTATCATAGTATCACAGAATCACAGACGAACATAAACACAGAACCACAGAATCACAGAATCACAGAATCACAGAAGTTAAGAATCACAGAATCACAGAACCAGGGAATCACAGAAAAACAGAATCACAGAACCACAGAATCACAGAACCACAGAATCACAGAATCAGAGAACCACAGAACCACATAAACACAAAACCACAGAATCACAGAATCACCGAACAACAGAACCACATGAACACAGAATCACAGAATAACAGAACCACAGAATCACAGAACAACAGAACCACAGAATCACAGAATCCCAGAAGCACAGAATCACAGAATCACAGAACCACCCAACTACATAAACACAGAATCAAAGAAACACAGAATCACAGAATCACAGATCCACAAAATCACAGAACCACAGAACCTCAGTACCACAGAACCACAGAATCACAGAACCACAGGATCAGAGAATCAAAGAACCACAGAATCATACAATCACAGAATCACAGAATCACAGAAGAACATAAACACAGAACCACAGAATCACAGAATCACAGAATCACAGAAGTTAAGAATCACAGAATCACAGAACCAGGGAATCACAGAAAAACAGAATCACAGAACCACAGAATCACAGAACCACAGAATCACAGAATCAGAGAACCACAGAACCACATAAACACAGAACCACAGAATCACAGAATCACCGAACAACAGAACCACATGAACACAGAATCACAGAATAACAGAACCACAGAATCACAGAATCCCAGAAGCACAGAATCACAGAACCACAGAATCACAGAATCACAGAACCACCCAACTACATAAACACAGAATCAAAGAAACACAGAATCACAGAATCACAGAACCACAGAACCACAGAATTACAGAATCACAGAACCACAGAATCACAGAATCACAGTAAAACAGAATCACAGAACAACCTAAAGACAGAATCAGAGAATCACAGAATCACAGAACCACAGAATCACAGAATCACAGAACCAAAGAATCACAGAACGACAGTAACACAGAATCACAGAACAACAGAACCACAGAATCACCGAATCACAGAACTACAGAATCAAAGAATCACAGAACCACAGAACCACAGAATCACAGTACCACGGAATCACAGAACCACAGAATTACAGAACCACAGAACCACAGAATCACAGAATCACAGAGCCACAGAACCACATAAACACAGAATCACAGAATCACAGAACCACAGAATCACAGAACCACAGAACCACAGAATCACAGAATAACAGATCCACAAAATCACAGAACCACAGAACCTCAGTACCACAGAATCACAGAATCACAGAACCACAGGATCAGAGAATCACAGAACCACAGAATCATAGAATCACAGAATCACAGAACCACAGTATCATAGTATCACAGAATCACAGACGAACATAAACACAGAACCACAGAATCACAGAATCACAGAATCACAGAAGTTAAGAATCACAGAATCACAGAACCAGGGAATCACAGAAAAACAGAATCACAGAACCACAGAATCACAGAACCAGAGAATCACAGAATCAGAGAACCACAGAACCACATAAACACAGAACCACAGAATCACAGAATCACCGAACAACAGAACCACATGAACACAGAATCACAGAATAACAGAACCACAGAATCACAGAACAACAGAACCACAGAATCACAGAATCCCAGAAGCACAGAATCACAGAACCACAGAATCACAGAATCACAGAACCACCCAACTACATAAACACAGAATCAAAGAAACACAGAATCACAGAATCACAGAACCACAGATCCACAGAATTACAGAATCACAGAACCACAGAATCACAGAATCACAGTAAAACAGAATCACAGAACAACCTAAAGACAGAATCAGAGAATCACAGAATCACAGAACCACAGAATCACAGAATCACAGAACCAAAGAATCACAGAACGACAGAAACACAGAATAACAGAACAACAGAACCACAGAATCACCGAATCACAGAACTACAGAATCAAAGAATCACAGAACCACAGAACCACAGAATCACAGTACCACGGAATCACAGAACCACAGAATTACAGAACCACAGAACCACAGAATCACAGAATCACAGAGCCACAGAACCACATTAACACAGAATCACAGAATCACAGAAGTTAAGAATCACAGAATCACAGAACCAGGGAATCACAGAAAAACAGAATCACAGAACCACAGAATCACAGAACCACAGAATCACAGAATCAGAGAACCACAGAACCACATAAACACAGAACCACAGAATCACAGAATCACCGAACAACAGAACCACATGAACACAGAATCAGAGAATAACAGAACCACAGAATCACAGAACAACAGAATCACAGAATCACAGAATCCCAGAAGCACAGAATCACAGAATCACAGACCCACCCAACTACATAAACACAGAATCAAGAAACACAGAATCACAGAATCACAGAACCACAGAACCACAGAATTACAGAATCACAGAACCACAGAATCACAGAATCACAGTAAAACAGAATCACAGAACAACCTAAAGACAGAATCAGAGAATCACAGAATCACAGAACAACAGAACCACATAAACACAGAATCACAGAATCACAGAACCACAGAATCACAGAACCACAGAACCACAGAATCCCAGAATCCCAGAAGCACAGAATCACAGAACCACAGAATCACAGAATCACAGAACCACCCAACTACATAAACACAGAATCAAAGAAACACAGAATCACAGAATCACAGAACCACAGAATCACAGAATCACAGAACCAAAGAATCACAGAACGACAGAAACACAGAATAACAGAACAACAGAACCACAGAATCACCGAATCACAGAACTACAGAATCAAAGAATCACAGAACCACAGAACCACAGAATCACAGTACCACGGAATCACAGAACCACAGAATTACAGAACCACAGAAAAACAGAATCACAGAATCACAGAGCCACAGAACCACATAAACACAGAATCACAGAATCACAGAACCACAGAATCACAGAACCACAGAACCACAGAATCACAGAATAACAGATCCACAAAATCACAGAACCACAGAACCTCAGTACCACAAAATCACAGAATCACAGAACCACAGGATCAGAGAATCACAGAACCACAGAATCATAGAATCACAGAATCACAGAACCACAGTATCATAGTATCACAGAATCACAGACGAACATAAACACAGAACCACAGAATCACAGAATCACAGAATCACAGAAGTTAAGAATCACAGAATCACAGAACCAGGGAATCACAGAAAAACAGAATCACAGAACCACAGAATCACAGAACCACAGAATCACAGAATCAGAGAACCACAGAACCACATAAACACAGAACCACAGAATCACAGAATCAGAGAACCACAGAACCACATGAACACAGAATCACAGAATAACAGAACCACAGAATCACAGAACAACAGAACCACAGAATCACAGAATCCCAGAAGCACAGAATCACAGAATCACAGAACCACCCAACTACATAAACACAGAATCAAAGAAACAAAGAATCACAGAATCACAGAACCACAGAACCACAGAATTACAGAATCACAGAACCACAGAATCACAGAGTCACAGTAAAACAGAATCACAGAACAACCTAAAGACAGAATCAGAGAATCACAGAATCACAGAACCACAGAATCACAGAACCACAGTATCATAGTATCACAGAATCACAGACGAACATAAACACAGAACCACAGAATCACAGAATCACAGAATCACAGAAGTTAAGAATCACAGAATCACAGAACCAGGGAATCACAGAAAAACAGAATCACAGAACCACAGAATCACAGAACCACAGAATCACAGAATCAGAGAACCACAGAACCACATAAACACAGAACCACAGAATCACAGAATCACCGAACAACAGAACCACATGAACACAGAATCACAGAATAACAGAACCACAGAATCACAGAACAACAGAACCACAGAATCACAGAATCCCAGAAGCACAGAATCACAGAATCACAGACCCACCCAACTACATAAACACAGAATCAAAGAAACACAGAATCACAGAATCACAGAACCACAGAACCACAGAATTACAGAATCACAGAACCACAGAATCACAGAATCACAGTAAAACAGAATCACAGAACAACCTAAAGACAGAATCAGAGAATCACAGAATCACAGAACAACAGAACCACATAAACACAGAATCACAGAATCACAGAACCACAGAATCACAGAACCACAGAACCACAGAATCCCAGAATCCCAGAAGCACAGAATCACAGAATCACAGAACCACCCAACTACATAAACACAGAATCAAAGAAACACAGAATCACAGAATCACAGAACCACAGAATCACAGAATCACAGAACCAAAGAATCACAGAACGACAGAAACACAGAATAACAGAACAACAGAACCACAGAATCACCGAATCACAGAACTACAGAATCAAAGAATCACAGAACCACAGAACCACAGAATCACAGTACCACGGAATCACAGAACCACAGAATTACAGAACCACAGAAAAACAGAATCACAGAATCACAGAGCCACAGAACCACATAAACACAGAATCACAGAATCACAGAACCACAGAATCACAGAACCACAGAACCACAGAATCACAGAATAACAGATCCACAAAATCACAGAACCACAGAACCTCAGTACCACAAAATCACAGAATCACAGAACCACAGGATCAGAGAATCACAGAACCACAGAATCATAGAATCACAGAATCACAGAACCACAGTATCATAGTATCACAGAATCACAGACGAACATAAACACAGAACCACAGAATCACAGAATCACAGAATCACAGAAGTTAAGAATCACAGAATCACAGAACCAGGGAATCACAGAAAAACAGAATCACAGAACCACAGAATCACAGAACCACAGAATCACAGAATCAGAGAACCACAGAACCACATAAACACAGAACCACAGAATCACAGAATCAGAGAACCACAGAACCACATGAACACAGAATCACAGAATAACAGAACCACAGAATCACAGAACAACAGAACCACAGAATCACAGAATCCCAGAAGCACAGAATCACAGAATCACAGAACCACCCAACTACATAAACACAGAATCAAAGAAACAAAGAATCACAGAATCACAGAACCACAGAACCACAGAATTACAGAATCACAGAACCACAGAATCACAGAGTCACAGTAAAACAGAATCACAGAACAACCTAAAGACAGAATCAGAGAATCACAGAATCACAGAACCACAGAATCACAGAACCACAGTATCATAGTATCACAGAATCACAGACGAACATAAACACAGAACCACAGAATCACAGAATCACAGAATCACAGAAGTTAAGAATCACAGAATCACAGAACCAGGGAATCACAGAAAAACAGAATCACAGAACCACAGAATCACAGAACCACAGAATCACAGAATCAGAGAACCACAGAACCACATAAACACAGAACCACAGAATCACAGAATCACCGAACAACAGAACCACATGAACACAGAATCACAGAATAACAGAACCACAGAATCACAGAACAACAGAACCACAGAATCACAGAATCCCAGAAGCACAGAATCACAGAATCACAGAACCACCCAACTACATAAACACAGAATCAAAGAAACACAGAATCACAGAATCACAGATCCACAAAATCACAGACCACAGAACCTCAGTACCACAGAATCACAGAATCACAGAACCACAGGATCAGAGAATCAAAGAACCACAGAATCATAGAATCACAGAATCACAGAATCACAGAAGAACATAAACACAGAACCACAGAATCACAGAATCACAGAATCACAGAAGTTAAGAATCACAGAATCACAGAACCAGGGAATCACAGAAAAAGAGAATCACAGAACCACAGAATCACAGAACCACAGAATCACAGAATCAGAGAACCACAGAACCACATAAACACAGAACCACAGAATCACAGAATCACCGAACAACAGAACCACATGAACACAGAATCACAGAATAACAGAACCACAGAATCACAGAATCCCAGAAGCACAGAATCACAGAACCACAGAATCACAGAATCACAGAACCACCCAACTACATAAACACAGAATCAAAGAAACACAGAATCACAGAACCACAGAACCACAGAATTACAGAATCACAGAACCACAGAATCACAGAATCACAGTAAAACAGAATCACAGAACAACCTAAAGACAGAATCAGAGAATCACAGAATCACAGAACCACAGAATCACAGAATCACAGAACCAAAGAATCACAGAACGACAGTAACACAGAATAACAGAACAAGAGAACCACAGAATCACTGAATCACAGAACTACAGAATAAAAGAATCACAGAACCACAGAACCACAGAATCACAGTACCACGGAATCACAGAACCACAGAATTACAGAACCACAGAACCACAGAATCACAGAATCACAGAGCCACAGAACCACATAAACACAGAATCACAGAATCACAGAACCACAGAATCACAGAACCACAGAACCACAGAATCACAGAATAACAGATCCACAAAATCACAGAACCACAGAACCTCAGTACCACAGAATCACAGAATCACAGAACCACAGGATCAGAGAATCACAGAACCACAGAATCATAGAATCACAGAATCACAGAACCACAGTATCATAGTATCACAGAATCACAGACGAACATAAACACAGAACCACAGAATCACAGAATCACAGAATCACAGAAGTTAAGAATCACAGAATCACAGAACCAGGGAATCACAGAAAAACAGAATCACAGAACCACAGAATCACAGAACCACAGAATCACAGAACCACAGAATCACAGAATCAGAGAACCACAGAACCACATAAACACAGAACCACAGAATCAAGGAATCACCGAACAACAGAACCACATGAACACAGAATCACAGAATAACAGAACCACAGAATCACAGAACAACAGAACCACGTAAACACAGAATCACAGAATCACAGAATAACAGAACCACAGAATCACAGAACCACAGAACCACAGAATCAAAGAATCACAAAACCACAGAATCACAGACCAAAGAATCACAGAATCACAGAAAGACCAAACTACATAAACACAGAATCAAAGAAACACAGAATCACAGAACCACAGAACCACAGAATTACAGAATCACAGAACCACAGACTCACAGAATCACAGTAAAACAGAACCACAGAACCACATAAAGACAGAATCAGAGAATCACAGCATCACAGTATCACAGAACCAAAGAATCACAGAATCAGAGAACCACAGAATCACAGAATCACAGAAGCACAAAACCACAGAATCACAGAATCACAGAACCACAGAACCACATAAGCACAGAATCACAGAATCAGAGAATCACAGAGCCACAGAATCACAGAACCACAGAATCACAAAACGACAGAATCACAGAATCGCAGAATCAGAGAACCACAGAATCACATAAACAAAGATTCACTGAATCACAGAACCACGGAATTACCGAACCACAGAACCACAGAACCACAGAACCACAGAATGACAGAATCACAGAATCAGAGATCCACGACATAACAGAACCACAGAACCTCAGTACCACAGAATCACAGAATCACAGAATCACAGAACCACAGGATCAGAGAAAGACAGGATCACAGAATAACAGAATCACAGAATCTTAGTATCACAGAATCACAGAATCAGAGAACCACAGAACCAAAGAATCACAGAACCACAGAACTACAGAATCACAGAACCACAGAACCACAGAATCACCGAATCACAGAACTACAGAATCACAGAATCACAGAACCACAGAACCACAGAATCACAGAACTACAGAATCACAGAATCACAGAACCACGGAATCAAAGAATCACAGAACCACGGAATCACAGAACCACAGAATTACAGAAGCACAGAACCAAAGAATCACAGAATCACAGAGCCACAGAACCGCATAAACACAGAATCACAGAATAACAGAATCACAGAACGACAGAATCACAGAATCACAGAATCAGAGAACCACAGAATCACATAAACAAAGAATCACTGAATCACAGAACCACGGAATTACCGAACCATGGAACCACAAAACCACAGAACCACAGAATGACAGAATCACAGAACCACAGATCCATGAAATAACACAAACACAGAACCTCAGTACCACAGAATCAAAGAATCTCAGAATCACAGAACCAAAGGATCAGAGAATCACAGAATCACAGAATCACAGAACCACAGAATCATAGTATCACAGAATCACAGAATCACAGAATCACAGGAGCAAAGAATCACATAATCACTGAACCAAAGAATCACAGAAAAACAGAATCACAGAACCACAGAGTCACAGAAACATAGAATGACAGAATCACAGAACCACAGAACCACAGAACCACATAAACACAGAAGCAGAGAATCACAGAATCACAGAACAACAGAACCACATAAACACAGAATCACAGAATCACAGAACCACAGAATCACAGAACCACAGAACCACAGAATCCCAGAATCCCAGAAGCACAGAATCACAGAACCACAGAATCACAGAATCACAGAACCACCCAACTACATAAACACAGAATCAAAGAAACACAGAATCACAGAATCACAGAACCACAGAACCACAGAATTACAGAATCACAGAACCACAGAATCACAGAATCACAGTAAAACAGAATCACAGAACAACCTAAAGACAGAATCAGAGAATCACAGAATCACAGAACCACAGAATCACAGAATCACAGAACCAAAGAATCACAGAACGACAGAAACACAGAATAACAGAACAACAGAACCACAGAATCACCGAATCACAGAACTACAGAATCAAAGAATCACAGAACCACAGAACCACAGAATCACAGAATCACAGAGCCACAGAACCACATAAACACAGAATCACAGAATCACAGAACCACAGAATCACAGAACCACAGAACCACAGAATCACAGAATAACAGATCCACAAAATCACAGAACCACAGAACCTCAGTACCACAGAATCACAGAATCACAGAACCACAGGATCAGAGAATCAGAGAACCACAGTATCATAGTATCACAGAATCACAGACGAACATAAACACAGAACCACAGAATCACAGAATCACAGAACCACAGAATCACAGAATCAGAGAACCACAGAACCACATAAACACAGAACCACAGAATCACAGAATCACCGAACAACAGAACCACATGAACACAGAATCACAGAATAACAGAACCACAGAATCACAGAACAACAGAACCACAGAATCACAGAATCCCAGAAGCACAGAATCACAGAACCACAGAATCACAGAATCACAGAACCACCCAACTACATAAACACAGAATCAAAGAAACACAGAATCACAGAATCACAGAACCACAGAACCACAGAATTACTGAATCACAGAACCACAGAATCACAGAATCACCGAACAACAGAACCACATGAACACAGAATCACAGAATAACAGAACCACAGAATCACAGAACAACAGAACCACAGAATCACAGAATCCCAGAAGCACAGAATCACAGAATCACAGAACCACCCAACTACATAAACACAGAATCAAAGAAACACAGAATCACAGAATCACAGATCCACAAAATCACAGACCACAGAACCTCAGTACCACAGAATCACAGAATCACAGAACCACAGGATCAGAGAATCAAAGAACCACAGAATCATAGAATCACAGAATCACAGAATCACAGAAGAACATAAACACAGAACCACAGAATCACAGAATCACAGAATCACAGAAGTTAAGAATCACAGAATCACAGAACCAGGGAATCACAGAAAAAGAGAATCACAGAACCACAGAATCACAGAACCACAGAATCACAGAATCAGAGAACCACAGAACCACATAAACACAGAACCACAGAATCACAGAATCACCGAACAACAGAACCACATGAACACAGAATCACAGAATAACAGAACCACAGAATCACAGAATCCCAGAAGCACAGAATCACAGAACCACAGAATCACAGAATCACAGAACCACCCAACTACATAAACACAGAATCAAAGAAACACAGAATCACAGAACCACAGAACCACAGGATTACAGAATCACAGAACCACAGAATCACAGAATCACAGTAAAACAGAATCACAGAACAACCTAAAGACAGAATCAGAGAATCACAGAATCACAGAACCACAGAATCACAGAATCACAGAACCAAAGAATCACAGAACGACAGTAACACAGAATAACAGAACAAGAGAACCACAGAATCACTGAATCACAGAACTACAGAATAAAAGAATCACAGAACCACAGAACCACAGAATCACAGTACCACGGAATCACAGAACCACAGAATTACAGAACCACAGAACCACAGAATCACAGAATCACAGAGCCACAGAACCACATAAACACAGAATCACAGAATCACAGAACCACAGAATCACAGAACCACAGAACCACAGAATCACAGAATAACAGATCCACAAAATCACAGAACCACAGAACCTCAGTACCACAGAATCACAGAATCACAGAACCACAGGATCAGAGAATCACAGAACCACAGAATCATAGAATCACAGAATCACAGAACCACAGTATCATAGTATCACAGAATCACAGACGAACATAAACACAGAACCACAGAATCACAGAATCACAGAATCACAGAAGTTAAGAATCACAGAATCACAGAACCAGGGAATCACAGAAAAACAGAATCACAGAACCACAGAATCACAGAACCACAGAATCACAGAACCACAGAATCACAGAATCAGAGAACCACAGAACCACATAAACACAGAACCACAGAATCAAGGAATCACCGAACAACAGAACCACATGAACACAGAATCACAGAATAACAGAACCACAGAATCACAGAACAACAGAACCACGTAAACACAGAATCACAGAATCACAGAATAACAGAACCACAGAATCACAGAACCACAGAACCACAGAATCAAAGAATCACAAAACCACAGAATCACAGACCAAAGAATCACAGAATCACAGAAAGACCAAACTACATAAACACAGAATCAAAGAAACACAGAATCACAGAACCACAGAACCACAGAATTACAGAATCACAGAACCACAGACTCACAGAATCACAGTAAAACAGAACCACAGAACCACATAAAGACAGAATCAGAGAATCACAGCATCACAGTATCACAGAACCAAAGAATCACAGAATCAGAGAACCACAGAATCACAGAATCACAGAAGCACAAAACCACAGAATCACAGAATCACAGAACCACAGAACCACATAAACACAGAATCACAGAATCAGAGAATCACAGAGCCACAGAATCACAGAACCACAGAATCACAAAACGACAGAATCACAGAATCGCAGAATCAGAGAACCACAGAATCACATAAACAAAGATTCACTGAATCACAGAACCACGGAATTACCGAACCACAGAACCACAGAACCACAGAACCACAGAATGACAGAATCACAGAATCAGAGATCCACGACATAACAGAACCACAGAACCTCAGTACCACAGAATCACAGAATCACAGAATCACAGAACCACAGGATCAGAGAAAGACAGGATCACAGAATAACAGAATCACAGAATCTTAGTATCACAGAATCACAGAATCAGAGAACCACAGAACCAAAGAATCACAGAACCACAGAACTACAGAATCACAGAACCACAGAACCACAGAATCACCGAATCACAGAACTACAGAATCACAGAATCACAGAACCACAGAACCACAGAATCACAGAACTACAGAATCACAGAATCACAGAACCACGGAATCAAAGAATCACAGAACCACGGAATCACAGAACCACAGAATTACAGAAGCACAGAACCAAAGAATCACAGAATCACAGAGCCACAGAACCGCATAAACACAGAATCACAGAATAACAGAATCACAGAACGACAGAATCACAGAATCACAGAATCAGAGAACCACAGAATCACATAAACAAAGAATCACTGAATCACAGAACCACGGAATTACCGAACCATGGAACCACAAAACCACAGAACCACAGAATGACAGAATCACAGAACCACAGATCCATGAAATAACACAAACACAGAACCTCAGTACCACAGAATCAAAGAATCTCAGAATCACAGAACCAAAGGATCAGAGAATCACAGAATCACAGAATCACAGAACCACAGAATCATAGTATCACAGAATCACAGAATCACAGAATCACAGGAGCAAAGAATCACATAATCACTGAACCAAAGAATCACAGAAAAACAGAATCACAGAACCACAGAGTCACAGAAACATAGAATGACAGAATCACAGAACCACAGAACCACAGAACCACATAAACACAGAAGCAGAGAATCACAGAATCACAGAACAACAGAACCACATAAACACAGAATCACAGAATCACAGAACCACAGAATCACAGAACCACAGAACCACAGAATCCCAGAATCCCAGAAGCACAGAATCACAGAACCACAGAATCACAGAATCACAGAACCACCCAACTACATAAACACAGAATCAAAGAAACACAGAATCACAGAATCACAGAACCACAGAACCACAGAATTACAGAATCACAGAACCACAGAATCACAGAATCACAGTAAAACAGAATCACAGAACAACCTAAAGACAGAATCAGAGAATCACAGAATCACAGAACCACAGAATCACAGAATCACAGAACCAAAGAATCACAGAACGACAGAAACACAGAATAACAGAACAACAGAACCACAGAATCACCGAATCACAGAACTACAGAATCAAAGAATCACAGAACCACAGAACCACAGAATCACAGAATCACAGAGCCACAGAACCACATAAACACAGAATCACAGAATCACAGAACCACAGAATCACAGAACCACAGAACCACAGAATCACAGAATAACAGATCCACAAAATCACAGAACCACAGAACCTCAGTACCACAGAATCACAGAATCACAGAACCACAGGATCAGAGAATCAGAGAACCACAGTATCATAGTATCACAGAATCACAGACGAACATAAACACAGAACCACAGAATCACAGAATCACAGAACCACAGAATCACAGAATCAGAGAACCACAGAACCACATAAACACAGAACCACAGAATCACAGAATCACCGAACAACAGAACCACATGAACACAGAATCACAGAATAACAGAACCACAGAATCACAGAACAACAGAACCACAGAATCACAGAATCCCAGAAGCACAGAATCACAGAACCACAGAATCACAGAATCACAGAACCACCCAACTACATAAACACAGAATCAAAGAAACACAGAATCACAGAATCACAGAACCACAGAACCACAGAATTACTGAATCACAGAACCACAGAATCACAGAATCACAGTAAAACAGAATCACAGAACAACCTAAAGACAGAATCAGAGAATCACAGAATCACAGAACCACAGAATCACAGAATCACAGAACCAAAGAATCACAGAACGACAGAAACACAGAATAACAGAACAACAGAACCACAGAATCACCGAATCACAGAACTACAGAATCAAAGAATCACAGAACCACAGAACCACAGAATCACAGTACCACGGAATCACAGAACCACAGAATTAAATAACCACAGAACCACAGAATCACAGAATCACAGAGCCACAGAACCACATTAACAAAGAATCACAGAATCACAGAAGTTAAGAATCACAGAATCACAGAACCAGGGAATCACAGAAAAACAGAATCACACAACCACAGAATCACAGAACCACAGAATCACAGAATCAGAGAACCACAGAACCACATAAACACAGAACCACAGAATCACAGAATCACCGAACAACAGAACCACATGAACACAGAATCACAGAATAACAGAAGCACAGAATCACAGAACAACAGAATCACAGAATCACAGAATCCCAGAAGCACAGAATCACAGAATCACAGACCCACCCAACTACATAAACACAGAATCAAAGAAACACAGAATCACAGAATCACAGAACCACAGAACCACAGAATTACAGAATCACAGAACCACAGAATCACAGAATCACAGTATAACAGAATCACAGAACAACCTAAAGACAGAATCAGAGAATCACAGAATCACAGAACCACAGAATCACAGAATCACAGAACCAAAGAATCACAGAACGGCAGAAACACAGAATAACAGAACAACAGAACCACAGAATCACCGAATCACAGAACTACAGAATCAAAGAATCACAGAACCACAGAACCACAGAATCACAGTACCACGGAATCACAGAACCACAGAATTACAGAACCACAGAACCACAGAATCACAGAATCACAGAGCCACAGAACCACATAAACACAGAATCACAGAATCACAGAACCACAGAATCACAGAACCACAGAACCACAGAATCACAGAATAACAGACCACAAAATCACAGAACCACAGAAACTCAGTACCACAGAATCACAGAATCAAAGAACCACAGGATCAGAGAATCACAGAACCACAGAATCATAGAATCTCAGAATCACAGAACCACAGTATCATAGTATCACAGAATCACAGACGAACATAAACACAGAACCACAGAATCACAGAATCACAGAATCACAGAAGTTAAGAATCACAGAATCACAGAACCAGGGAATCACAGAAAAACAGAATCACAGAACCAAAGAATCACAGAACCACAGAATCACAGAATCAGAGAACCACAGAACCACATAAACACAGAACCACAGAATCAAGGAATCACCGAACAACAGAACCACATGAACACAGAATCACAGAATAACAGAACCACAGAATCAAAGAACAACAGAACCACGTAAACACAGAATCACAGAATCACAGAATAACAGAACCACAGAATCACAGAACCACAGAACCACAGAATCAAAGAATCACAAAACCACAGAATCACAGACCAAAGAATCACAGAATCACAGAAAGACCAAACTACATAAACACAGAATCAAAGAAACACAGAATCACAGAACCACAGAACCACAGAATTACAGAATCACAGAACCACAGACTCACAGAATCACAGTAAAACAGAACCACAGAACCACATAAAGACAGAATCAGAGAATCACAGAACCACAGCATCACAGTATCACAGAACCAAAGAATCACAGAATCAGAGAACCACAGAATCACAGAATCACAGAAGCACAAAACCACAGAATCACAGAATCACAGAACCACAGAACCACATAAACACAGAATCACAGAATCAGAGAATCACAGAGCCACAGAATCACAGAACCACAGAATCACAAAACGACAGAATCACAGAATCGCAGAATCAGAGAACCACAGAATCACATAAACAAAGATTCACTGAATCACAGAACCACGGAATTACCGAACCACAGAACCACAGAACCACAGAACCACAGAATGACAGAATCACAGAATCAGAGATCCACGACATAACAGAACCACAGAACCTCAGTACCACAGAATCACAGAATCACAGAATCACAGAACCACAGGATCAGAGAAAGACAGGATCACAGAATAACAGAATCACAGAATCTTAGTATCACAGAATCACAGAATCAGAGAACCACAGAACCAAAGAATCACAGAACCACAGAACTACAGAATCACAGAACCACAGAACCACAGAATCACCGAATCACAGAACTACAGAATCACAGAATCACAGAACCACAGAACCACAGAATCACAGAACTACAGAATCACAGAATCACAGAACCACGGAATCAAAGAATCACAGAACCACGGAATCACAGAACCACAGAATTACAGAAGCACAGAACCAAAGAATCACAGAATCACAGAGCCACAGAACCGCATAAACACAGAATCACAGAATAACAGAATCACAGAACGACAGAATCACAGAATCACAGAATCAGAGAACCACAGAATCACATAAACAAAGAATCACTGAATCACAGAACCACGGAATTACCGAACCATGGAACCACAAAACCACAGAACCACAGAATGACAGAATCACAGAATCACAGATCCATGAAATAACACAAACACAGAACCTCAGTACCACAGAATCAAAGAATCTCAGAATCACAGAACCACAGGATCAGAAAATCACAGAATCACAGAATCACAGAACCACAGAATCATAGTATCACAGAATCACAGAATCACAGAATCACAGAAGAACATAAACACAGAACCACAGAATCACAGAATCACAGAATCACAGGAGCAAAGAATCACATAATCACTGAACCAAAGAATCACAGAAAAACAGAATCACAGAACCACAGAGTCACAGAAACATAGAATGACAGAATCACAGAACCACAGAACCACAGAACCACATAAACACAGAAGCAGAGAATCACAGAATCACAGAACAACAGAACCACATAAACACAGAATCACAGAATCACAGAACCACAGAATCACAGAACCACAGAACCACAGAATCCCAGAATCCCAGAAGCACAGAATCACAGAACCACAGAATCACAGAATCACAGAACCACCCAACTACATAAACACAGAATCAAAGAAACACAGAATCACAGAATCACAGAACCACAGAACCACGGAATTACAGAATCACAGAACCACAGAATCACAGAATCACAGTAAAACAGAATCACAGAACAACCTAAAGACACAATCAGAGAATCACAGAATCACAGAACCACAGAATCACAGAATCACAGAATCACAGAACCAAAGAATCACAGAACGACAGAAACACAGAATAACAGAACAACAGAACCACAGAATCACCGAATCACAGAACTACAGAATCAAAGAATCACAGAACCACAGAACCACAGAATCACAGTACCACGGAATCACAGAACCACAGAATTACAGAACCACAGAACCACAGAATCACAGAATCACAGAGCCACAGAACCACATAAACACAGAATCACAGAATCACAGAACCACAGAATCACAGAACCACAGAACCACAGAATCACAGAATAAAAGATCCACAAAATCACAGAACCACAGAACCTCAGTACCACAGAATCACAGAATCACAGAACCACAGGATCAGAGAATCACAGAACCACAGAATCATAGAATCACAGAATCACAGAACCACAGTATCATAGTATCACAGAATCACAGACGAACATAAACACAGAACCACAGAATCACAGAATCACAGAAGTTAAGAATCACAGAATCACAGAACCAGGGAATCACAGAAAAACAGAATCACAGAACCACAGAATCACAGAACCACAGAATCACAGAATCAGAGAACCACAGAACCACATAAACACAGAACCACAGAATCACAGAATCACCGAACAACAGAACCACATGAACACAGAATCACAGAATAACAGAACCACAGAATCACAGAACAACAGAACCACAGAATCACAGAATCCCAGAAGCACAGAATCACAGAATCACAGAACCACCCAACTACATAAACACAGAATCAAAGAAACACAGAATCACAGAATCACAGAACCACAGAACCACAGAATTACAGAATCACAGAACCACAGAATCACAGAATCACAGTAAAACAGAATCACAGAACAACCTAAAGACAGAATCAGAGAATCACAGAATCACAGAACCACAGAATCACAGAACCACAGTATCATAGTATCACAGAATCACAGACGAACATAAACACAGAACCACAGAATCACAGAATCACAGAATCACAGAAGTTAAGAATCACAGAATCACAGAACCAGGGAATCACAGAAAAACAGAATCACAGAACCACAGAATCACAGAACCACAGAATCACAGAATCAGAGAACCACAGAACCACATAAACACAGAACCACATAATCACGGAATCACCGAACAACAGAACCACATGAACACAGAATCACAGAATAACAGAACCACAGAATCACAGAACAACAGAACCACAGAATCACAGAATCCCAGAAGCACAGAATCGCAGAATCACAGGACCACCCAACTACATAAACACAGAATCAAAGAAACACAGAATCACAGAATCACAGATCCACAAAATCACAGAACCACAGAACCTCAGTACCACAGAATCACAGAATCACAGAACCACAGGATCAGAGAATCAAAGAACCACAGAATCATAGAATCACAGAATCACAGAATCACAGAAGAACATAAACACAGAACCACAGAATCACAGAATCACAGAATCACAGAAGTTAAGAATCACAGAATCACAGAACCAGGGAATCACAGAAAAACAGAATCACAGAACCACAGAATCACAGAACCACAGAATCACAGAATCAGAGAACCACAGAACCACATAAACACAGAACCACAGAATCACAGAATCACCGAACAACAGAACCACATGAACACAGAATCACAGAATAAAAGAACCACAGAATCACAGAATCCCAGAAGCACAGAATCACAGAACCACAGAATCACAGAATCACAGAACCACCCAACTACATAAACACAGAATCAAAGAAACACAGAATCACAGAATCACAGAACCACAGAACCACAGAATTACAGAATCACAGAACCACAGAATCACAGAATCAAGGTAAAACAGAATCACAGAACAACCTAAAGACAGAATCAGAGAATCACAGAATCACAGAACCACAGAATCACAGAATCACAGAACCAAAGAATCACAGAACGACAGTAACACAGAATAACAGAACAAGAGAACCACAGAATCACTGAATCACAGAACTACAGAATCAAAGAATCACAGAACCACAGAACCACAGAATCACAGTACCACGGAATCACAGAACCACAGAATTACAGAACCACAGAAACACAGAATCACAGAATCACAGAGCCACAGAACCACATAAACACAGAATCACAGAATCACAGAACCACAGAATCACAGAACCACAGAACCACAGAATCACAGAATAACAGATCCATAAAATCACAGAACCACAGAACCTCAGTACCACAGAATCACAGAATCACAGAACCACAGGATCAGAGAATCACAGAACCACAGAATCATAGAATCACAGAATCACAGAACCACAGTATCATAGTATCACAGAATCACAGACGAACATAAACACAGAACCACAGAATCACAGAATCACAGAATCACAGAAGTTAAGAATCACAGAATCACAGAACCAGGGAATCACAGAAAAACAGAATCACAGAACCACAGAATCACAGAACCACAGAATCACAGAATCAGAGAACCACAGAACCACATAAACACAGAACCACAGAATCACAGAATCAGAGAACCACAGAACCACATGAACACAGAATCACAGAATAACAGAACCACAGAATCACAGAACAACAGAACCACAGAATCACAGAATCGCAGAAGCACAGTAAAACAGAATCACAGAACAACCTAAAGACAGAATCAGAGAATCACAGAATCACAGAACCACAGAATCACAGAATCACAGTAAAACAGAATCACAGAACAACCTAAAGACAGAATCAGAGAATCACAGAATCACAGAACCACAGAATCACAGAATCACAGTAAAACAGAATCACAGAACAACCTAAAGACAGAATCAGAGAATCACAGAATCACAGAACCACAGAATCACAGAATCACAGTAAAACAGAATCACAGAACAACCTAAAGACAGAATCAGAGAATCACAGAATCACAGAACCACAGAATCACAGAACGACAGAAACACAGAATAACAGAACAACAGAACCACAGAATCACCGAATCACAGAACTACAGAATCAAAGAATCACAGAACCACAGAACCACAGAATCACAGTACCACGGAATCACAGAACCACAGAATTACAGAACCACAGAACCACAGAATCACAGAATCACAGAGCCACAGAACCACATTAACACAGA
Organism: Carcharodon carcharias; assembly: GCF_017639515.1. Taxonomy (NCBI): domain Eukaryota; kingdom Metazoa; phylum Chordata; class Chondrichthyes; order Lamniformes; family Lamnidae; genus Carcharodon; species Carcharodon carcharias. Next base: position 679,675 of record NC_054468.1, read on the forward strand.
ATCACAGAATCACAGAAGTTAAGAATCACAGAATCACAGAACCAGGGAATCACAGAAAAACAGAATCACAGAACCACAGAATCACAGAACCACAGAATCACAGAATCAGAGAACCACAGAACCACATAAACACAGAACCACAGAATCACAGAATCACCGAACAACAGAACCACATGAACACAGAATCACAGAATAACAGAACCACAGAATCACAGAATCCCAGAAGCACAGAATCACAGAACCACAGAATCCCAGAATCACAGAACCACCCAACTACATAAACACAGAATCAAAGAAACACAGAATCACAGAATCACAGAACCACAGAACCACAGAATTACAGAATCACAGAACCACAGAATCACAGAATCACAGTAAAACAGAATCACAGAACAACCTAAAGACAGAATCAGAGAATCACAGAATCACAGAACCACAGAATCACAGAATCACAGAACCAAAGAATCACAGAACGACAGAAACACAGAATAACAGAACAAGAGAACCACAGAATCACTGAATCACAGAACTACAGAATCAAAGAATCACAGAACCACAGAACCACAGAATCACAGTACCACGGAATCACAGAACCACAGAATTACAGAACCACAGAACCACAGAATCACAGAATCACAGAGCCACAGAACCACATAAACACAGAATCACAGAATCACAGAACCACAGAATCACAGAACCACAGAACCACAGAATCACAGAATAACAGATCCATAAAATCACAGAACCACAGAACCTCAGTACCACAGAATCACAGAATCACAGAACCACAGGATCAGAGAATCACAGAACCACAGAATCATAGAATCACAGAATCACAGAACCACAGTATCATAGTATCACAGAATCACAGACGAACATAAACACAGAACCACAGAATCACAGAATCACAGAATCACAGAAGTTAAGAATCACAGAATCACAGAACCAGGGAATCACAGAAAAACAGAATCACAGAACCACAGAATCACAGAACCACAGAATCACAGAATCAGAGAACCACAGAACCACATAAACACAGAACCACAGAATCACAGAATCAGAGAACCACAGAACCACATGAACACAGAATCACAGAACAACAGAACCACAGAATCACAGAATCCCAGAAGCACAGAATAACAGAACCACAGAATCACAGAATCACAGAACCACCCAACTACATAAACACAGAATCAAAGAAACACAGAATCACAGAATCACAGAACCACAGAACCACAGAATTACAGAATCACAGAACCACAGAATCACAGAATCACAGTAAAACAGAATCACAGAACAACCTAAAGACAGAATCAGAGAATCACAGAATCACAGAACCACAGAATCACAGAATCACAGAACCAAAGAATCACAGAACGACAGAAACACAGAATAACAGAACAACAGAACCACAGAATCACCGAATCACAGAACTACAGAATCAAAGAATCACAGAACCACAGAACCACAGAATCACAATACCACGGAATCACAGAACCACAGAATTACAGAACCACAGAACCACAGAATCACAGAATCACAGAGCCACAGAACCACATTAACACAGAATCACAGAATCACAGAAGTTAAGAATCACAGAATCACAGAACCAGGGAATCACAGAAAAACAGAATCACAGAACCACAGAATCACAGAACCACAGAATCACAGAATCAGAGAACCACAGAACCACATAAACACAGAACCACAGAATCACAGAATCACCGAACAACAGAACCACATGAACACAGAATCACAGAATAACAGAACCACAGAATCACAGAACAACAGAATCACAGAATCACAGAATCCCAGAAGCACAGAACGACAGAAACACAGAATAACAGAACAACAGAACCACAGAATCACCGAATCACAGAACTACAGAATCAAAGAATCACAGAACCACAGAACCACAGAATCACAGTACCACGGAATCACAGAACCACAGAATTACAGAACCACAGAACCACAGAATCACAGAATCACAGAGCCACAGAACCACATAAACACAGAATCACAGAATCACAGAACCACAGAATCACAGAACCACAGAACCACAGAATCACAGAATAACAGATCCACAAAATCACAGAACCACAGAACCTCAGTACCACAGAATCACAGAATCACAGAACCACAGGATCAGAGAATCACAGAACCACAGAATCATAGAATCACAGAATCACAGAACCACAGTATCATAGTATCACAGAATCACAGACGAACATAAACACAGAACCACAGAATCACAGAATCACAGAATCACAGAAGTTAAGAATCACAGAATCACAGAACCAGGGAATCACAGAAAAACAGAATCACAGAACCACAGAATCACAGAACCACAGAATCACAGAATCAGAGAACCACAGAACCACATAAACACAGAACCACAGAATCACAGAATCACCGAACAACAGAACCACATGAACACAGAATCACAGAATAACAGAACCACAGAATCACAGAACAACAGAACCACAGAATCACAGAATCCCAGAAGCACAGAATCACAGAACCACAGAATCACAGAATCACAGAACCACCCAACTACATAAACACAGAATCAAAGAAACACAGAATCACAGAATCACAGAACCACAGAACCACAGAATTACAGAATCACAGAACAACAGAATCACAGAATCACAGTAAAACAGAATCACAGAACAACCTAAAGACAGAATCAGAGAATCACAGAATCACAGAACCACAGAATCACAGAATCACAGAACCAAAGAATCACAGAACGACAGAAACACAGAATAACAGAACAACAGAACCACAGAATCACCGAATCACAGAACTACAGAATCAAAGAATCACAGAACCACAGAACCACAGAATCACAGTACCACGGAATCACAGAACCACAGAATTACAGAACCACAGAACCACAGAATCACAGAATCACAGAGCCACAGAACCACATTAACACAGAATCACAGAATCACAGAAGTTAAGAATCACAGAATCACAGAACCAGGGAATCACAGAAAAACAGAATCACAGAACCACAGAATCACAGAACCACAGAATCACAGAATCAGAGAACCACAGAACCACATAAACACAGAACCACAGAATCACAGAATCACCGAACAACAGAACCACATGAACACAGAATCACAGAATAACAGAACCACAGAATCACAGAACAACAGAATAACAGAATCACAGAATCACAGACCCACCCAACTACATAAACACAGAATCAAAGAAACACAGAATCACAGAATCACAGAACCACAGAACCACAGAATTACAGAATCACAGAACCACAGAATCACAGAATCACAGTAAAACAGAATCACAGAACAACCTAAAGACAGAATCAGAGAATCACAGAATCACAGAACCACAGAATCACAGAATCACAGAACCAAAGAATCACAGAACGACAGAAGCACAGAATAACAGAACAACAGAACCACAGAATCACCGAATCACAGAACTACAGAATCAAAGAATCACAGAACCACAGAACCACAGAATCACAGTACCACGGAATCACAGAACCACAGAATTACAGAACCACAGAACCACAGAATCACAGAATCACAGAGCCACAGAACCACATAAACACAGAATCACAGAATCACAGAACCACAGAATCACAGAACCACAGAACCACAGAATCACAGAATAACAGATCCACAAAATCACAGAACCACAGAAACTCAGTACCACAGAATCACAGAATCAAAGAACCACAGGATCAGAGAATCACAGAACCACAGAATCATAGAATCACAGAATCACAGAACCACAGCATCATAGTATCACAGAATCACAGACGAACATAAACACAGAACCACAGAATCACAGAATCACAGAATCACAGAAGTTAAGAATCACAGAATCACAGAACCAGGGAATCACAGAAAAACAGAATCACAGAACCACAGAATTACAGAACCACAGAATCACAGAATCAGAGAACCACAGAACCACATAAACACAGAACCACAGAATCAAGGAATCACCGAACAACAGAACCACATGAACACAGAATCACAGAATAACAGAACCACAGAATCACAGAACAACAGAACCACGTAAACACAGAATCACAGAATCACAGAATAACAGAACCACAGAATCACAGAACCACAGAACCACAGAATCAAAGAATCACAAAACCACAGAATCACAGACCAAAGAATCACAGAATCACAGAAAGACCAAACTACATAAACACAGAATCAAAGAAACACAGAATCACAGAACCACAGAACCACAGAATTACAGAATCACAGAACCACAGACTCACAGAATCACAGTAAAACAGAACCACAGAACCACATAAAGACAGAATCAGAGAATCACAGAACCACAGCATCACAGTATCACAGAACCAAAGAATCACAGAATCAGAGAACCACAGAATCACAGAATCACAGAAGCACAAAACCACAGAATCACAGAATCACAGAACCACAGAACCACATAAACACAGAATCACAGAATCAGAGAATCACAGAGCCACAGAATCACAGAACCACAGAATCACAAAACGACAGAATCACAGAATCGCAGAATCAGAGAACCACAGAATCACATAAACAAAGATTCACTGAATCACAGAACCACGGAATTACCGAACCACAGAACCACAGAACCACAGAACCACAGAATGACAGAATCACAGAATCAGAGATCCACGACATAACAGAACCACAGAACCTCAGTACCACAGAATCACAGAATCACAGAATCACAGAACCAAAGGATCAGAGAAAGACAGGATCACAGAATAACAGAATCACAGAATCTTAGTATCACAGAATCACAGAATCAGAGAACCACAGAACCAAAGAATCACAGAACCACAGAACTACAGAATCACAGAACCACAGAACCACAGAATCACCGAATCACAGAACTACAGAATCACAGAATCACAGAACCACAGAACCACAGAATCACAGAACTACAGAATCACAGAATCACAGAACCACGGAATCAAAGAATCACAGAACCACGGAATCACAGAACCACAGAATTACAGAAGCACAGAACCAAAGAATCACAGAATCACAGAGCCACAGAACCGCATAAACACAGAATCACAGAATAACAGAATCACAGAACGACAGAATCACAGAATCACAGAATCAGAGAACCACAGAATCACATAAACAAAGAATCACTGAATCACAGAACCACGGAATTACCGAACCATGGAACCACAAAACCACAGAACCACAGAATGACAGAATCACAGAATCACTGATCCACGAAATAACACAAACACAGAACCTCAGTACCACAGAATCAAAGAATCTCAGAATCACAGAACCACAGGATCAGAGAATCACAGAATCACAGAATCACAGAACCACAGAATCATAGTATCACAGAATCACAGAATCACAGAATCACAGAAGAACATAAACACAGAACCACAGAATCACAGAATCACAGAATCACAGGAGCAAAGAATCACATAATCACTGAACCAAAGAATCACAGAAAAACAGAATCACAGAACCACAGAGTCACAGAAACATAGAATGACAGAATCACAGAACCACAGAACCACAGAACCACATAAACACAGAAGCAGAGAATCACAGAATCACAGAACAACAGAACCACATAAACACAGAATCACAGAATCACAGAACCACAGAATCACAGAACCACAGAACCACAGAATCCCAGAATCCCAGAAGCACAGAATCACAGAACCACAGAATCACAGAATCACAGAACCACCCAACTACATAAACACAGAATCAAAGAAACACAGAATCACAGAATCACAGAACCACAGAACCACAGAATTACAGAATCACAGAACCACAGAATCACAGAATCAGAGTAAAACAGAATCACAGAACAACCTAAAGACAGAATCAGAGAATCACAGAATCACAGAACCACAGAATCACAGAATCACAGAACCAAAGAATCACAGAATGACAGAAACACAGAATAACAGAACAACAGAACCACAGAATCACCGAATCACAGAACTACAGAATCAAAGAATCACAGAACCACAGAACCACAGAATCACAGTACCACGGAATCACAGAACCACAGAATTACAGAACCACAGAACCACAGAATCACAGAATCACAGAGCCACAGAACCACATAAACACAGAATCACAGAATCACAGAACCACAGAATCACAGAACCACAGAACCACAGAATCACAGAATAACAGATCCACAAAATCACAGAACCACAGAACCTCAGTACCACAGAATCACAGAATCACAGAACCACAGGATCAGAGAATCACAGAACCACAGAATCATAGAATCACAGAATCACAGAACCACAGTATCATAGTATCACAGAATCACAGACGAACATAAACACAGAACCACAGAATCACAGAATCACAGAATCACAGAAGTTAAGAATCACAGAATCACAGAACCAGAGAATCACAGAAAAACAGAATCACAGAACCACAGAATCACAGAACCACAGAATCACAGAATCAGAGAACCACAGAACCACATAAACACAGAACCACAGAATCACAGAATCACCGAACAACAGAACCACATGAACACAGAATCACAGAATAACAGAACCACAGAATCACAGAACAACAGAACCACAGAATCACAGAATCCCAGAAGCACAGAATCACAGAATCACAGAACCACCCAACTACATAAACACAGAATCAAAGAAACACAGAATCACAGAATCACAGAACCACAGAACCACAGAATTACAGAATCACAGAACCACAGAATCACAGAATCACAGTAAAACAGAATCACAGAACAACCTAAAGACAGAATCAGAGAATCACAGAATCACAGAACCACAGAATCACAGAACCACAGTATCATAGTATCACAGAATGACAGACGAACATAAACACAGAACCACAGAATCACAGAATCACAGAATCACAGAAGTTAAGAATCACAGAATCACAGAACCAGGGAATCACAGAAAAACAGAATCACAGAACCACAGAATCACAGAACCACAGAATCACAGAATCAGAGAACCACAGAACCACATAAACACAGAACCACAGAATCACAGAATCACCGAACAACAGAACCACATGAACACAGAATCACAGAATAACAGAACCACAGAATCACAGAACAACAGAACCACAGAATCACAGAATCCCAGAAGCACAGAATCACAGAATCACAGAACCACCCAACTACATAAACACAGAATCAAAGAAACACAGAATCACAGAATCACAGATCCACAAAATCACAGAACCACAGAACCTCAGTACCACAGAATCACAGAATCACAGAACCACAGGATCAGAGAATCAAAGAACCACAGAATCATAGAATCACAGAATCACAGAATCACAGAAGAACATAAACACAGAACCACAGAATCACAGAATCACAGAATCACAGAAGTTAAGAATCACAGAATCACAGAACCAGGGAATCACAGAAAAACAGAATCACAGAACCACAGAATCACAGAACCACAGAATCACAGAATCAGAGAACCACAGAACCACATAAACACAGAACCACAGAATCACAGAATCACCGAACAACAGAACCACATGAACACAGAATTACAGAATAACAGAACCACAGAATCACAGAATCCCAGAAGCACAGAATCACAGAACCACAGAATCACAGAATCACAGTAAAACAGAATCACAGAACAACCTAAAGACAGAATCAGAGAATCACAGAATCACAGAACCACAGAATCACAGAATCACAGAACCAAAGAATCACAGAATGACAGAAACACAGAATAACAGAACAACAGAACCACAGAATCACCGAATCACAGAACTACAGAATCAAAGAATCACAGAACCACAGAACCACAGAATCACAGTACCACGGAATCACAGAACCACAGAATTACAGAACCACAGAAAAACAGAATCACAGAATCACAGAGCCACAGAACCACATAAACACAGAATCACAGAATCACAGAACCACAGAATCACAGAACCACAGAACCACAGAATCACAGAATAACAGATCCACAAAATCACAGAACCACAGAACCTCAGTACCACAGAATCACAGAATCACAGAACCACAGGATCAGAGAATCACAGAACCACAGAATCATAGAATCACAGAATCACAGAACCACAGTATCATAGTATCACAGAATCACAGACGAACATAAACACAGAACCACAGAATCACAGAATCACAGAATCACAGAAGTTAAGAATCACAGAAGCACAGAACCAGGGAATCACAGAAAAACAGAATCACAGAACCACAGAATCACAGAACCACAGAATCACAGAATCAGAGAACCACAGAACCACATAAACACAGAACCACAGAATCACAGAATCACCGAACAACAGAACCACATGAACACAGAATCACAGAATAACAGAACCACAGAATCACAGAACAACAGAACCACAGAATCACAGAATCCCAGAAGCACAGAATCACAGAATCACAGAACCACCCAACTACATAAACACAGAATCAAAGAAACACAGAATCACAGAATCACAGAACCACAGAACCACAGAATTACAGAATCACAGAACCACAGAATCACAGAATCACAGTAAAACAGAATCACAGAACAACCTAAAGACAGAATCAGAGAATCACAGAATCACAGAACCACAGAATCACAGAACCACAGTATCATAGTATCACAGAATCACAGACGAACATAAACACAGAACCACAGAATCACAGAATCACAGAATCACAGAAGTTAAGAATCACAGAATCACAGAACCAGGGAATCACAGAAAAACAGAATCACAGAACCACAGAATCACAGAACCACAGAATCACAGAATCAGAGAACCACAGAACCACATAAACACAGAACCACAGAATCACAGAATCACCGAACAACAGAACCACATGAACACAGAATCACAGAATAACAGAACCACAGAATCACAGAACAACAGAACCACAGAATCACAGAATCCCAGAAGCACAGAATCACAGAATCACAGAACCACCCAACTACATAAACACAGAATCAAAGAAACACAGAATCACAAAATCACAGATCCACAAAATCACAGAACCACAGAACCTCAGTACCGCAGAATCACAGAATCACAGAACCACAGGATCAGAGAATCAAAGAACCACAGAATCATAGAATCACAGAATCACAGAAGAACATAAACACAGAACCACAGAATCACAGAATCACAGAATCACAGAAGTTAAGAATCACAGAATCACAGAACCAGGGAATCACAGAAAAACAGAATCACAGAACCACAGAATCACAGAACCACAGAATCACAGAATCAGAGAACCACAGAACCACATAAACACAGAACCACAGAATCACAGAATCACCGAACAACAGAACCACATGAACACAGAATTACAGAATAACAGAACCACAGAATCACAGAATCCCAGAAGCACAGAATCACAGAACCACAGAATCACAGAATCACAGTAAAACAGAATCACAGAACAACCTAAAGACAGAATCAGAGAATCACAGAATCACAGAACCACAGAATCACAGAATCACTGAACCAAAGAATCACAGAACGACAGAAACACAGAATAACAGAACAACAGAACCACAGAATCACCGAATCACAGAACTACAGAATGAAAGAATCACAGAACCACAGAACAACAGAATCACAGTAACACGGAATCACAGAACCACAGAATTACAGAACCACAGAACCACAGAATCACAGAATCACAGAGCCACAGAACCACATAAACACAGAATCACAGAATCACAGAACCACAGAATCACAGAACCACAGAACCACAGAATCACAGAATAACAGATCCACAAAATCACAGAACCACAGAACCTCAGTACCACAGAATCACAGAATCAAAGAACCACAGGATCAGAGAATCACAGAACCACAGAATCATAGAATCACAGAATCACAGAACCACAGTATCATAGTATCACAGAATCACAGACGAACATAAACACAGAACCACAGAATCACAGAATCACAGAATCACAGAAGTTAAGAATCACAGAATCACAGAACCAGGGAATCACAGAAAAACAGAATCACAGAACCACAGAATCACAGAACCACAGAATCACAGAATCAGAGAACCACAGAACCACATAAACACAGAACCACAGAATCAAGGAATCACCGAACAACAGAACCACATGAACACAGAATCACAGAATAACAGAACCACAGAATCACAGAACAACAGAACCACGTAAACACAGAATCACAGAATCACAGAATAACAGAACCACAGAATCACAGAACCACAGAACCACAGAATCAAAGAATCACAAAACCACAGAATCACAGACCAAAGAATCACAGAATCACAGAAAGACCAAACTACATAAACACAGAATCAAAGAAACACAGAATCACAGAACCACAGAACCACAGAATTACAGAATCACAGAACCACAGACTCACAGAATCACAGTAAAACAGAACCACAGAACCACATAAAGACAGAATCAGAGAATCACAGAACCACAGCATCACAGTATCACAGAACCAAAGAATCACAGAATCAGAGAACCACAGAATCACAGAATCACAGAAGCACAAAACCACAGAATCACAGAATCACAGAACCACAGAACCACATAAACACAGAATCACAGAATCAGAGAATCACAGAGCCACAGAATCACAGAACCACAGAATCACAAAACGACAGAATCACAGAATCGCAGAATCAGAGAACCACAGAATCACATAAACAAAGATTCACTGAATCACAGAACCACGGAATTACCGAACCACAGAACCACAGAACCACAGAACCACAGAATGACAGAATCACAGAATCACAGATCCACGACATAACAGAACCACAGAACCTCAGTACCACAGAATCACAGAATCACAGAATCACAGAACCAAAGGATCAGAGAAAGACAGGATCACAGAATAACAGAATCACAGAATCTTAGTATCACAGAATCACAGAATCAGAGAACCACAGAACCAAAGAATCACAGAACCACAGAACTACAGAATCACAGAACCACAGAACCACAGAATCACCGAATCACAGAACTACAGAATCACAGAATCACAGAACCACAGAACCACAGAATCACAGAACTACAGAATCACAGAATCACAGAACCACGGAATCAAAGAATCACAGAACCACGGAATCACAGAACCACAGAATTACAGAAGCACAGAACCAAAGAATCACAGAATCACAGAGCCACAGAACCGCATAAACACAGAATCACAGAATAACAGAATCACAGAACGACAGAATCACAGAATCACAGAATCAGAGAACCACAGAATCACATAAACAAAGAATCACTGAATCACAGAACCACGGAATTACCGAACCATGGAACCACAAAACCACAGAACCACAGAATGACAGAATCACAGAATCACAGATCCACGAAATAACACAAACACAGAACCTCAGTACCACAGAATCAAAGAATCTCAGAATCACAGAACCACAGGATCAGAGAATCACAGAATCACAGAATCACAGAACCACAGAATCATAGTATCACAGAATCACAGAATCACAGAATCACAGAAGAACATAAACACAGAACCACAGAATCACAGAATCACAGAATCACAGGAGCAAAGAATCACATAATCACTGAACCAAAGAATCACAGAAAAACAGAATCACAGAACCACAGAGTCACAGAAACATAGAATGACAGAATCACAGAACCACAGAACCACAGAACCACATAAACACAGAAGCAGAGAATCACAGAATCACAGAACAACAGAACCACATAAACACAGAATCACAGAATCACAGAACCACAGAATCACAGAACCACAGAACCACAGAATCCCAGAATCCCAGAAGCACAGAATCACAGAACCACAGAATCACAGAATCACAGAACCACCCAACTACATAAACACAGAGTCAAAGAAACACAGAATCACAGAATCACAGAACCACAGAACCACAGAATTACAGAATCACAGAACCACAGAATCACAGAATCACAGTAAAACAGAATCACAGAACAACATAAAGACAGAATCAGAGAATCACAGAATCACAGAACCACAGAATCACAGAATCACAGAACCAAAGAATCACAGAACGACAGAAACACAGAATAACAGAACAACAGAACCACAGAATCACCGAATCACAGAACTACAGAATCAAAGAATCACAGAACCACAGAACCACAGAATCACAGTACCACGGAATCACAGAACCACAGAATTACAGAACCACAGAACCACAGAATCACAGAATCACAGAGCCACAGAACCACATAAACACAGAATCACAGAATCACAGAACCACAGAATCACAGAACCACAGAACCACAGAATCACAGAATAACAGATCCACAAAATCACAGAACCACAGAACCTCAGTACCACAGAATCACAGAATCACAGAACCACAGGATCAGAGAATCACAGAACCACAGAATCATAGTATCACAGAATCACAGACGAACATAAACACAGAACCACAGAATCACAGAATCACAGAATCACAGAACCAGGGAATCACAGAAAAACAGAATCACAGAACCACAGAATCACAGAACCACAGAATCACAGAATCAGAGAACCACAGAACCACATAAACACAGAACCACAGAATCACAGAATCACCGAACAACAGAACCACATGAACACAGAATCACAGAATAACAGAACCACAGAATCACAGAACAACAGAACCACAGAATCACAGAATCCCAGAAGCACAGAATCACAGAATCACAGAACCACCCAACTACATAAACACAGAATCAAAGAAACACAGAATCAAAGAATCACAGAACCACAGAACCACAGAATTACAGAATCACAGAACCACAGAATCACAGAATCACAGTAAAACAGAATCACAGAACAACCTAAAGACAGAATCAGAGAATCACAGAATCACAGAACCACAGAATCACAGAACCACAGTATCATAGTATCACAGAATCACAGACGAACATAAACACAGAACCACAGAATCACAGAATCACAGAATCACAGAAGTTAAGAATCACAGAATCACAGAACCAGGGAATCACAGAAAAACAGAATCACAGAACCACAGAATCACAGAACCACAGAATCACAGAATCAGAGAACCACAGAACCACATAAACACAGAACCACAGAATCACAGAATCACCGAACAACAGAACCACATGAACACAGAATCACAGAATAACAGAACCACAGAATCACAGAACAACAGAACCACAGAATCACAGAATCCCAGAAGCACAGAATCACAGAATCACAGAACCACCCAACTACATAAACACAGAATCAAAGAAACACAGAATCACAGAATCACAGATCCACAAAATCACAGAACCACAGAACCTCAGTACCACAGAATCACAGAATCACAGAACCACAGGATCAGAGAATCAAAGAACCACAGAATCATAGAATCACAGAATCACAGAATCACAGAAGAACATAAACACAGAACCACAGAATCACATAATCACAGAATCACAGAAGTTAAGAATCACAGAATCACAGAACCAGGGAATCACAGAAAAACAGAATCACAGAACCACAGAATCACAGAACCACAGAATCACAGAATCAGAGAACCACAGAACCACATAAACACAGAACAACAGAATCACAGAATCACCGAACAACAGAACCACATGAACACAGAATCACAGAATAACAGAACCACAGAATCACAGAATCCCAGAAGCACAGAATCACAGAACCACAGAATCACAGAATCACAGAACCACCCAACTACATAAACACAGAATCAAAGAAACACAGAATCACAGAATCACAGAACCACAGAACCACAGAATTACAGAATCACAGAACCACGGAATCACAGAATCACAGTAAAACAGAATCACAGAACAACCTAAAGACAGAATCAGAGAATCACAGAATCACAGAACCACAGAATCACAGAATCACAGAACCAAAGAATCACAGAACGACAGTAACACAGAATAACAGAACAAGAGAACCACAGAATCACTGAATCACAGAACTACAGAATCAAAGAATCACAGAACCACAGAACCACAGAATCACAGTACCACGGAATCACAGAACCACAGAATTACAGAAACACAGAACCACAGAATCACAGAATCACAGAGCCACAGAACCACATAAACACAGAATCACAGAATCACAGAACCACAGAATCACAGAACCACAGAACCACAGAATCACAGAATAACAGATCCACAAAATCACAGAACCACAGAACCTCAGTACCACAGAATCACAGAATCACAGAACCACAGGATCAGAGAATCACAGAACCACAGAATCATAGAATCACAGAATCACAGAACCACAGTATCATAGTATCACAGAATCACAGACGAACATAAACACAGAACCACAGAATCACAGAATCACAGAATCACAGAAGTTAAGAATCACAGAATCACAGAACCAGGGAATCACAGAAAAACAGAATCACAGAACCACAGAATCACAGAACCACAGAATCACAGAATCAGAGAACCACAGAACCACATAAACACAGAACCACAGAATCACAGAATCACCGAACAACAGAACCACATGAACACAGAATCACAGAATAACAGAACCACAGAATCACAGAACAACAGAACCACAGAATCACAGAATCCCAGAAGCACAGAATCACAGAACCACAGAATCACAGAATCACAGAACCACCCAACTACATAAACACAGAATCAAAGAAACACAGAATCACAGAATCACAGAACCACAGAACCACAGAATTACAGAATCACAGAACCACAGAATCACAGAATCACAGTAAAACAGAATCACAGAACAACCTAAAGACAGAATCAGAGAATCACAGAATCACAGAACCACAGAATCACAGAATCACAGAACCAAAGAATCACAGAACGGCAGAAACACAGAATAACAGAACAACAGAACCACAGAATCACCGAATCACAGAACTACAGAATCAAAGAATCACAGAACCACAGAACCACAGAATCACAGTACCACGAAATCACAGAACCACAGAATTACAGAACCACAGAACCACAGAATCACAGAATCACAGAGCCACAGAACCACATTAACACAGAATCACAGAATCACAGAACCACAGAATCACAGAACCACAGAACCACAGAATCACAGAATAACAGATCCACAAAATCACAGAACCACAGAACCTCAGTACCACAGAATCACAGAATCAAAGAACCACAGGATCAGATAATCACAGAACCACAGAATCATAGAATCACAGAATCACAGAACCACAGTATCATAGTATCACAGAATCACAGAAGAACATAAACACAGAACCACAGAATCACAGAATCACAGAATCACAGAAGTTAAGAATCACAGAATCACAGAACCAGGGAATCACAGAAAAACAGAATCACAGAACCACAGAATCACAGAACCACAGAATCACAGAATCAGAGAAGCACAGAACCACATAAACACAGAACCACAGAATCACGGAATCACCGAACAACAGAACCACATGAACACAGAATCACAGAATAACAGAACCACAGAATCACAGAACAACAGAACCACGTAAACACAGAATCACAGAATCACAGAATAACAGAACCACAGAATCACAGAACCACAGAACCACAGAATCAAAGAATCACAAAACCACAGAATCACAGACCAAAGAATCACAGAATCACAGAAAGACCAAACTACATAAACACAGAATCAAAGAAACACAGAATCACAGAACCACAGAACCACAGAATTAGAGAATCACAGAACCACAGACTCACAGAATCACAGTAAAACAGAACCACAGAACCACATAAAGACAGAATCAGAGAATCACATAACCACAGCATCACAGTATCACAGAACCAAAGAATCACAGAATCAGAGAACCACAGAATCACAGAATCACAGAAGCACAAAACCACAGAATCACAGATTCACAGAACCACAGAACCACATAAACACAGAATCACAGAATCAGAGAATCACAGAGCCACAGAATCACAGAACCACAGAATCACAAAACGACAGAATCACAGAATCACAGAATCAGAGAACCACAGAATCACATAAACAAAGATTCACTGAATCACAGAACCACGGAATTACCGAACCACAGAACCACAGAACCACAGAATGACAGAATCACAGAATCACAGATCCACGACATAACAGAACCACAGAACCTCAGTACCACAGAATCACAGAATCACAGAATCACAGAACCACAGGATCAGAGAAAGACAGGATCACAGAATAACAGAATCACAGAATCTTAGTATCACAGAACCACAGAATCAGAGAACCACAGAACCAAAGAATCACAGAACCACAGAACCACAGAATCAAAGAACCACAGAATCATACAAAAACAGAACCACAGAATCACATAAACACAGAATCACATAAACACAGAATCACAGAATCACAGAACCATGGAATCACCGAGCAAGAGAAACACAGAACCAAAGAATCACTGAACCACAGAACCACAGAATCACAGTAACACAGAATCACAGAAACACAGAATCACAGAACCACAGAATCACAGAACCGCAGAACCACAGATCGCAGAACGACAGAATCACAGAATCACAGTAAAACAGAATCATAGAATCACAGAACCACAGAATCACAGAATCACAGAAGCACACAAACACAAAATAACAGAAAAACAGAACTACAGAAACACAGAACCACAGAATCACAGAATCACAGAAGCACATAAACACAGAATCAAAGAACCACAGAATCATATAAACACAGAATCACAGAATCACAGAACCACGGAATTACTGAACCACAGAATTTCAGAACCACAGAATCAAAGAATCACAGAATCACAGAACCACGAAATCACAGAATCACAGAACCTCAGAACCACAGAATCACAGAATCACAGAACCACAGGATCACAGAATCACAGAACCACTGAATCATAGAATCAGAGAATCAAAGAATCACAGAATCATAGTATCACAGAATCACAGAATCACAGAATCACAGAACCACAGAATCACAGAATCAGAGAAGAACATAAACACAGAAACACAGAATCACAGAGTCACAGAATCACAGAAGCAAAGAATCACAGAATCACAGAACCACAGAATCACAGATAAAACAGAATCACAGGACCACAGAATCACAGAATCACAGAACCACAGAACCACATAAAAAGAGAATCACAGAATCAAAGAACCACAGAATCACAGAATCACAAAACATCAGAATCACAGAATCACTGAACCAAAGAATCACAGAACCACAGAATCACAGAAACAGAAAACCACAGAACCACATAAACACAGAATCACAAAATCACAGATTCACAGAACCACAGAATCACAGAATCACAGAACCACAGAACCACATAAACACAGAATAACAGAACCACAGAATCACAGAATCACAGAACCACAGAACCAGAGAATCAAAGAATCACAGAAGAACAGAATCACAGAAGCACAGTAAAACAGAACCACAGAAACACATAAACAAAGAATCAGAGAATCACAGTACCACAGAATCACAGAATCACTGAACCACAGAATCACCGAATCACAGAACCACAGAATCACAGAATCACAGAAGCACAAAACCATAGAATCACAGAACCACAGAACCATATAAACACAGAAGCACAGAATCAAAAAACCAAGAATCACAGAAATACAGAATCAGAGAACCACAGAATCACAGAACCACAGAATCACTGAATCACAGAACCAAAGAATCACAGAACCACAGAACCACAGAATCACTGAACCACAGAACCACAGAATCACCGAATCACAGAACTACAGAATCACAGAATCACAGAACCACAGAACCACAGAATCACAGAACCACAGAATCACTGAATCACAGAACCACGGAATCAAAGAATCACAGAACCACGGAATCACAGAATCACAGAATTACAGAACCACAGAACCACAGAATCATAGAATCACAGAGCCACAGAACCACATAAACACAGAACCACAGAATCACAGAACCACAGATTCACTGAATCACAGAACCACTGAAACAAAGAATCACAGAACCACGGAATCACAGAATCACAGAATTACAGAACCACAGAACCACAGAATCATAGAATCACAGAGCCACAGAACCACATAAACACAGAATCACAGAATCACAGAACCACAGAATCACAGAACGACAGAATCACAGAATCACAGAATCAGAGAACCACAGAATCACATAAACAAAGAATCACAGAATCACAGAACCACGGAATTAACGAACCACAGAATCACAGAACCACAGAATGACAGAATCACAGAATCACAGATCCACGAAATAACAGAACCAGAGAACCTCAGTACCACAGAATCACAGAATCACAGAACCACAGGATCAGAGAATCACAGAATCACAGAATCACAGGACCACAGAATCATAGTATCACAGAATCACAGAAACACAGAATCACAGAAGAACATAAACACAGAACCACAGAATCACAGAATCACAGAATCACAGGATCAAAGAATCACAGAATCACAGAACCAGAGAATCACAGAAAAACAGAATCACAGAATCATAGTATCACAGAATCACAGAATCAGAGAACCACAGAACCAAAGAATCACAGAACCACAGAACCACAGAATCAAAGAACCACAGAATCATAGAAAAACAGAACCACAGAATCACATAAACACAGAATCACAGAATCACAGAACCATGGAATCACAGAAGCACATAAACACAGAATCAAAGAACCACAGAATCACATAAACACAGAATCACAGAATAACAGAACCACAGAATTACCGAACCACAGAACCACAGAACCACAGAATCAAAGAATCACAGAATCACAAACCACGAAATCACAGAATCAAAGAACCTCAGAACCACAGAATCACAGAATCACAGAACCACAGGATCACAGAATCACAGAACCACTGAATCATAGAATCAGAGAATCACAGAATCACAGAATCATAGTATCACAGAATCACAGAATCACAGAATCACAGAACCACAGAATCACAGAATCAGAGAAGAACATAAACACAGAAACACAGAATCACAGAGTCACAGAATCACAGAAGCAAAGAATCACAGAATCACAGAACCACAGAATCACAAATAAAACAGAATTACAGGACCACAGATTCACAGAATCACATAACCACAGAACCACATAAACACAGAATCACAGAATCACTGAACCAAAGAATCACAGAACCACAGAATCACAGAATCAGAAAACCACAGAACCACATAAGCACATAATCACAAAATCACAGAATCACAGAACCACAGAATCACAGAATCACAGAACCACAGAACCACATAAACACAGAATCAAAGAACCACAGAATCACAGAATCACAGAACCACAGAACCACAGAATCAAAGAATCACAGAAATACAGAATCACAGAATCACAGTAAAACAGAACCACAGAAACACATAAACAAAGAATCAGAGAAACACAGTACCACAGAATCACAGAATCACAGAATCACAGAACCACAGAATCACCGAATCACAGAACCACAGAATCACAGAATCACAGAAGCACAAAACCACAGAATCACAGAACAACAGAACCACATAAACACAGAAGAACAGAATCAAAAAACCACAGAATCACAGAAATACAGAATCAGAGAACCACAGAATCACAGAACCACAGAATCACGGAATCACAGAACCAAAGAATCACAGAATCACAGAACCACAGAATCACAGAACCACAGAACCACAGAATCACCGAATCACAGAACTACAGAATCACAGAATTACAGAACCACAGAACCACAGAATCACAGAACCACAGAATCACTGAATCACAGAACCACGGAATCAAAGAATCACAGAACCACGGAATCACAGAATCACAGAATTACAGAACCACAGAACCACAGAATCACAGAATCACAGAGCCACAGAACCACATAAACAGAGAATCACAGAATCACAGAATCACAGACCGACAGAATCAAAGAATCACAGAATCAGAGAACCACAGAATCACATAAACAAAGAATCACAGAATCACAGAACCACGTAATTACCGAACCACAGAACCACAGAACCGCAGAACCACAGAATGACAGAATCACAGAATCACAGATCCACGAAATAACAGAACCACCGAACCTCAGTACCACAGAATCACAGAATCACAGAACCACAGGATCAGAGAATCACAGAATCACAGAATCACAGAACCACAGAATCATAGTATCACAGAATCACAGAATCACAGAAGAACATAAACACAGAACCACAGAATCACAGAATCACAGAATCACAGGCGCAAAGCATCACAGAATCACAGAACCAGAGAATCACAGAAAAACAGAATCACAGAACCACAGAATCAGAGAACCATAGAATGACAGAATCACAGAACCACAGAACCACATAAACACAGAAGCAGAGAATCACAGAATCACAGAACAACAGAACCACATAAACACAGAATCACAGAATCACAGAATCACAGAACCAAAGAATCACAGAACCACAGAACCACAGAATCACTGAACCACAGAACCACAGAATCACTGAATCACAGAACTACAGAATCACAGAATCACAGAACCACAGAACCACAGAATCACAGAACCACAGAATCACTGAATCACAGAACCACGGAATCAAAGAATCACAGAACCACGGAATCACAGAATCACAGAATTACAGAACCACAGAACCACAGAATCATAGAATCACAGAGCCACAGAACCACATAAACACAGAACCACAGAATCACAGAACCACAGAATCACTGAATCACAGAACCACGGAATCAAAGAATCACAGAACCACGGAATCACAGAATCACAGAATTACAGAACCACAGAACCACAGAATCATAGAATCACAGAGCCACAGAACCACATAAACACAGAATCACAGAATCACAGAACCACAGAATCACAGAACGACAGAATCACAGAATCACAGAATCAGAGAACCACAGAATCACATAAACAAAGAATCACAGAATCACAGAACCACGGAAATAACGAACCACAGAACCACAGAACCACAGAATGACAGAATCACAGAATCACAGATCCACGAAATAACAGAACCACAGAACCTCAGTACCACAGAATCACAGAATCACAGAACCACAGGATCAGAGAATCACAGAATCACAGAATCACAGAACCATTGAATCATAGTATCACAGAATCACAGAAACACAGAATCACAGAAGAACATAAACACAGAACCACAGAATCACAGAATCACAGAATCACAGGAGCAAAGAATCACAGAATCACAGAACCAGAGAATCACAGAAAAACAGAATCACAGAATCACAGAATCATAGTATCACAGAATCACAGAATCAGAGAACCACAGAACCAAAGAATCACAGAACCACAGAACCACAGAATCAAAGAACCACAGAATCATAGAAAAACAGAACCACAGAATCACATAAACACAGAATCACAGAATCACAGAACCATGGAATCACCGAACAAGAGAAACACAGAACCACAGAATCACTGAACCACAGAACCACAGAATCACAGTAACACAGAATCACAGAAACACAGAATCACAGAACCACAGAACCACAGAATCACAGAACCACAGAACCACAGAATCACAGAACCACAGAATCACAGAACCACAGAACCACAGATCACAGAACGACAGAATCTCAGAATCACAGTAAAACAGAATCATAGAATCACAGAACCACAGAATCACAGAATCACAGAAGCACACAAACACAGAATAACAGAAAAACAGAACTACAGAAACACAGAACCACAGAATCACAGAATCACAGAAGCACATAAACACAGAATCAAAGAACCACAGAATCACATAAACACAGAATCACAGAATAACAGAACCACAGAATTACCGAACCACAGAACCACAGAACCACAGAATCAAAGAATCACAGAATCACAGAACCACGAAATCACAGAATCAAAGAACCTCAGAACCACAGAATCACAGAATCACAGAACCACAGGATCACAGAATCACAGAAACACTGAATCATAGAATCAGAGAATCACAGAATCACAGAATCATAGTATCACAGAATCACAGAATCACAGAATCACAGAACCACAGAATCACAGAATCAGAGAAGAACATAAACACAGAAACACAGAATCACAGAGTCACAGAATCACAGAAGCAAAGAATCACAGAATCACAGAACCACAGAATCATAGATAAAACAGAATCACAGGACCACAGAATCACAGAATCACAGAACCACAGAACCACATAAACATAGAATCACAGAATCACAGAACCACAGAATCACAGAATCACAAAACCACAGAATCACAGAATCACTGAACCAAAGAATCACAGAACCACAGAATCACAGAATCAGAAAACCACAGAACCACATAAAGACAGAATCACAAAATCACAGATTCACAGAACCACAGAATCACAGAATCACAGAACCACAGAACCATATAAACACAGAATCACAGAACCACAGAATCACAGAATCACAGAACCACAGAACCAGAGAATCAAAGAATCACAGAAGAACAGAATCACAGAATCACAGTAAAACAGAACCACAGAAACACATAAACAAAGAATCAGAGAATCACAGTACCACAGAATAACAGAATCACTGAACCACAGAATCACCGAGTCACAGAACCACAGAATCACAGAATCACAGAAGCACAAAACCATAGAATCACAGAACCACAGAACAACATAAACACAGAAGCACAGAATCAAAAAACCAAGAATCACAGAAATACAGAATCAGAGAACCACAGAATCACAGAACCACAGAATCACAGAATCACAGAACCAAAGAATCACAGAACGACAGAACCACAGAATCACTGAACCACAGAACCACAGAATCACCGAATCATAGAACTACAGAATCACAGAATCACAGAACCACAGAACCACAGAATCACAGAACCACAGAATCACTGAATCACAGAACCACGGAATCAAAGAATCACAGAACCACGGAATCACAGAATCACAGAATTACAGAACCACAGAACCACAGAATCATAGAATCACAGAGCCACAGAACCACATAAACACAGAACCACAGAATCACAGAACCACAGATTCACTGAATCACAGAACCACTGAATCAAAGAATCACAGAACCACGGAATCACAGAATCACAGAATTACAGAACCACAGAACCACAGAATCATAGAATCACAGAGCCACAGAACCACATAAACACAGAATCACAGAATCACAGAACCACAGAATCACAGAACGACAGAATCACAGAATCACAGAATCAGAGAACCACAGAATCACAAAAACAAAGAATCACAGAATCACAGAACCACGGAATTAACGAACCACAGAACCACAGAACCACAGAATGACAGAATCACAGAATCACAGATCCACGAAATAACAGAACCAGAGAACCTCAGTACCACAGAATCACAGAATCACAGAACTACAGGATCAGAGAATCACAGAATCACAGAATCACAGGACCACAGAATCATAGTATCACAGAATCACAGAAACACAGAATCACAGAAGAACATAAACACAGAACCACAGAATCACAGAATCACAGAATCACAGGAGCAAAGAATCACAGAATCACAGAACCAGAGAATCACAGAAAAACAGAATCACAGAATCACAGAATCATAGTATCACAGAATCACAGAATCAGAGAACCACAGAACCAAAGAATCACAGAACCACAGAACCACAGAATCAAAGAACCACAGAATCATAGAAAAACAGAACCACAGAATCACATAAACACAGAATCACAGAATCACAGAACCATGGAATCACCGAACAAGAGAAACACAGAACCACAGAATCACTGAACCACAGAACCACAGAATCACAGTAACACAGAATCACAGAAACACAGAATCACAGAACCACAGAACCACAGAATCACAGAACCACAGAACCACAGAATCACAGAACCACAGAATCACAGAACCACAGAACCACAGATCACAGAACGACAGAATCACAGAATCACAGTAAAACAGAATCATAGAATCACAGAACCACAGAATCACAGAATCACAGAAGCACACAAACACAGAATAACAGAAAAACAGAACTACAGAAACACAGAACCACAGAATCACAGAATCACAGAAGCACATAAACACAGAATCAAAGAACCACAGAATCACATAAACACAGAATCACAGAATAACAGAACCACAGAATTACCGAACCACAGAATCACAGAACCACAGAATCAAAGAATCACAGAATCACAAACCACGAAATCACAGAATCAAAGAACCTCAGAACCACAGAATCACAGAATCACAGAACCACAGGATCACAGAATCACAGAAGCACTGAATCATAGAATCAGAGAATCACAGAATCACAGAATCATAGTATCACAGAATCACAGAATCACAGAATCACAGAACCACAGAATCACAGAATCAGAGAAGAACATAAACACAGAAACACAGAATCACAGAGTCACAGAATCACAGAAGCAAAGAATCACAGAATCACAGAACCACAGAATCACAAATAAAACAGAATTACAGGACCACAGATTCACAGAATCACATAACCACAGAACCACATAAACACAGAATCACAGAATCACTGAACCAAAGAATCACAGAACCACAGAATCACAGAATCAGAAAACCACAGAACCACATAAACACATAATCACAAAATCACAGAATCACAGAACCACAGAATCACAGAATCACAGAACCACAGAACCACATAAACACAGAATCAAAGAACCACAGAATCACAGAACCACAGAACCACAGAATCAAATAATCACAGAAGAACAGAATCACAGAATCACAGTAAAACAGAACCACAGAAACACATAAACAAAGAATCAGAGAAACACAGTACCACAGAATCACAGAATCACAGAATCACGGAACCACAGAATCACCGAATCACAGAACCACAGAATCACAGAATCACAGAATCACGGAACCACAGAATCAGCAAATCACAGAACCACAGAATCACAGAATCACAGAAGCACAAAACCACAGAATCACAGAACAACAGAACCACATAAACACAGAAGCACAAAATCAAAAAAACACAGAATCACAGAAATACAGAATCAGAGAACCACAGAATCACAGAACCACAGAATCACAGAATCACAGAACCAAAGAATCACAGAACCACAGAACCACAGAATCACAGAACCACAGAACCACAGAATCACCGAATCACATAACTACAGAATCAGAGAATTACAGAACCACAGAACCACAGAATCACAGAACCACAGAATCACTGAATCACAGAACAACGGAATCAAAGAATCACAGAACCACGGAATCACAGAATCACAGAATTACAGAACCACAGAACCACAGAATCACAGAATCACAGAGCCACAGAACCACATAAACAGAGAATCACAGAATCACAGAATCACAGAACCACAGAATCACAAATAAAACAGAATTACAGGACCACAGATTCACAGAATCACATAACCACAGAACCACATAAACACAGAATCACAGAATCACTGAACCAAAGAATCACAGAACCACAGAATCACAGAATCAGAAAACCACAGAACCACATAAACACATAATCACAAAATCACAGAATCACAGAACCACAGAATCACAGAATCACAGAACCACAGAACCACATAAACACAGAATCAAAGAACCACAGAATCACAGAATCACAGAACCACAGAACCACAGAATCATAGAATCACAGAAGAACAGAATCACAGAATCACAGTAAAACAGAACCACAGAAACACATAAACAAAGAATCAGAGGAACACAGTACCACAGAATCACAGAATCACAGAATCACAGAACCACAGAATCACAGAATCACAGAAGCACAAAACCACAGAATCACAGAACAACAGAACCACATAAACACAGAAGCACAAAATCAAAAAAACACAGAATCACAGAAATACAGAATCAGAGAACCACAGAATCACAGAACCACAGAATCACGGAATCACAGAACCAAAGAATCACAGAACCACAGAACCACAGAATCACAGAACCACAGAACCACAGAATCACCGAATCACAGAACTACAGAATCACAGAATTACAGAACCACAGAACCACAGAATCACAGAACCACAGAATCACTGAATCACAGAACCACGGAATCAAAGAATCACAGAACCACGGAATCACAGAATCACAGAATTACAGAACCACAGTACCACAGAATCACAGAATCACAGAGCCACAGAACCACATAAACAGAGAATCACAGAATCACAGAATCACAGAATCACAGACCGACAGAATCAAAGAATCACAGAATCAGAGAACCACAGAATCACATAAACAAAGAATCACAGAATCACAGAACCACGTAATTACCGAACCACAGAACCACAGAACCGCAGAACCACAGAATGACAGAATCACAGAATCACAGATCCACGAAATAACAGAACCACCGAACCTCAGTACCACAGAATCACAGAATCACAGAACCACAGGATCAGAGAATCACAGAATCACAGAATCACAGAACCACAGAATCATAGTATCACAGAATCACAGAATCACAGAATCACAGAAGAACATAAACACAGAACCACAGAATCACAGAATCACAGAATCACAGGCGCAAAGCATCACAGAATCACAGAACCAGAGAATCACAGAAAAACAGAATCACAGAACCACAGAATCAGTGAACCATAGAACGATAGAATCACAGAACCACAGAACCACATAAACACAGAAGCAGAGAATCACAGAATCACAGAACAACAGAACCACATAAACACAGAATCACAGAATCACAGAACCAAAGAATCACAGAACCACAGAACCACAGAATCACTGAACCACAGAACGACAGAATCACCGAATCACAGAACTACAGAATCACAGAATCACAGAACCACAGAACCACAGAATCACAGAACCACAGAATCACTGAATCACAGAACCACGGAATCAAAGAATCACAGAACCACGGAATCACAGAATCACAGAATTACAGAACCACAGAACCACAGAATCATAGAATCACAGAGCCACAGAACCACATAAACACAGAACCACAGAATCACAGAACCACAGAATCACTGAATCACAGAACCACGGAATCAAAGAATCACAGAACCACGGAATCACAGAATCACAGAATTACAGAACCACAGAACCACAGCATCATAGAATCACAGAGCCACAGAACCACATAAACACAGAATCACAGAATCACAGAACCACAGAATCACAGAACGACAGAATCACAGAATCAGAGAACCACAGAATCACATAAACAAAGAATCACAGAATCACAGAACCACGGAAATAACGAACCACATAACCACAGAACCACAGAATGACAGAATGACAGAATCACAGATCCACGAAATAACAGAACCAGAGAACCTCAGTACCACAGAATCACAGAATCACAGAACCACAGGATCAGAGAATCACAGAATCACAGAATCACAGGACCACAGAATCATAGTATCACAGAATCACAGAAACACAGAATCACAGAAGAACATAAACACAGAACCACAGAATCACAGAATCACAGAATCACAGGATCAAAGAATCACAGAATAACAGAACCAGAGAATCACAGAAAAACAGAATCACAGAATCACAGAATCATACTATCACAGAATCACAGAATCAGAGAACCACAGAACCAAAGAATCACAGAACCACAGAACCACAGAATCAAAGAACCACAGAATCATAGAAAAACAGAACCACAGAATCACATAAACACAGAATCACAGAATCACAGAACCATGGAATCACCGAACAAGAGAAACACAGAACCACAGAATCACTGAACCACAGAACCACAGAATCACAGTAACACAGAATCACAGAAACACAGAATCACAGAACCACAGAACCACAGAATCACAGAACCACAGAACCACAGAATCACAGAACCACAGAATCACAGAACCACAGAACCACAGATCACAGAACGACAGAATCACAGAATCACAGTAAAACAGAATCATAGAATCACAGAACCACAGAATCACAGAATCACAGAAGCACACAAACACAGAATAACAGAAAAACAGAACTACAGAAACACCGAACCACAGAATCACAGAATCACAGAAGCACATAAACACAGAATCAAAGAACCACAGAATCACATAAACACAGAATCACAGAATAACAGAACCAGAGAATTACCGAACCACAGAACCACAGAACCACAGAATCAAAGAATCACAGAATCACAGAACCACGAAATCACAGAATCAAAGAACCTCAGAACCACAGAATCACAGAATCACAGAACCACAGGATCACAGTATCACAGAACCACTGAATCATAGAATCAGAGAATCACAGAATCACAGAATCATAGTATCACAGAATCACAGAATCACAGAATCACAGAACCACAGAATCACAGAATCAGAGAAGAACATAAACACAGAAACACAGAATCACAGAGTCACAGAATCACAGAAGCAAAGAATCACAGAATCACAGAACCACAGAATCACAAATAAAACAGAATTACACGACCACAGATTCACAGAATCACATAACCACAGGACCACATAAACATAGAATCACAGAATCACAGAACCACAGAATCACAGAATCACAAAACCACAGAATCACAGAATCACTGAACCAAAGAATCACAGAACCACAGAATCACAGAATCAGAAAACCACAGAACCACATAAACACAGAATCACAAAATCACAGAATCACAGAACCACAGAATCACAGAATCACAGAACCACAGAACCACTTAAACACAGAATCAAAGAACCACAGAATCACAGAATCACAGAACCACAGAACCACAGAATCAAAGAATCACAGAAGAACAGAA
The DNA here is from genome assembly GCF_017639515.1 of Carcharodon carcharias. Lineage (NCBI taxonomy): Eukaryota > Metazoa > Chordata > Chondrichthyes > Lamniformes > Lamnidae > Carcharodon > Carcharodon carcharias. Next base: position 708,391 of record NC_054468.1, read on the forward strand.
TCACAGAATCACAGTAAAACAGAACCACAGAAACACATAAACAAAGAATCAGAGAAACACACTACCACAGAATCACAGAATCACAGAATCACGGAACCACAGAATCACCGAATCACAGAACCACAGAATCACAGAACAACAGAACCACATAAACACAGAAGCACAGAATCAAAAAAGCACAGAATCACAGAAATACAGAATCAGAGAACCACAGAATCACAGAACCACAGAATCACAGAATCACAGAACCAAAGAACCACAGAACCACAGAACCACAGAATCACAGAACCACAGAACCACAGAATCACCGAATCACAGAACTACAGAATCACAGAATTACAGAACCACAGAACCACAGAATCACAGAACCACAGAATCACTGAATCACAGAACCACGGAATCAAAGAATCACAGAACCACGGAATCACAGAATCACAGAATTACAGAACCACAGAACCACAGAATCACAGAATCACAGAGCCACAGAACCACATAAACAGAGAATCACAGAATCACAGAATCACAGAATCGCAGAATCACAGAATCACAGACCGACAGAATCAAAGAATCACAGAATCAGAGAACCACAGAATCACATAAACAAAGAATCACAGAATCACAGAACCACGTAATTACCGAACCACAGAACCACAGAACCGCAGAACCACAGAATGACAGAATCACAGAATCACAGATCCACGAAATAACAGAACCACCGAACCTCAGTACCACAGAATCACAGAATCACAGAACCACAGGATCAGAGAATCACAGAATCACAGAATCACAGAACCACAGAATCATAGTATCACAGAATCACAGAATCACAGAATCACAGAAGAACATAAACACAGAACCACAGAATCACAGAATCACAGAATCACAGGTGCAAAGCATCACAGAATCACAGAACCAGAGAATCACAGAAAAACAGAATCACAGAACCACAGAATCACTGAACCAAAGAATCACAGAACCACAGAATCACAGAATCAGAAAACCACAGAACCACATAAACACAGAATCACAAAATCACAGATTCACAGAACCACAGAATCACAGAATCACAGAACCACAGAACCACATAAACACAGAATCAAAGAACCACAGAATCACAGAATCACAGAACCACAGAACCACAGAATCAAAGAATCACAGAAGAACAGAATCACAGAATCACAGTAAAACAGAACCACAGAAACACATAAACAAAGAATCAGAGAAACACAGTACCACAGAATCACAGAATCACAGAATCACGGAACCACAGAATCACCGAATCACAGAACCATAGAATCACAGAATCACAGAAGCACAAAACCACAGAATCACAGAACAACAGAAACACATAAACACAGAAGCACAGAATCAAAAAAACACAGAATCACAGAAATACAGAATCAGAGAACCCAGAATCACAGAACCACAGAATCACAGAATCACAGAACCAAAGAATCACAAAACCACAGAACCACAGAATCACAGAACCACAGAACCACAGAATCACCGAATCACAGAACTACAGAATCACAGAATTACAGAACCACAGAACCACAGAATCACAGAACCACAGAATCACTGAATCACAGAACCACGGAATCAAAAAATCACAGAACCATGGAATCAAAGAATCACAGAATTACAGATCCACAGAACCACAGAATCACAGAATCACAGAGCCACAGAACCACATAAACAGAGAATCACAGAATCACAGAATCACAGAATCACAGACCGAAAGAATCAAAGAATCACAGAATCAGAGAACCACAGAATCACATAAACAAAGAATCACAGAATCACAGAACCACGTAATTACCGAACCACAGAACCACAGAACCGCAGAACCACAGAATGACAGAATCACAGAATCACAGATCCATGAAATAACAGAACCACCGAACCTCAGTACCACAGAATCACAGAATCACAGAACCACAGGATCAGAGAATCACAGAATCACAGAATCACAGAACCACAGGATCATAGTATCACAGAATCACAGAATCACAGAATCACAGAAGGACATAAACACAGAACCACAGAATCACAGAATCACAGAATCACAGGCGCAAAGCATCACAGAATCACAGAACCAGAGAATCACAGAAAAACAGAATCACAGAACCACAGAATCAGAGAATCATAGAATGACAGAATCACAGAACCACAGAACCACATAAACACAGAAGCAGAGAATCACAGAATCACAGAACAACAGAACCACATAAACACAGAATCACAGAATCACAGAACCACAGAATCACAGAACCACAGAACCACAGAATCACAGAATCACAGAAGCACAGAATCACAGAACCACAGAATCACAGAATCACAGAACCACCCAACTACATAAACACAGAATCAAAGAAACACAGAATCACAGAATCGCAGAACCACAGAACCACAGAATTACAGAATCACAGAACCACAGAATCACAGAATCACAGTAAAACAGAATCACAGAACAACCTAAAGACAGAATCAGAGAATCACAGAATCACAGAACCACAGAATCACAGAATCACAGAATCAAAGAATCACAGAACGACAGAAACACAGAATAACAGAACAACAGAACCACAGAATCACCGAATCACAGAACTACAGAATCAAAGAATCACAGAACCACAGAACCACAGTACCACGGAATCACAGAATCACAGAACAACAGATCCACAAAATCACAGAACCACAGAACCTCAGTACCACAGAATCACAGAATCACAGTAAAACAGAATCATAGAATCACAGAACCACAGAATCACAGAATCACAGAAGCACAGAAGCACACAAACACAGAATAACAGAAAAACAGAACTACAGAAACACAGAACCACAGAATCACAGAATCACAGAAGCACATAAACACAGAATCAAAGAACCACAGAATCACATAAACACAGAATCTCAGTATAACAGAACCACGGAATTACCGAACCACAGAACCACAGAACGACAGAATCAAAGAATCACAGAATCACAGAACCACGAAATCACAGAATCAAAGAACCTGAGAACCACAGAATCACAGAATCACAGAACCACAGGATCACAGAATCACAGAACCACTGAATCATAGAATCAGAGAATCACAGAATCACAGAATCATAGTATCACAGAATCACAGAATCACAGAATCACAGAACCACAGAATCACAGAATCAGAGAAGAACATAAACACAGAAACACAAAATCACATAGTCACAGAATCACAGAAGCAAAGAATCACAGAATCACAGAACCACAGAATCACAAATAAAACAGAATCACAGGACCACATATTCACAGAATCACAGAAACACAGAACCACATAAACATAGAATCACAGAATCACAGAACCACAGAATCACAGAATCACAAAACCACAGAATCACAGAATCACTGAACCAAAGAATCACAGAACCACAGAATCACTGAATCAGAAAACCACAGAACCACATAAACACAGAATCACAAAATCACAGAATCACAGAACCACAGAATCACAGAATCACAGAAC